>NC_141218.1:35859759-35877259 GCF_054856515.1 Filicampus tigris | reverse complement strand
TTAAAAGTTCAAAGGTGGAGAAGAGAACCCTGGGGTTGTTTTTATTGACTGTAATGAGGTTTGAGAAATAGGAAGATCTTGCCAGTTTTATATATATAATATATATATGTATATATATATGTATATAATATATATATATATATATATATATATATATATATATATATATATATATATATATATATAAACATAATATACAAACTCAAGAGGGATCCTAATATTTCCAAGCAAAAAGAATCGGTATCGTATCGGTATTGGCTGATACGACCCTGTATTTACTTGCTATCGGCTCGATACCAAAATTTCCAGTATCACCCACCCCTAATTCGTGGAATTTTCTCCCATGTCCCTACAGCATTTCTGGAGCTCAGCCACAGTGATTTTTGGGTTCTTCTTTACCTCACCAAGGCTCTTATCCCACGATTGCTCAACTTCTTCCATTTCATGACTATGGAGGCCACTGCGCTCTTGGGAATCTTGAGTGCTGCAGAAATTATTTTGTAACTTTGGCCAGATCTGTGCCGTGCCACAATTCTGTCTCTGATCTCCTTGAGCAGTTCCTTCGACCTCATGCTTCACATTTGGTCTGACATGCACTTTGAACTGTAAGGTCTTATATAGACCTTTCATAATCAAGTCCAATCAGTTTAATTAAACACAGCTGAACCAGCAGAACCATCTCAAGGATAAAGAAGTATTCAGAAAAGAAAAGGACAGCTTTAAATCTCAGAAATGTGAATAAATTGGTTTGCCTCGGCGACTGAGGATGAGTTAAGAAGATCTTATTTTGTGATAATAAAGCCAGTTTAAAGGAGGAACACACGAGGTGCTGATACCACATCATAACTCGTCATGTGAGCCAATCAAATTTGTGCACTTCAGGGACCACTCGGAAAACATAAACTCTACGAATGTTACAAGGGCCGCATATAAATGTGTACATTACACAAACACACGCACGCCCCCCAGCCACCCCCCCCCACACACACACACACTTTGTTTGCACACATTTGAGATACTTCTGTCACTGTTCTGAGGAACTTTTGCGTTTTTGTTTTTGTAGTAAATAAAAATACTGTCTACTACAGGAAGAATGTTAAAACTTTTCATTTAAAAATTTAAATTTTCGTCTCATGAGGATTTGTTGTTCTAATAAAAAAAATAAATTACATATGAACAGTATGTTGAATGTATATGTCCGTCGTGTGTCTTATCTTTCCATTCCAACAACAGAAAAATATGGCTTATTTTATTAATTACGATAAATTATTTTTTAAGCTGTGATTAATTCGATTAAAAATGTTAATCGTTTGACAGCCCTTAGTTTTAATTTATTGCTTTTACTATCTTTGTTGTTGTATTATTGCTATTCTTTTAATGTAAAGTGCTTTGTTACAGCTGTAGCTGTTATGAAATGCGCTATATAAATAAAGTTGTATTGTATTGTGTAGGACGTCCTCAATTTACGAACGAGTTCCGTTTCTATACTGGCAATGTGACCTGAATGTCACCGTTAGTCGAAATTTATGTCAAAGTACTGTATAAAAACGAAAATAAGGTAAAAAGCATAAGATGCTGTACTTAGCATTACTGCTGAGAGGTGGATGGAGAAGGAGAGGAGGGCAAAAAAGGCAAAGATACTTCCGCCGCGCAAAGTGACATGATCGAGACACTCTGCGCATGCTCAGCCGCACGGAATGCTGGTCTTTGTAGCACAGGACGTGCTTGTATGCGGAAGTGCGTTGTTTGGCGCGCAACAAACAGCAAATACACAAGCTGAGGTAAACAAGCTCAGAGACACAGCACAAAAGTACACTTTTGGAGCGAGGAGGAAACCGGCTGCTTCATTCCTGTGGTGAGTGATATGAATATCAAATGTTTTTATTGACATTCGAAAGTAACAAGCGGAAATGACGTCCATTTGAGTCATGACACCGTGCATCGGCGTACACAGTGGGTTATTCAAATGCCGGAGCAACTCTGTCCACTCAATCATGTAAACTAGTTATTCAGAATGTTTCAGAAATGGGGATTTTAACCCGAATCTTGACTGCATGTAAACATCCACAACACTATGGTGCTGGGGACAAAATGGCAGAGGAGGCACGGGCGTCGTAAAAGTCGAAACGTCGTATTACGTACGTCGTAATTTGAGGACTTCCTGTATTGTATTGCGTAAATGCACTTCAAAAGGATATACTTCAGTTATTTTTCTCTTACATCTCTAAATCAGTGGCATTTAAAAACACCAACAACAATAATAATATCATTCATCATGATAGTTTCTGGGAAAATATATCGTACGGAAAAATTTGCTAGTGACAGGCCTACATATGTGTCAGTATCCTAACATGCCAAGGGATGTGCGGGTCCTTTATAGCTGCTTGCAGCTCTAGTTATTATTTTTTAAATTTGTTTATTTTTGATTTGTATATATTTACATCACGTTGTTTCAGCTGGATTGCTTTTTTTAAAGTGCTCTATAAATAAAGTTGAGTATGGGCGAGTTATCTGGCGAGTACAGCTTCTTTGCATCTTAAATCCAGCCTGTTCATCAACGTAATAATAAGACTACTGCATCTTCTCTTTCACTGAAGAGGATGCAATTGAAAACTCGGTATGGAGAGAAGTGTGATTCTCCTGTACTTCCCGCATTTCCTAAGGTCACCCTTCTATGGTAGCTGTCTAAAATAGGCCTCCTCCACTCTATTGGGATGTCTTCCATCTTCCTCCTCCTCCATCTGAGGTAATCAATCAATCATTTGCATTATTCTGTATCTTGAAATAGCTCGCTAGCCGGATGGATTGCATTATTTTAGAAAAAAGGAATCTGTCATGAGAGGGGCGGTGATTGTGGTGGAGTGCAGGCGAAAGGCAGGTGGACCCAGGTGAAGGGAAGCAGAAGTGCAGGGGAAACTGAAAACATAATTACAGAGTCCCAAAAAAATAGAAAAACTAAGTCAATCAACAATGTAAAATCCAAAATGAGCCCCGGCAGATTTTTCCTCGAATTTTGAGGTGTGGGTAAAAATGGAAGGAAAGGCCAGAACACAAACTATGTTGTAAATATCTGGAATTTGAAAAATCAGTCAGCATAACAGAAGAGCTTGTGTTCTATGGGTGAAAACAAAATTTTAACAGAAACTTGAAAGCCCCCCCCAAAAAAACTACAAAACATGTCGTTTAAATAAATGTTTTTAGAGGACAATGATGAAAGAGTGTTCAGCAACATGGGAGGCCAATACCACTTGTAATCAGAGTGAGTGGGTTCCATCAGCCTACTTATCTGCTGTTAATTACCAGTATAATCAAGGAGAGGGAAGGAGCCTGTGCCTTATTTTCAGCACATCCTCATGATCAGACACTGGGAAATAGAGAGATGCTAACACGTACCAATTTATTCAAGACTCACTTTGTCCTCTCTCGGTCACACAGATAGACATCATTTGTTGCCCTGTTCAAATCTGTCAGATAGCGTCTGCAGTGCTGTCTGCTCCTTGCATTGTAATTACAAGCTTAGCTACTTCCACTACTGCCAAAGACTGTGGACACTATTTTTGTGCCCAGTGTGAGTCTGGCGCGAGGTGCGGTCCAATTCTTCACAGAGGTGGACTAGACCAAGTTTTGGATTTTTGGAAACCCATACAAGCTGGTGCAGCATAGCCTATTGAAAGAGGGCATTTTGCGCCGTTGTGGGCAAGAACGCAACAAACTCAAAAGTTCAAAGTAAAAATAGTTAAGCTGCATTTAGCTGTCATGTTGCACACACATGGAATAAGCTGCCAACAGAAGTGAAGTCAGCTCCAAGTGTAAATGAATTTAAATCCAGGTTAAAATCTTTGAATTCTAAACATGTTTAAATCGGGGTTTTTTTCCCTTATTTTAGAAACCTACTCTTATTTCTTTACTTTTAAAAGTTTTATGTTAATGTTTTTAAATGTCAATATGTTATTTTAGTAATTTTTGTAAGTTACTTTTGTTTTTCTCTGCTTTGCTTCTGAATGTTGTTAACTTCTGTTGACCCAACAGAACCAGTCGTGGAGTTCAGAATGAAAGTTCATGCATTCGGCAATAGCCCATCTGCAGCCGTGGCAATATTTGGTCTGAGAAATGCAGCCCAAAACTCGGATTCACAACACTCACTTGAAGCCAAGGAGTTTGTACAAAGACATTTCTATGGTGACGATGGATTGAAATCAGTACCCACTGATTCTGAGGCAGTCAAACTTCTTCAAACCAGCATTTCCCAAGGAAGATTTGGCAAATGGGCTCAAGGACATAGACTACAACACAGATTTCCTACCTATGCAGAGAAGTTTAGGAATATGTTGGGACATTGGAAGAGACACTTTTACCTTCAAAGTGTCACAAGCTGATAAGCCTTACACAAAAAGAGGCATTCTGTCCACTATCAATAGTCTTTTCGACCCGCTGGGGTTTGCAGTGCCAATAAACGTCCAAGGGGATGAGGATGGAGTCAAGCTGAACTCCCAGTCCTACTGCCAGTTTCTGGAAGACACCTTCTTCAAGCAGTGGTACAGGAAGACGTCAGCATTCTTCAAGAAAAAAAAACAGGATTTTCATTCAGGACAATGCTCCATCACACGCATCCAAGTGCTCTTCTCTCCAAGAAAGGGCCTAAAAGAATAAAAACGAATGCCATGGCCTTCTTCTTCACCTGATCTGAACCCCATAGAGAACCTGTGGTCCCTCATCAAATGTGAGATTTACAAGGAGGGAAAACAGTACACCTCTCTGAACAGGGTCTGGGAGGCTGTGGTTGCTG
This sequence comes from Filicampus tigris, assembly GCF_054856515.1. NCBI lineage: Eukaryota > Metazoa > Chordata > Actinopteri > Syngnathiformes > Syngnathidae > Filicampus > Filicampus tigris. Next base: position 35,872,473 of record NC_141218.1, on the reverse strand, counting down.
CTGCACGCAATGTTGATGGTGAACAGATCCAAACACTGACAGAATCCATGGATGGCAGGCTTTTGAGTGTCCTTGCAAAGAAAGGCGGCTATATTGGTCGCTGATTTGTTTTTGAATGTCAGAAATGTATATTTGAGAATGTTGAGCTGTTATATTCGTTTCCCTGGTGAAAATAAATAATTGAAATGGGTACATCTTTGTTTTTTGTTGAGTTGCCTAATTATGCACAGTAATAGTCACCTGCACACACAGATATCCTCCTCAAATAGCTAAAACTAAAAAACCCGATATGGCTGTGTTGTTTCATTTTTAATTTATGAATGCTTCTGGAAAATCCGCAATGCACTGAGGGCTCGCCAGTTGAAGTAGCGAGGGCTCACTGTGTGTGTGTATATATATATATATATATATATATATATATATATATATATATATATATATATATATATGTATGTATGTGTGTGTGTGTGTGTGTGTGTGTGTCTAGCTAATAAAAGAGGTGCTGTGAGATGATTACAGTGTTTTAGTTGTTTTATTAGTGGAGCACCAGCAGACTTTTTGCAGTTTGTTTATGATGCTCACCAACAATTGAAAGGAACGACTCCGTTTCAAACATGTTTGCAGCCAGCTTTAAAATACAAGCCCTGAAACAATGACCTGCACTTTCAGTTTTATAGTGTGGAAATAAAAAAGGTCTCACAACCTGTACGGGAAGGGTAATCCAGGTGGACACATGATTGAGTGGTGGAGGACACATCTCTTGGCCGCATTTGAAGCAATGTTAGAGGTGAATTGGGACAGCCTTCGCATGGAGAGATAACATCACCCTGAGGAGGAACAAGACCCTGAATTGAGACAAAGCAAGAGAAACAAACATTCACACCAGGCAATGTAAAAACCTTCAGTTAACCTACGCAAATGCTGAAAATGACTTTATACAGACAGTATAAAATGAAATTCTGAACAGGATTTCATTCATAACATTGTTTTCAATGATAAGATCAAGTATTGCTTACTGTATAATATGAATTAAAAAAGTGAAAACCTGAAAATATATAAAAATATGAAATTGTAACCTACATAAAATATGTTTCATAAAGTTGCCCAGTGTAAGTGTGAAGTGCGTGTGTGGGTGTGTGTTTTTGTGCATAGGGTTATTCACATGCGACGCATATGCACACATTGTGACACTAAAAGTAGTCCATCTGTGAGGACTTTGGAACCAGAAGGTCACAGTTGGAATGGAAAAACGGCAGCTTCTGCAGTTGTTGGAGAGAGTTTCCTTTTTGACTAATATTGAGGTACCCTTGAGCAAGGCACCGACTCCACCACTCCATTTCACGATGTACACTCGTTCTCTGCGTGGTTTGAGCAAACAAATAAACAATGGAGTCTAGTATGAGTTGAATTTCTCCTTGAGGCTTTAGGAGTATAATAAACAAAGTAAAAATGAATAAATAAAAAAATAAAAAATCCAATAAATAAATAAATAAATGTCCAAGGGTTGCTGATCTGACCGTGAAGCAAACCCTCTTTATTTACATTCACCAAGGTATCGCTGAATTGTAGATGCTGCCAATATTATGCAGTCCTTCTCCAGAGTATAGTTGACTTTCTGCTTTGTTGATGCAGCAATCCACTTGAGTTGTCTCAGTGAATTCCTGCATCAGACAGAAAATATAGTCAGTTGCTGGTTCTCAACCTAATAATGCATGCTTTTCACGTCACAAATAAAATATTGCCTCTCCAGTGAGAACACTAAGAAATTAATGATCCATGTAACTGCATCTTTTTTTAAATCAGAATATTAGACATTATGGTTATAATTTCAATTATGATTTATCGAAATGCATGTGGCTCCTTGCATTAAAACGCTTACAATTCCCAAATGGTAAATGTCATCTTTTTTTAAATTGCTTTAAAGGTTCTTAAAATTGGAAATCAACATTTCACATTTGAAAACCATTGTGGTTGTGTGTGATTAAAACTCTGTCAATGTCCAGATAAAGGTTATAGCTACTTCACATAGATGCTAAATATGTTCCCTCTTTATATTTCCCTGAGCAGCAAACTGCCATATAACGACTAATTGATAACTGCTAATTTCTAATTTAAAGATTAGGAGACCATAGAATGTTGTATTATATAAAAAGACATATGCGGCCAAAGTAATGGCAGTAGGAACACCTGCCTCAATTTAACACGTTCTCTGAACAGAGAATGAAGTCTGCAAAATTGCGTTGGCTTTTTCTCATGTCACACTAATTCACAGCCGTTATCTCGGCTTATTTTTCGTGCTAAAAAAGACTAGGACATCAACTGATGTAACCCAATCAAGTCCTTGTGAACAATTACTAGCCAACAAAAAAAATCCTCACCTTGAGTGGAATCAGCCATCTGCATCAGAAAGTCGGGTTGAGAGATGAAGTGGAAGTTGGGAAGAGAGGAGGAGTGGCACACCAGAGACCATAGCCCAGTTTCAAGGCTAAACTGAAATGAATTGAGTGGTTTTGTTCAGACTGTAGACATGTTTTTTGTAAATGAATGTTGATGTTGTTGTAGCTCGTGGTAATGTTTACATGAGCAACTTTAATATGACTACTTATTATTTTGACATGTTTTTTAAAACCTACACCAAATCTACACACGTGCAGCTGATTAAAACAATACAAATATGCTTCAAAGAAAACACAATGCATTTGTTTTTGCTCCCGTCTTTCATGAGCTGAACTCAAAGATTCGAGACTTTGTCTATATACAACAAAGGCCAGTTTCTCTTAAATGTTGTTGAAAAATAAATCTGTTAGTGAGCACTTCTCTTTTGCTGAGAAAATCTATCCACCTCAGTGGTGTGGCCTATCAAGGTGCTGCTTAGACACCATATTATTGCATGTGTGCCGTGGATTGCCCAAAAAAAAGAGAGAGAAAAAAAAATGTTCATGACTTCACTTACTTGAGAGGTTCTCTTTTTTTTTAGGGGTGTCAAACAATTAAAAATTGTAATCGGGTGTGTAATGAACAAGCGGGTGTGTAATGAACACATTTATATGTGGCCCTTGCAATATTCTTAAGAGTTTATGTTTTCCGAGTGGTCCCGGAAGTTCGCACGAATGTGATTGGCTCACATGTTATGCTGCGCTATGTTGTAGGTCAGGGGTCACCAACACCCGCGGGCGACTCGCGTTATCTCTCCTGCTCACTGTGCAGTTCTGAGTGGAATTATGCATCGGCTGTCATTCTGCACATGCGTTAAATCTGTCTAATATTTTGATTTCAATTACAAAATGTAATTAGCGCCGGAATATGCGGTAAATTTGACAGCACTATTTTTTTTCAATAAAAGTATGATACACACCATGTATACATACAGAAGCATGGAACTGCCAATGTGGAGTAAACATTTTTGACTAGCAAACATGTTTGAATGTATTTGCAAAGTATGTTTGAACGTATTGTTGAAATGTTTTTTCCCCATAATGCCACGCTGGATTGACTTGCAAATGCACAAGTAAAAAAATAATAATAATAATGATAAAAACAATTAAAAGCTGTTTCTAGCATTTGGGCTACTATATATATATATATATATATATATATATATATATATATATATATATATATATATATATATATATATATATATATATACTTTTGAAAAATAATTATGTAAACATTATCTATTAGTCATTTTTATGGTTTTATTATAATGTCTGTAGTGCATGATATCCGTTCGACATTTTTTTTCCCCATGTCACAGGGTATTGACTTGAAAATGCGTGCCAGGGAGGGATGGAGGATGGAGGGGTCGCAGAAAGTCGACACAGCTCCTTTCCTACTACCTCAGCCTACTTCCTACCTGAGATTGTATTTGTGCTTGTACATTAAAGAGTACAGTACTGTTTTTGTTTTAATTCCTCATTAAAAAAAAGACCATTCGAGCCACAAGCCTTTGCTCAATAGAATGGATGGCAACATTGGGGAAATGCCAGTCTTTGGAGGCTAATGGCTTGCAATAACATATTGTAAAAACAAACAAACCAAAATAGACTAACTAGTTCGTTTTTGTAACAATGAACTTAGTTTACATTTTTTTTTATATGAACTATGAACTGAACAAGTTCATGAAAAAACTTGTGAGCTGAACTTTGAATTAGTTTGCGTAGAAAATAAACTTACCAACACTAGTTCCCTCATTCTGTTTGGCGATTCAATTAGCGCGCTAACTACTTGCTCCCCGTCGCATATCACATGACGCACTGGCGCATTAGGATCTCCGATTATTTATTTACTTTAATCTTCATTTTAGTTCATTTGTTGCACAAATTTCCAAATAAAAATGTACTATTCTCGTGGTGTATATTTACTCTATCGCTTTGATGTTCACGCCGCAGGAGACCGGCCGGCTTCTTTCATCAGGATGGCACCCGCAACTTTGAATTTTTCAATTTTTAATTTGTGAAATAATAATTGAAAAATAAAATAAAATAATGTAATTTGTTAGTCATCTTTTACTGATCACTTCTGCTGTTGCTCACTTGCGCTATTTTGTTTTTCTGCGCACAATGCATCGTGGTCTATATTAACCTGTTGAGTGAGTGCACTACAATTTTTCTCTCTGGACATTCGGACAACCCTACAAAATGGCAAGACCTCTATATAGTGCACTACAGTGTTGGAGGTAACGCGTTACAAAAGTAATGCAGTACAGTAATATATTACATTTCGGCAGTAATGAGTAATGTAACTTGTTACTCCGAAAGGTCAGAAAAGAATAGGTCAGCCGTGATTGGTCGTTGTGAGCAGTTGTGATGTCATTTTCAGTCGACAGAAGACAAAATCGCCGCCCCCAGAGATGGAAAAAAACGAGTGCCTTGTGCTGCTTAAATGATATTCCACAAACCCAAAATGAATCAGAATGCTGTGTTTCAACTAGTTTGCCTGCTGGGAACATATTCTTGAAAAGAATATGTTTGGGTTGACTTCTGCTTTAAGGTAACAAATTTGAATAATGACACACACCACGTTTGCTAATCAGCTACTGGCCTTGCAGTTAGCAAACTTAGCATGAGTTGAAATGCTATGAATACTTTCCAGTATTTCCCCCTGCTGTCTGTTCCTTTTTTGGGCATTTTGATTGTATGTGTGCGCTACGTCTGGTCTCTCGCCATAAGAAGAAAGGCATTGTCTTCCTATCAGTCAATGCCAAAAAAATCAATCGAAGGACGACGATGTCACACTATGCAGCAAGACGAACAAAAATTATCACATGCCAGGCTTTTGACGTGGTGGTCGTGAAGCTTCCGAGATGCCAAACGACCAATTGTTGAGCATGTCACACTACATGGGCTACGATGTGTCAAGACAACTCAAAATCATCCCTCTACTGAGCCTGTCGTCTTTGGACTACATCTGTGCTGTGGTGGTGCATTCTTATATTGTGCACCAAAAAAAAAAGCTTATATTTCCCATACAAAGTGTGATTTCACTTGTGTCTTTGTAGAAATGTATTTGTTTGACCCTAAAGTACTCCCATACCAAAGAGGACATCATCATTTGCATTATTACTTGAAGTCAAAGACCTATTTTTGAGGCTTAAACTCTCTAATATATTTGACCAACTAAAATACATTGGAAAAAGGGCATCCTGGGGCGTTTCCAAACCAAATTATCTTGCGAACTAAAAAAAAAAAAACATCAAAGATTATTCGGTCGGAAAAAATGCGGCATGGGAACGTTTAGGAATTTAATTCTGTAAGGAAGTACAATACCTTTTTTCTCTGTGTGATTATGTGGGAAAAGTCACTTCAGGGTGTTACTGTTATGTCTAGGCTGGTATGAATTATAAATAAAGCTAAACATGCATTAGGTTGGTTAAAAGCAAGAACAAGTATTTACTGCATAATGAACATTGTCACATTTGAGACGGTTGCTGGGTCATTGAGAGGTTGACTGAGGATATTGTAAACGGGAGAGCAAATAAATTGTCTGGCAGATCGTGAATCATGAATCATGTATTCCAAATGACTAAATAACTTTTTTTTTTCCTCTGCTGGAGCTCACACAACAAACCGTTTAGGCATTGACAATGTGCCAGCTGTGTTCCCTCTGTTTACATTCAAGCTTGAATCTTGCATAGCAGAGCCAGGTGAGCTGAGGTAGCAAGAAAATCAGATGGGGGAGGACCAAATCTAAATCACCATGCACACCGTACTCACAAGAAGAACTTGTTACAACTTAAGTTTACTAAATCATTTAGGCACTGTTCACATTTTCAGGCAGCGGCCTTGCTGCTTTGTTATGGCTAGAGGGGCCTGATGACAGAGGCAATTACATTAAGCACGACCTGAAAACTGGGAGAACAAAAAAAATTGTATCTCTTACTTTTTTAGTGCTTATTTTTAGACCCACATCCAAACCCCGCTTAGCTTGAAAATGTTTCTTTGTGTGGAACAGCCTGTGTGGTAAATCCAGAAACAAACAAACAAAATTAAAAAAAAAAAGGATAGGAAATGTGAATAACCTATTGTCAAGGAAATGAATATCCTTTTCACTCAAATCTAAGGCTACTAAATCATTGTAACAGCTACAAAGAATCTCAACCTCTTGGAAAGTGCACAGACATTGGCCTTCATTTACTAAGGTGGGTACGAATCAATTTGCGTGAAAAACATATGTAATGTATGATTCATCAATATGCTCGTACTCAGTGTTGGGGGTAAGGCGTTATAAAAGTAACGCAGTACAGTAATATATTACATTTAGGCAGTAACGACGTAATGTAACTTGTTACTCCGATTTTTTTTGGTAATATTATTACAGTTACTGACTCTTGTAACGCGTTGCAAATTTCGGGCCCATAACACACATGTTGACATCTGTAATTTACATTTAACAAGTAGGTCTGTTCACAACATCATTTGATCATAAGTTATTACCTCCAGCAGTACTAAAAAGTTCCTGTCGCTCTTGGAGCTTCTCGTAACAACGTGAGTGCGCGAGTCAACTCTCTGCCGAAGAATTTGATTGTCTTTACAACATTGACAACACCTAAGAGGGTAGAGAAGTTATTGTTTGTGACAATAATCACTGTCACGGTTTCATAAAATAAAATGCAAATCATAGACACAAAATACAAGCAGGGACAAACCTAAGTAAAACGAAGCGAATAAACTGCAAAAAAATAAGTCACTGTGCTTTTTAGATATGATTTAATGAACTTAGTGCCATCATGCTCATAAGTTAACTTTACCAGCTAGAGTATGGGAGCAAATTTTGCATTTTCCTTTTAAGGTCTTGAAATCATTATCAAATAAATTAATCCCTGATTTTTTAAAAAGTAACTTAAAAGTAACTTAAACTTGAGTAACACATTACTCTACAAATAGAGTAATATTGGAAAGAAACTCATTACTTTCACATGCAAGTAACTAGTAATATGTAATGTATTACATTTTGGAAGTAACTTTGCCCAACACTGTTCGGACTTGACTGTGCGTATTCTGCAAACAAAGTTAGAACATCCTCAGACCGTGCGTACGCACAAATAACGAAGGATCAGTGTCTGACTTAATGTCAAAAAACACATCTTTTACCTAAGATGCACATTGTGTACAAAACTACTCATTTGTATAACCACTAATAATGATGTTAACAACAATAACTTTAATCGAAAATGTGCTAATGAGTTGACTAATGTCTTAAATAAACATGAAAAGGACATGTGTCACGTTTAGCTGCGTTCTGTTCAAGTGTTTCTCTGCTGTATCTGAGTGTATCTGGCGCGTTACCTGTTGGCGGCTGTTACGCAAAAGCTCCCGGAAATCCAACGAGCCGCTCGCATTGATCCAAAGCATCAGAGTTTTCGATGCAGTAACCCCACACAAGCATGTTACAATGCTAGAGCGTCATTTCCACAAATTGAAAATTGACAAACAACAACCATCAAAAAGACGATCAGCACACACATCGCCACTGCCTTACTTTACGTCATTCCAACAGGCGTTAATTACATACAAATGCCTCTTTGCTGTAATATATTTATTTTTTACGATATATTTCAACAACTTCGGCAGTGTTTGTTTCTTGATTGCCTCATAATTTATTTTTCTGTGTGTTTTCATTCTCTAATTTAAGTTCGGAGTTGCTTAAAAAATTATCGAAATCATTATTATATGTTGTCAGATTCTGTGTTTCAGCAAGCTTACCGATGATACAAATCTTTTGAGACGAACCTTTTAAAAATAGGAAAAAGACTGAGAAAATTATGATGGTCAACTTTTTTTTTAACCTCCGCGCGTCTGTCAAATGGTGATGCCCTTTTTCAGTTGGAAATGGGTTATGCAAATCGTTGCGCCGTGTGCATGTGCTATCATATTGGATGAATTCGGATTCACATATATACGTACAGATGTGCATACAAAAAGGGCTGGTATGTACGTGTCCTGAATCAGACAGTGATTTTGCATATTTCATCAATTTGTGTGAAGACTCGAAACATTCCGAAGAAATTATTCGTCAAGTTTTGGGTTTTGTTGCGGCAGAATTCTGACAAAAACACAGGTGGACCTACGTGCAGGAAAGCAGGCAAGAAAGGCAGAAGTGTTTATTACAAAGTCAAATAAGCCTGGTGAGCCAAGGTAGCATGAAAGGAGGATGGAGAGAGGACTGAGTCTAAAACACCATGCGTACTATACTCCCACAAAAGGGACTTGTTACATCTTCCATCCATCCATTATCTGTACCGCTTCTCCTCACAAGGGTCGCGGGGCGCGCTGGAGCCTATCCCAGCTGTCTTTGGGCAGTAGGCGGGGGACACCCTGAACTGGTTGCCAGCCAATCGCAGGGCACACAGAGACAAACATCCGCACTCACAATCACACCTAGGGGCAATTTAGAGTATCCAATCAACTTACCATGCATGTTTTTGGAATGTGGGAGGAAACCGGAGTGCCCGGAGAAAACCCACGCAGGCACGGGGAGAACATGCAAACTCCACACAGGGAGGTTGGAGCCGGGATCGAACCCACGACCTCTGAACTGTGAGGCGGACGTGCTAACCAGTCGACCACCGTGCCGCCTTGTTACATCTTAATTTGCTAAATCATTTAGGTGCTATACACATTCTCAATCAATCAAATTGTATCTATATAACACTTTAAATGCCCTGATTGAGCTGTAGGAAATTCTCTGCCATCCATGACTTAAGATATAAAATACAATTTAAAAGGGTATCCAGCATTAGCAGCATTCAGTAGGGCTGCCTAAGTCAATGATCAAATTCGTCGACAGTTTAAAAGTCGATGACTCGTTTATTTATGTATTTATTTATTAAAAGGTGTTTTGGTTTTCCCTCGAACCTGCCTCATCTCCGGCTTCTCCCGCTGGCTGGATGCCAGTCTGGGAGGCACATGCGCAGTTGTGGGAATCCGGGTCACCCGTGATGTAAACAGAAGCATTGCGGGTAATGCAGTGTCTATCATGAAGAAGCTTTTATTCTGAAGTTACTCCGTGTCACAAGCGTGTCAAGGCGTAACGGCTGACCTAATTCATGTTATTCAACTCTACTCAACTGTATTTGTTATACGGCGCTTGTTGCCAGCGTTAAGCGGCGGCTCCAGCGTTGGTGGCTAGCAGCGTTGGCAGCATTTCTTGACTTGCAAGTCAGCAGGTCAAGGATTACTTTTCAAAGTTCAAATGAGAGGATATTTTGATGCTGAAAGCCTGACACACTTGTCGTTCCTACTGATCATTTATTTAATAAAGTAGGCTTTCTCAAATATGATGTTTAAGTTGGCAAAATCACTACTAAGCTTCTGCCGTCACTCCATCTCATAGACCAATATATAAAAATGTATGTTCCTCCTAACCTTTACGATTTGTATTTATTTATTTTCACTGACTTCACATCACTGCTGGTACAAGCTGCAAGGTTTAAGAGCTAAGTTCTTGTACTATCATCTTAATTGTCTTCATTATTCATTTGAACATAACTTACGGAACTCAAGATTTCATAAGAGGTTATCATAAGAGCTACAGTTTGCTGGTGCGATATGCTGCGATTTACCAATGATCCAATTAAGTCGACTAATTGTGACTACTGTTAATGATTAGTCGACTAGCAAAATAATTGTTTGTGGTAGCCATAGCAGGCAGCATCCTCACTGCATTAAAACTGCAGTTGCGAAGGGATTTACAAGAACTTCCACAACATCCATCCATCCACTATCTGTACCGCTTCTCCTCACAAGGGTCGCGGGGCGTGCTGGAGCCTATCCCAGCTGTCTTTGGGCAGTAGGCGGGGGACACCCTGAACTGGTTGCCAGCCAATCGCAGGGCACACAGAGACAAACATCCGCACTCACAATCACACCTAGGGGCAATTTAGAGTATCCAATCAACTTACCATGCATGTTTTTGGAATGTGGGAGGAAACCGGAGTGCCCGGAGAAAACCCACGCAGGCACGGGGAGAACATGCAAACTCCACACAGGGAGGCCGGAGCCGGGATCGAACCCACGACCTCTGAACTGTGAGGCGGACGTGCTAACCAGTCGACCACCATGCCGCCTACTTCCACAACAGTGTTAGCTAATTCTAATCCATCCTAACATTTTTTTTTTAATATTTAATTTCCCACTTGAGACTTAACTGTAGGTATGCAAGCCAGTAAAAAGTAAATCTTACACAATATGACTCCTTTGATTTTATAAGTGGTTAACTTAACAGTTTAACAATTGTAGGACTTAAGAATGTTTAAATGATAATTTCAGGGTTTTGCCCTGGAACTTGTTATTTCTATTTCCATCACTTTGGGGGTGATGTGGGTATTGATTGCTTAAACTAGACCTTCAGGCCACACAGCATCTTTGGCCTTGTCTACACGTTTTTTAACAACTGCATATCCTCCCCCACGCCTGCGTTGGAATACACATAGAAAAACGCCTCCACACAAAACTGCGGAAGTGCGTTTTCAAATGCACACCAAGCCTCTAGGCGGCAGTAGTTAGCCAAATACTGTCCATTCATAAGGAACTTCCGTCCTTTGACGTCACTTCTACAAAACCAAACACACGGCGCCAAACTCGTTCGGGAGAACCGACAAGTGGTCAGAATTGCTTTTAAACCTTTCAACGAGAAGCAGTGGTTGGTTGCGGACAAACAAGTAAGCATAAAGTGCATTGAGAATGGCTATAATCAACGCAGCGCCGCGAGAATCCATGTTGACTCGCATGAAAACACAAGTCACGCAAGTGACGTCAAAGCATTGTTGTCGCACGGTGATGACAGTAAATCTCCGGGTGCAACCGTCCACACTAAAATGCGGATCCGGCGATATCTGGAGATATCCGCAAATCTCCACTGCCGCCGGGGTTTTGCATTTTCACTGAAAAAACTCAGAGGACGTGTGGATGATAGGGCTAACCCGCAGGCTTATATCCGGCATTTTCAAAAACCCCGCTACGTGTAAACCGGGCCTTACATTGGCAAAGTCAGACTTAACACGTTGGAAGGTTTTGTGAATAGTGCCCTGGGTGTTGATGCCAGGTTTGACTGCTTTGTTTCTGCACTCAGTCCGGCAATCTGAAAACTGTCAAATCAGCAAACAAGTCAGCTCGCATAAATCTGGTGCTGTGTTTTGTCCCTTTGCAATTTACCTTTTGCATCTCTTCTTGCTCTCTGTTCCTTTGCTCCACCTCTCTGTGACAATTATCTCATCTGTGATGGCAGGCCTCCGTCGTTCGGGCAACAGTGATTGTAAGAGTCTCTCGGTGGAGTCTCTCCAGCAGAGCCAAATGCCTCATTACTGGAATTGTGCGGCCCCGAGTTGGCCTCCCATTCTCAGTAGAGCAGCTGTAAGCTGTCAGTGCCAGCTGTAGCCATCACTCATCATCTGTCCTCTCTCGTCCTCTCAGTTCCATTTCATAGACGTACCTTCATGCACTCCTCAATGCCTGCACTCTTTGCTTCCTCCTATCTCTCGCCACTCGCTCCAGCCCTTCCTTTAGGTGATTTTTCACTCCCTTCCTCTCAGTTACCTTGGCAGCAGTTAGCACAGAGTAAGCCCACAGAGATCAGCAAATGCTGTAAAGAAAGAATGAAGAAAAACGAGGTGGCTTGATTTCAGTCTAGCTAATTGGCTTATGCAGCAGTTTCCCACATGATTCATCCCAAAAACGTATGCTGTGTGTGTGTGTATGTGTGTGTGTGTGTGGGTGGGGGGGGGGGGGCTAGCAGTTGAGTAAGTGACTGCTGTGAAATATGTGCATTTGGATTGGCTGCTAAATTTGCGTGTCATGTTTGACATTCCTCATTTGCACCTACAAATTTACTACTCTCGTTTCCTGTGGTTGCATGGAGTGAGTGGGTGAGTGAGTGAGTGAGTGAGTGAGTGAGTGAGTGAGGCAGTGAGTGAGGCAGTGAGTGAGGCAGTGAGTGAGGCAGTGAGTGAGGCCGAAGCGAATCTTCGATGCATAACAACTAAATCTACAGTGAGAGAGTTAACAAGCGAGAAAGCCATCGCGGAACCCTAATAATCACAGGGGAGCTGCGAGTCACTGAAGGCAAAGATATAGTTATAGTTGTAGTGGTGTATAGTTTCAACTGTGATTGTTGAAGTACTTCATATATAAAGTTAGTATGGTACTAGAATAGAAGAGTCACTGTGTTTCCAAGCAAAGACAAGTGTTTGTATTTTGGGGCCCAATTGAATGTGAT
>NC_141218.1:35414759-35854759 GCF_054856515.1 Filicampus tigris | reverse complement strand
GCCTCCCTTCCCTCTTCCATTCCACAATTTCTCCATTCAAAATCATTGTACATAATGTCCAAAACCTGCGATCAATCAACACCAAAATGTATGTGGACATCTCTACTTATGCCCACTTCTACCTTGAAAAATGTTGCAATGATTAACCTCTCCATGGCTCACTTATGAGAGAATGAGCAGCTTACATGCAAAAGTTTCTCTCATGCCAGATTTTCTGTTTCATTCAACCTATTTTTTCACAGGTTGAATTGATTTTAGTGACTGTTGGTTGACAATAGAACATGACAAAACAAGCCAGGAAACAATATTACAATGCTTGCCTCCTTCCCTCAGTTGACAGGCTGAGATGAAAGAAAAGCAGGCCATGCCCATAAAAGATGGGCAACATTAAGATGTAATGAATATAATAATACAAATAGGCTTTAAAGGGGAAGTTAACCCAAACATATGTTTTTCAATAATATGTTCTATGCAGACCCACTAGTTGAAACAAGGCATTCTAATTAATATTGCGTTTGTGGAATAAGAGTTGATCCACTCCTTTTTAGCCATCGCTGGGTGTGGCCATTTTGTCACTTCTGTTGACTGAAAATGACATCCCAGTTGCTCAGGGCTCAGGTAACGACCAATCACAGCTCACCTGTTTTCTGAAGCTGAGCCATGATTGGCCATTATCTGAGCCCTGAGACACTGTGATGTCATTTTCAGTCGACTGAAGTGACAAAATGGTGGCCCCCTGAGATGGCTAAGAACTCATACCGGAAGTCCTCGAGTTACGACGTACGCGACCTACAACGTTTCGACTTTGCAACGCCCGTGCCTCTTCAGCCATTTTCCCCACAGCACCATAGTGACTACGTTTACATGCAGTCAATATTCGGGTTAGGGTCAAAATTCCAATTTCTGAAACATTCTGAATATCCCATTCACATGAATGAGCGGACAGAGTTGCTCCGGCACTGTGATGGCGACACACGGCATTGTGACTCAAATGGACGTCATTCCCGCGTGTTACTTTCAACTGTCAATAAAACACTTGTTATTCATGGGACTCACAAAAGTGTGCGTTTGTGCTGCGTCCCTGAGCTTGTTTACCTCTGCTTGTGTATTTGCGGTGGTTGCGTGCTAAAAACCGCACATCCGCATACAAGCACTTCCTGTACTACAAAGACCAGCATTCCTTGCGGTTGAGCATGCGCAGAGTATCTTGATCGTGTCTCTTTGCGCGCTGCGGTATCTTTTCCTTTTTCGCCCTCCTCTCCTCCTCCATCCACCTCTCAGCAGTAATGGTCAGTACAGCATCCTTATGTTTTTATTTTTATGTATTTTCGGGTTTTTATACCAAGCATTTTAATGTAAATTTCGACTAACGGTGAAAACCGACATACGCGGATTCAGGTTCAGGTTGCATCGCCAGTGTATGAACAGAACTCATTCGGAAATTGAGGACTTCCTGTATTCCACAAACGCAATAGTAGCCAGAATGCCTTGTTTCAACTAGTGGGCCAGCATAGAACATATTCTTGAAAAAATGTTTAGTTTGTCTTCCACTTTTAAATTTCTCCCGAGTTTTTCAGGGGGGTGGGGGGGAGTATAGTGCTGGCATAATTTTTACAAAGACTTATTATATACTCTAAGTGCCAATGTTCAACCCACTCAAGTGTCTGTTTAGGGTGGGAAAGGAAAACAACTTGGTTAATGTTGACAAGTTACACATCTTGGTTAAATTTAGGAGAGTAAAACAACTATGCTTAGGTTTGCATTTAAATGTACGAGAAAAAAATGCCTTACTCAAGTCACTTTTATTTGTTAAATAATTAACAAAGGTCTTTTTTCCTTTTGTTTACTTATGCACACGTCTGGTTGAGTGTTTTGCTAGAAAATCAATAAGAAAAACCAATATGTTTTCTGAATATTGTTTTCCCAAAATATTGAAATATGACTTAGGCAATTATGCTATGTGGCCGACGATATCATACATTCAGTTATTCAAGAGGCAGAACAGTGAGCCTCATCCTCAGAAAGCAGTAACCACAGACTTGGACTAAATTAACCAAAAATGCAAATAAAGGTAACAAGAGTGACAGAGGCAGTATGAGAGTGATGGTGTGATGCAAATCATCAGTCCAAAGAGAAAGCAAAGCTTTTAATGAAGCTGAAAAGCTCCACAAAATTTAAATGATAGAAAGGGAAGTGTGGTACCTCAAAAGTCTGGCAAATGTTTTTTTTTTTTTTGATAAGCCTCTTGGGTATTTACAGTATTCCAGGAAATAATTTGAATAGTATTTCCCTAAAAAAAATGATTTATGTGGGCTGTGTGCTCAGACAGGGTCACAATTCACACCTGCTTCACATACTGTACAATAATTCAGTGCAGTTGAGCTAGTGCAGAGAGCTTCCAAAAGTGTGTAATCTCATTGCAAATATGGAGCTAATGCAAATATTGGATTTTGTTCAAAACCCATATAATAGTATTATACTTAAAGCTACTCTCTCCTGACCTGATTCTGCAGCAGGCAATCAACAATCAGCCTTAACTGGTGTTCTCTCAGTTGGATGTCATCTGTGTGATTACTTTTTATTCTATTAGTCTATTCCGTTCAGTTGTTTAGACCGTACTTTAAATGAGAACATCAGTATTTGCATAGCTGGGGACTCGAGTTTTTTCCTTTGTTCACAACAATGTGTCGTGTAAAATACTAAATTTGTCATCGTAAACAGCTTTGTTCTTTTTGACATTCTGGCCAGTAAAATTCTTAGCCTGTTTTTACAATCAGTCAGTAATCAACTTATATCCACAGGGTGGCTGACATTCATGCAATGACCATTGTGTTACCTTGCGGGGAGAAAAGAAATCATTCACAAAACCATTTTGATCATGATAATGACAGAGTTAACACTTAAACAAACATTGTAATAATCCCATTAAAAGTAGTACGTAGAATACACCTTGTCAAAATGAAATAAATGGAAGTTAGAAATATGGGGTATTTAAAAGACCAGTACTTTGAATAACAATGATTTTAATTAAAGGGAATGTCTTAATACACATACAATACATCGCTTTTTTTTTTTAGTATAAATCATCCATCCATCCATTATCTATACCGCTTATCCTCACAAGGGTCGCGGGGAGTACTGGAGCCTATCCCAACAGTCTTCGGGCAGTAGGCGGGGGACACCCTGAATTGGTTGCCAGCCAATCACAGGGCACACAGAGACGAACAAACATCCGCACTCACAATCACACTTAGGGGCAATTTAGAGTGTCAAATTAACCTACCAAATATGTTTTTGGAATGTGGGAGGAAACCGGAGTACCCGGAGAAAACCCACGCACTCATGGGGAGAACACACAAACCCCACACAGGGAGGCCGGGGGATCAAACCCATGACCTCTGAACTGTGAGGCGTATGTGCTAACCAGTCGCCCACCGTGCCGCCAAGTATAAATCAAGTAAATGTAAATTGAAAAGATTCGCTGCATGGATTAATACATTTCTTTTGAAAATGAAGTGAATTCAAGTTCAAATTGTTTACATGGTTTAAATTGAATTTAAACAAACTCACTTAGGGTTATACTGACTAATCAACTTTACCACTGCGCAATGATGGTTATATCTTAAAGTAAATTTATCGTCAATCATGTGTAAACGGATATCTCGCTGAAATACAGTTGGTTGGCACGGCAAACATGTTTGGGTTGACTTCCACTTTAAGGTTGTCAGGTCTGATGAGTAAGATTGAGGTGGACAACTTCTTCTATTCCTTTCGGCTTTTCCCTTCAGGGGTCGCCACAGCGAATCAATTGCCTCCATCTAACCCTATCCTCTGCATCCTTTCTCTCACACCAACTACCTTCATGGCCTCCCTCATTACATCCATAGGCCTCCTGCCTGGCAATTCAAAACTCAGCATCCCTCTACCAATATATTCACTATCTCTCCTCTGGACATGTCCAAACCATCTCAGTCTGGCCTCTCTGACCTTATCTCCAAAACCTCTAACATGTGCTGTCCCTTTGATGTACTCATTCCTGATCCTATCCTCCCTGGTCTGTCCCAGAGAGAACCTCAGCATCTTCATCTCCGCCACCTCCAGCTCTGCCTCCTGTCTTTTTCTCAGTGACACTGTCTCAAGACCAAACAACATCGCTGGTCTCACCACAGTTTTGTACACCTTTCCTTTCATTTTAGCTGAAACTCTTCTATCACACATCACACCTGACACTTTTGTCCACCCGTTCCAACCTGTACACCCTTCTTCACCTCTTTTCCACACTCTCCATTGCTCTGGACTGTTGACCCTAAGTACTTAAAATCATCCACCTTCTTGATCTCTTCTCCCTGTAACCTCACTCTTCCACTTGGGTCCCTCTCATTCACGCACATGTATTCTGTCTTACTAGCCTTCATTCCTCTTCTTTCCAGGACAAAACCTCCACCTCTCTAGCTTCTCCTCTACCTGTTCCCTGCTCTCACTGCAAATTACAATGTCATCTGCAAACATCATAGTACATAGAGATTCCTGTCTGACCTCGTCTGTCAGCCTGTCCAACACCGTAGCAAATAAGAAGGGGCTCAGAGCTGATCCCTGATGCAGTCCACCTCCACCTTGAACTCCTCTGTCACACCTACAGCACACCTCACCACTGTCTTACAGTCCCCATAAAATGCCCTACACTGCTCTCACATACTTCTCTGCCACTCCAGACTTCCTCATACAATACCACAGTTCCTCTCTGGGTACCCTGTCATAAACTTTCTCCAGATCTACAAAAACACAATGCAGCTCCGTTTGGCCTTCTCTGTACTTCTCTATCAACATCTCAAAGCAAATACTGCATCTGTAGTACTCTTTTTTTGGCATGAGACCATACTGCTGCTAACAAATACTCACTTCTGCCCTTAGTCTATCTTCCACTACTCTTTCCAATAACTTCATTGTAATGCTCATCAGCTTTATTCCTCTGTAGTTGCCACAACTATGTACGTCTCCCTTGTTCTTAAAAATGGGAACCAGCACACTTCTCCTCCACTCCTCAGGCATATTCTCACTATCTAAGATCCTGTTGAATAACCCAGTCAGAAACTCTACTGCCACCACTCCTAGACACTTCCAAACCTCGATAGGTATATCATCAGAACCGACTGCCTTTCAACTCTTCATCCTATTCAGTGCCCTCCTCACTTCATCCTGACTAATCTTTGCTGGTTCCTGGTCCACAGCAGTCACCTCTTCTAGTCTTTATTCTCTCTCATTTTCCACATTCATCAGCTCTTCAAAGTACTTTTTCCATCTTCCCATCACACTACTGGCACCTGTCAATAGACTTCCGTCCCTATCCTTAATCACCCTAACCTGCTGCACGTCCTTCCCATCTCTGTCTGTCTGTCTGTCTTGCCAACCGGTATGGATCAGTCTCCCCCTCCTTACTGTCCAACCTAGCATACAAGTCATCATAAGCTCCTTGTTTGTCCTTTGCTACGTCTACCTTCACCTTACGTTGCATCTCCCTGTACTCCTGTCTACTCTCCTCGGTCCTCTCAGTGTCTCACTTCTTCTTAGCTAACCTCTTTCTTTGTATACACTCCTGTACCTCCTCATTCCATCACCAAGTCTCCTTATTCACTTTCCTTCCAGATGACACACCAAGTACTCTCCTACCTGTCTCCCTGATCACATTAGCTGTAGTTTTCCAGTCATCTGGAAGCACCTCCTGGCCACCCAGAGCCTGTTTTAACTAATTTCTAAAAGTCATGCAACACTCTTCCTTTTTCAGCTTCCACCATTTTGTCTTCTCTTCTGCCTTTGTCCTCTTCATCTTCCTCACCACCAGAGTCACCCTACCCACTACCATCCTATGCTGTTTGGCTATACTCTCACCTACCACTACTTTGCAGTCACTGATCTCCTTCAGGTTACACTGTCTACACAAGATGTAGTCTACCTGTGTGCTCCTACCGCCACTCTTATAGGTCACCCTATGTTCCTGCCTCTTCTGGTAGAAAGTATTCACTATAGCCATTCCCATCCTTTTTGCAAAGTCAACTACCATCTGTTCTTCTGCGTTCCTTTCCTGGATACCAAACCTGCCCATCACCTCCTCATCCCCTCTGTTTCCTGCACCAACATGTCCATTGAAGTCCGCACCAATGACAACTCTCTCAAAACTAGGTATGCTCTGCATCACTTCATCAAAGTCCAGCCAGAATTTCTCCTTCTCCTCCAGCTCACATCCTACCTGGGGAGCATATCCACTAACAACATTGAACATCACACCTTCGATTTCTAGCTTCAGACTCATCACTCTATCTGACACTCTTTTTACCTCCAGGACATTCCTAACAAACTCCTCCTTCAAGATAACTCCTATTCCATTTATCTTCCCATCTACACCATGATAGAACAACTTGAACCCTGCTCCTGAATTTCTAGCCTTGCTACCTTTCCACCTGGTCTCCTGGACACACAGTATGTCTACCTTCCTCCTCTGCATCATGTCCACCAATCCTCTACCTTTTCCTATCATAGTTCCAACATTCAATGTCCCTACTCTCAGTCCTATACTCTTAGCGTTCCTCTTCTCTCTCTTCTTCCTCTCCTTCTTCGACCAACAGTAGTCCAATTTCCACCGGCGCCCTGTAGATCAACAGCGCCGATGGCGGTCGTTGTTAACCCAGCCCTCGACCGATCTGGTATGGAAGTCATATGTTTAATTCGCATCTTTGATTTGGCAAACGTTTTACGCCGGATGCCCTTCCTGATGCAACCCTCTGTATTTATCCGGTCTTGGGACCGGCACAATAAGACACTGGGCTATAACAACTATACAACACAGGGCTATAAATGATGTGCAGTGCTACTCTGGCCATCAGTCAAGCTGTAGTGCTCTCATGTCCAGCTGGAAAGACATTCTTTCTTCTTTCTCAAGCCACTTATGTCTCAAGGCTGTACAAAAACAAAGTCTGTAACATAATGATAGTAACCACCCTCTTCTTACACACACATACACTCTACATCATTCAGTTTTCTTCTTTTGATATGCCGTCCGCGACCTGGGTACCTTTCCGGCCTCATCCCGCCCTCCTTATTCATAAAAATTATCATCATTGACCCCGTCCTTAGGTCCTCCCCCACCATGCAAAAAAAAAAAAAAAAACATCCGTGCATGATGCGACGGGAGGGATGCTAATGGCAGAGGTTTATTTAAAGCTCATTAGCTGGCTAAGAAGTGAGCAAGTTGAGAGTTGTAATGTAACTGCTTTATTTAAAAGCGGTCATTGTTTATATTTCAATGCAGCAGTGAAAGAGGTCAGTCTCTGAACGGGTGGAGAGACCTGGTCCAGGGAGCGCTTCCATTGGTCAGCCCTTCGGGTTGCTGATTGGCTTGCAGGTTTCTCCTCCGCTTCCGGAGATCCAACTGCAACACAATCAGTCCGTGTGTGGAGAAAAAAATTGCGCAGAGCATTTCCGGTGCTGCAAAATTCAGTTGAATTTGCCGGCGCGAGTCAATTGAAGTCAATGTAGTGAGCGCGGATGCTCACGGTTTGGAGCGGTGGGAAAATTGAAAATTTGTCCATTCGGCGAAGCTAAAAAAATAGACTTTTTTCCCCTCTGCCTCGCGGCAACCAATCAGCATCGGGGAGTACTGCATCACACGCAGTATCCTGTACACTCGGCGGGTCTTGTGGAGAGCCCAAAATGGAGTAAAAGATTATTGGCGCGGTTCGTGGACATCCCAAGCTATATACCGTATTTTCCGGACTATACATCGCTCCGGAGTACAAGTCGCATAAAATGCATAATACAGAAGAAAAAAACATATATAAGTCGCACTGGAGTATAAGTCGAAAATACAGGAGTTACAACGACCGGGACAAGAAAAAAAAAAACTGGCTTGTAGAACACTGAGCGAGGAGCTTGTTATAGCTGGTATGTTTGGACATTCTTTCTTTAGTGTTTTACAGCTGTTGACCTTTACCAAGACGGCAATATTGTTTGCATTAGCTTTAGCACAGTGTCGGGCACTTGATTGCGATGTCGAAAACAATTTTTTTGTTTTGCCAGTCGTCGTCTACTACCAAGCAAAGCCCCTCCACTCTCTGATGCGGGCGAATGAAGCGGCTGCGGCATTCAGATTTCAAATTTCCTGCGGTCAAACACTAGCGCTTATTCTTCTTCTTCGTCTCATTCTTCTGATCCTTCCTTTTCGTCTTCCCTCCGTGCAGACCAAACGTGTGCAGTGCACAGCGTTCCCGCTGGGGCGTTCCCAATGCAAGTAAGTACGTGCAGTTGGGTAACTAGTGGCGCGTTTGAAGCGTTCGGAGACAATGTTTGTTGTTTGGCCATTTCGCCGAGTAGGTTGAGATGAACTTTGGCTACCTTGCAACCACGTCACACAAATGAGGGACGATTAGTGGGCCAGACTAAAATCCACCTACGCCCGTGCTTAGTCTGACCCTTTTTTTAAAACTTGTCGAATACTTGTTGTCCTTGTCACAAACATGGGCGTCCATGCGGGACGGAGGGACGAATCGTTCCACCTCTGGGACGGACTGCTCAGCTCTGCGCTTCACTATGTGTAGGGCCGTATAGGTTTACATCGTCCGTGAGTGTGAATGCCAGTCATATATTGTATGTTATGTGCAGGGGTGCACATAACTGGTACACAGGTATGAATGCGCAACAGAATTCACTAATGCGTACCGTCATTTGCGTCACGGCGCGCATATCCGTACCTGTACACACTAGTGGTGCAGTGGAACGAATCATCTTTGAGTGGTAAGGATCAAGCATCTGTTGGGCACCAGCCACAGAATGGAAAAAAAACGTGAAAAAAACAAAAAAAGGCTACTTTCAAAATAAAGCTTACCAAATAATACATTGAGTCATTAATGCCAATGCAATAGCCTTAGTGAACTTCTACTTTGAAGCGTTACTTTGTAACGGCTAAGTTGACTTCCGTTTTCAACATATCGGCAGTTTTAACGCTTGCTACCAACATCAACACAATGCTGTCTCGAAATCATATTCAGTAGCTAAATTAGGACACAAACAAACCGCTGGTTAATTACACTGTCGTTGTGTGATATGGCACAAGTCTTCGGCGTTAGTGGCTAGCAGCTGTTATCTTTAGCTGGTAGTTAAACAGTTGCTCCTTAATGGCTTTTTTTTTTTTTTTTTTAACTTATTTTTCTATATTGTGGCTGTAGATTACGTTGTAATGTGCTGTCAATGTTTTAAGAAAAGTGGTTTGAATTGTACTTCAACTCTTTTTCATTATGAAAAAAAAATTAAATAAAACTTTGTCTTCATTTAATTTATAACAACATGTTTGCCTAGTAATTGTCAGAAAATATTCAGCTCAAATGTCTGGCAGGAGACCTTGAAATGTATACACTGTACAAAATGTTGTTAAATTGTGTTCTTAAATCTTAAACGGCCATATTAGACATTAGTAGTTGATTTTTTTTATGGGCAAAAGCGTTTTATAAAATAAATGAAGACAAAGTTCTATTTAGCTTATTTTTTTTTTCCCTCATACAAAAAAACGATCGATTCGTGACTCAAAATCCATGACCAATCCGAACCGTCACTTATGTGATCCGTTGGCCCACTAGTGAGTACCAAAGACAATCTCCTGGTACTCATGTGAGTACCGCATGAAAAAAAATATGTGCACCCCTGTATATGTGATATGTGTCGCATGTAAATGGACAGAGTGGTGCACAATGCTACACAAATTGCTACAACATTATGTTGCTTGCTAACATACTCTGACTAGAGGATGGGGGAAAAAAATCAGTCAATACGGGATTGATGAGTGAGACGTTGAGAAAAAATACCCAAAGCCACTTATCTACTGTAAAGCAGTGGATGTTAAATTTGATTACCTTATCAATAGGCTTTAAATGTTAAATGTTCCTCAATACCTGTTAAAGTTTTAATAGTCCCTTTCATTGTCTTTTCTAAACTCTGTCCGTTGTACTTTTATACCTATAAAAAATTATATGATAAACTGATTTGAGATACAGATATGTAGTACAAGTGTGGTCACGGATTGAATGAAACTCATTGGATTATTAACACTGGATTATTATAATCAGCATTGTTACTGTTTTTATGCATAATGTGATGCAATTGTTGTTACTGGAGGAGGAATGAAATAAGTCTTGCAATATGCTCGTAAAGAAATGTTTATTTGGTGTCATTATGATGTAGAGAAGAATTTGATACCGTTTGTAGTACGGGACAATGGGAATAGACTCAAGTAAGAGATTTGCACTGCTAGTGCCTGCATTGAGGTACAAGGGTGAACAACAATATTTTTGTTTGACATTTCATCAGGTATGTACAAAATTGGAGGCTGGAACTGTTTTTTTTCTAAGAAAACACAGTGGGACCTCAAAGTCTAACAGAATGCGGTCCGTAACAATCAAGTTGTTCCACTCAAAATAAATGGGTTTCAATTGTAATCAAACTAAACCGTTTCCGACTCTACAAGTCACTATAATAAAAGCCTAATAATCTTGACAGGCAGTCATGACAATATATGTTCTCATCTTTATTTCTGACATGCAACGAACAAGTGATATGAGCTTACAGAGGGTGCATGGGAGAATGGAGGCCAGTCATTTCACGTAAGGTACACACAGCTGTTTGCTGTCTAAATTCAGACTTTGAATTACACTGTACGCTGAGTACTGATATCCTACGTGACATCACACACATCATTCAACTGTAATTTTTTTGGGGTGCTATTTCTTCCCCCAAATTATGGTTGAATTATGGTATGACATTCATACACTTAAGTTGTCTACCAGGCCTTCTGGTGTTGAGTATATAAGAATATAATAAAAGGAGAAATTGGTGGATTTGGCCATTCCTGAAGATCTAAAATCTTATTTAACCACAAGTCAATGTACAAAACCCAGTACGCTACTGCTCTATCTTTTGAATACAGTGGCTTCTGCCATAGAAAACTAAGGTAATAAAGAAAAATGGAGCAACACAAACTCGCCTCCGAACCTCTTTGTGATAACATAATGATGTTGGCAACCGCTGATCTCAAGCTCTGGACATCATGAAAGAAAAAAAGAAAAAAAAAAAAAAATATATATATATATATATATATATATATATATATATATATATATATATATATATATATATATATACACACACACACACACGCACACACGCACACACACACACACACACACACACACACAGAAAAAAAGCCCCCTGATGCCTCGGGCCTGAACAGATCAAATGTCTGGCACAGAGATTACATTCTGCACCGTATCTATTAATGAGGCTAACTGAATAATTGAACTGAGCAAAAAAAAAAAAAAAAGAAACAACTAAACATTAAAGATAAAAAAAACTGATGAAATATGTAGGCGACATCTGGATGTTGTTTTTGAGGAGAGTTTCTGTTATCTTCCACAACCACTGTGTCACTTTGTTCCCAAAGTTCTGATGAATTTTTGAATGTTCTCCGCGTCCCTCGGACACAAGGTTAAAACAACTCAGCACACCGAATAAAAGACAGCAAAGACTTGTTTTCTTTTTGCTGTGTATCATCTTCCTGCCTTTCATATGTTCTCATGATTTGTTGGCTGTTCGTTGCTGAGTTCTTTTTATTTCTTGCTCCATTTAACTTGACAGGGTTGTCACTGATTTATATCCCATGTATCCATGCTTTCTGCCACTACTGTCTTCATTAGTCTCTAATTCGGATAGCTTTCTCTCATCGCATGTATGCTTCTATTCCCAAGGAGGGTGATGCTCACACAGTGCACATCAGGTAGGATGCTCTGAATCAACCAGCAGTTGAAAAGGAACCGTATGCACGGTTCCCTTATAGTTCCCGTTAAACAACTCTAAGGTTGAACACAATAGTGGTTCAGTAAAATAAATGAATAAGCAAATACTACTCGCCATCATCAAGCCTATATTAACTGTATGGTCAATCTTTAAGTGGCAGTATAACATTCTTAACGATCAGACAAGTAAACACATCTGCTTGAACTTTGATGATGCATGACAAAAGCACAGGACAAATGGAATTTAAATTGCAGATGCACCTCACGAATCACACCATTTTAAATTTGTACTTGTCACACAATTGTCTGTTAAGCTCTGTTAACCCATTAAAAGACGGGAGCACATAACCGCGTTTCTACCACTAAAGCCGGAAGCGCTGTTGTGTCTTTCGACCTTTAAAGCCGGGAGAGCGTATATGTAATTGTCTCTTTTTAATCCAATTCTCTGTCTCTTAACCAATGAAATGCATCAGAATATACACGTAATGTCGCAAGACCACAGAAAATGTCCCAGAATTTTTACGAGACGTAATAGCAGACACCGTCGATCACCGGAGCTCTGAAATAAGTAACGGCAGTGATAGAGATGGCGCGCTTGTGGATTTTGAACCAGTGGAACCAATCAAACGTGATATATGGTTAATATATATATGTTTGGAAACAATGATGATATCGATGTCTTTGTAACCGAATAGAGGATGGTATTTACCAATTTTTTCTTTTAAATTAAAAATGTTCTTCTCTTGCATTGACCCTTTTAATTTTACATCTTAGATTGAAACAGTAAATAATAAACTCGGTCCTGTGTGAAAGCCACATTTTCTAAGCTCTCAAATTCTATAATTCTATAGTATATTCTGTTTCTTCTCCTCTCATTCTTCTTCTTTTAACACCTATTATTGAGGCTGGTCATTATTGGAAGATCCAGCCATCCATACATCATCTATGCTGCGGTTTCTTGTGGGTGAGCTGGAGCCCATCCCATCTGTCTTTAGGCCAGGCTTTATCCTGGAGTGATCCCCAGCCAATTGCAGGGCACATATTGGTTAGACAAACAGCCATTACACTCACATTCACACCAATGGGCAATTAACAATATTCAATGAACTGAGCATGCATGTTTTTGGAATGTGGAATATATCAACCACAAACCGTAGAACTGTGATGCAGACATGCTAACTACTATTTCACCACACTGCATTTATGGGACTCTGCATTGGAATAATAATAATAATAGTATGCAGAATTTATCTTGTGGTGTTCACATGATGCTAAAGTGTGATGTATTGATGTCTTGAATGACATCATGCATAGGGCTATTCCATCTTTTGGAGTGTTGCAAAATAAGGTCAACGAAAAGCAGTACACACACCAGGAGATTACCCTTTGATGCTCTGAACTGAGGCCTTGTGAGAATTGCTGATACATCTGTGACATTATGCATGATGACAGTTTGAATATTTATTTAGCAGTTCCACTGTCGTCGCACTAATAGCTACGATAGGAGTTGAGAGTTTAGTTTCTGATTCTTACGGTTCTAAGTCAACACTAAACACACAAAAAACAAGGCTCTCTAGGCCGATCTTGTTTAATGTAGCCAGCACAAGTTTGATTCCCATTCAGTGCCCCAACAAGGAGCTATTGGAGCCCTCCCGTGCCCATTTTTGATTGTTTTTTTTTTTTTCCACGTTAATGCTGAAACCACATTCATGTAAAAATAAGAAAAAATGAAAAGAATGTACAGTGTTTTTCACAGGACAGCGACGACATGTCACCTCATATGAAACCAAAATTTGGCTCTTTTCTTCAAAAAATGGGTGTAAGAAATCTGAAATGTAAAAGAGGAGTGTGACTCACCAGATTAATTTTTCCATGGATATTTCTTGCTGCTTTTGACTGACTCAAGTAGTCTTCTGTCCTTTTGCGCAGCCAGAGAGAAGTCCTTACATGACATGACATGACATGTCCTTACATTGACGCTTGTTCTGAGATTGACGCTTTATCTGATCTAGGATCTGTCATGTGTAGTACCGAGAATCTCCATTAGGAGCACTGTAATGCGCTATCACTGTTTAAGAACCAGCAATGTATGTTCGAGCACGTATACAAGTAAAAGACATTGAGCTGCCAACCCGTCTGTGTCCGTCGTTATTGACAATCGATTGCCATCCAAAGCTTTACCAAAAGCATCTTATATTACAGGATCGGTAGATTGCTGTTTTCTGTATTTGCAAGAGTTGATAGTCAATATATGGGACAAACTAAATTAGCCCAAAATACGGGACGTCCCGGCTAATGCGGGACAGTTGGCAACCCTAGTCACAACAGTTCATTTGCTTTGTGAATGACATGGCTCCTGAGAGAAGTTGCCGATAATATCAGGAAATGGTGATAAAAGTAAGACGCAAGTGAGTGCCAGTGTGTGCGTGTCTGTGTGTAAGCCACATAATGAAAAGCTAAACTCAACTTTATTTATAGAGCACTTTAAAACAACCACCGCTCCAAGTGCTGTACATGCTGCGAAAATTGACGGCAAAGTACTGCATGTGAAAGTCCGGTCTTGGAAACATGCTTTTTTTTCTGGCTAGTAGCTGCGTTGAGGATTCACTTTTATGTGTTTAAACATAAACAAAGATGTGTGAAAGATAAACATTTCAGTTATAGTGGATTTTTAGAAAACTATTTACTGTAAGGAGATGTTTGTTTTCATTGAACTATAAGACATGCAGCTGAGCCCAGGAGCTCCCTGCACTTTGTTGTGAGACTTAAAACAAAGTTGTCTATTTTTTAAGATCTAGAAAAGCTTTAACATCTTGTACATCACTAAAGTTGTTTAATAAACATGGGCTTTAGGCATTTAGACTAAGTCAAGTGTTGGAGTTTTTATTTTTCATAAATTTGACACCCCTTTTCTCTACAAATAAATATCGGCTTCAAATATCGGTTATCGGCCTCCTTGACTACTAATAATCGGTATCGGTCCTGAAAAAAGTATATCGGTCTAACAAAAATGTTCAAACGTTTCAAATGATTCACTCAAGATATTTACAGAAAGGCAGTAGTATGTTTAGAGTACAGTGGTGCCTTGAGATATGAGGGACACGACTTCAGAGTTTTCCCAAATGCAAGCCGTCGTCTGGACAATTGTTTCCTTTGAATCGCGAGATTCAGTCAGTGCTGTATGGTGGAAATGAACTCAGCTCAACTCACTTTACAACAAAGAGCAGTTTGACCGATAGTTCACTCCTCATTTAAGAAAAAAGGGTTCAGCTGCTTCATTGCCAGTCGCACCTGAAGCTTACTGTCGAGCTCAACATAAAAGAAAATAATTACACGACCACATAGGCTTTGCTGTTGAACATTCTTCGAACAAACAACACAAAATGGCGGAGATGGACTAATGAATAGAATAGAAAAATACTACTAGAAAATAACATTGGAATAAGAAAAAATATAAATTACTCGTGTTACATTGCTTTAATATTGGTGCTTGGGTCACTTAGTTATTTTTTAACAGGCGCTGTATCAGAATGCATTCTTAAATTAAGCCTCCCAACCCTGCCCATTATATTATATAATGGGCACAATTGTAGGTCAAAAGTACAAGAAAATCACTTTTGCTCACTTGCTGCTCTCATGATCTTTCTCACTTCAGAAGTCATTTTCGGTTGTGTGATTGCTAAAGCAGTTCGTCACTTCTGTTTCTTTCTCTTAAATTCAATCTACAATATCTGCCATCCTGTCCCACTCTCAGCTGGCCTCTCTTTTTAAAGTCATCTCAAGTCTGTGCCGATAGTAGTCATAGTAAAGTTAAATGACATTGTTGATCCCATCTTTTTCCATCACTTTTGCAATATTGTACTTAATGAAACTTCCATAACTTCATCTTTCATTATTAAAAAGCTTTAGCTTTAGTGGCTTTTTCTCATCTGTAAAACATCGGCTTCGTCCCATGTATGTAAAAATGTCAACTAGTTGTTGGAGGTATGCTAGTTTACTTGCTAGCTACTGTTGAGGTGTCCTTGAGCAAGGCACTCCCCAACACTGTTTGCACACCACTTTTGCTCCGAATCTCTCCTTGCATGCCTGCATTCGTGTGATCTGGTGCACTGTGTGGTGTGTATCACAAAATTGACATCAAGCATGAGTTCCATTTCCCCTTGAGGCATAAAAAGGATTACATTCAAAATTAAATATTTTTAAAAAGTATTAGAGAATGAACCTTCCCCTTAAAAGCAAGGACACACATTATTTTCCATCAGTCAGACCAGAACGTGTTATTGTAAAATATACTGAATGCAGAACCAAAAGAGAAGGGTGACACTTTCAATGAAGATCCTGCTTATCCTTTATTAAGTCATGGTTCACTCCATCCTCTCCACTATTTTATTGGGAGCTTGTGGATAGTGTGAGGGAGAAGTCCAAATTAGATCAGTGCTCAAGTTTTCCTGGCATTATGGTTTTGTTGATGTTTTCTAAACTGTTGGTGATGTCTCCTGGATTAGTTGCTCCACTTCCGTGTTTCCAGAGGGGACAAACTACACTTTTCAGACGAAGAATTGGGATCTTTGATTTTGAGGTACTTAGTGTCATCTTACGGCTTTTTCACCGTACATCACGGTTTGAATGTAGTTGTCAGGAACTAATCTGTAAATAGCGGCGAAGAGACCTGAGATCTTTTTACAATCTGACTGCATCAAGAAGTTCTATCCATAGAGATAAAGAACAGAACCCGTAAGAAGGGGAATTACTTGCAGTACAAAATACACCATCAAACTATTTTCTATCCTCATTAGGGTCACTGGTGTGCAGGGGGGCCTTCTAGACTGGTCGCCAGCCAGTCACAGGGTACACATAGACAAAAAGAAAACACCACACTCACACCTATATGGAAAATTAGGTGTGGGCGTCCCGGACGGACGCCTATTTTGTGGACGGTCGGACAGAGCATGAGAACTCTTTTAAAAAGGGCAGACTAAGCAAGGTTTTCGACTCTCCCTCTAATCGCTACTAACCGGGTCAAGTCCCGGCTGATGTGTTGTGTTGCGTTCTTACAAATAAGGTTACGTATTGTTATAAAACACAATATTTGTGTCAGGCATATATGGAATTTCTATGTCTTAACGGCGCATGGCTGTGCCTCGCTGGCTTATGACACAGAAATTGATTTCTCTTGCTCTCCCTCGCTTCATAAGACAATTACCAGTTGGTCCAAAATGCTGCTGCCCGCCTACTAACTGGAGCTCGGAAGATGGAGCACATAACACCAATTCTGGCCTCCCTTCACTGCTCCCAGTGCATTTTAGGGTTCAATTTAAGATTCTCCTATTTATCTATAAATCATTAAATGGCCTGGCCCCGGCCTACCTCTCTGAGCTCCTCCACTCCTACGCACCTTCCAGGTGCCTCAGGTCTGCGGACCAGGCGCTGCTCGAGGTGCCGAGGACCAAGCCTAGCCTCAGAGGGGATCGAGCTTTTTCGGCTGCTGGTCCTTCCCTTTGGAATGACCTCCCATTGGGTGTTAGGCAAGCCCCCTCTCTGTCCACTTTTAAAACCCAGTTGAAGACACATTTCTATTCTGTGGCTTTTAATCAGACCTGAAATTTTCGGATCTTTTCCGGTGTCTATTGTATATACATTAGTGTTTTATGTTCATTTATCAATTCCACTTGTTGTATTATGGCCTTTTTATTGTATTGTATGTAAAGTGCTTTGTTACAGCTGTAAGCTGTTGTGAAATGCGCTATATAAATAAAATTGTATTTTATTGTATTGCATCATTGGCTGGCTTTAGCTGTCAATGGCAAACTTGAAAGGTGATATGTGGTTGATTGGCCTGAGCTTTTCATGCAGCCCCAGCATTGGACATCCACGACTGATATCATCTCAATTTTCAATATTAATATGTTGAATGTTCATATCTACATATTGATATGGTAATGACACTATTCAAAGAAAGAAATTCTAATGAAAAGATCAAGTAAAATAATGTTGTTCAGAGTCTGTCCGGTGGCACCATTATTGTTTTGGCTGAAATGCACACGAATGGTTTGCAACACTGTTGTGAAAGTCAAGGCCCAGGGGCCAAATCAGGCCCGCAACCTCATTTTATGTGGTCTGCGAAGGCAAATCATGTGCGTCAATTTCACGTTTCTTGCAAACTGTTTTAGTTTTTAACAACACTGAGCTATGAGATACTGTAATGTGTTATTTGTTCCCAATTCTACCCTATAAAATAAATAGAAAAATAATTGAACAATTACTTACCGGCTTCCAGAGCTGGGCACTTGACCATTTTTTGCCGGTCCGGCCGCGACCCTCCACCCTTGACTTGGGTACCCTCCTTGATTGACGTCGCTGCGGGAGGGACGCTAAGGGCAGAGGCTTTTTAAGGATCATTAGCTGGCTAATTTACGATTCAAACCTGCTGTGGACAGGCTTCAATTCAAATGCGCCAGAAGTATTTACCCAACTGTGTGCTTGATTGCATTGCGAGCCCCGGGGTTGGATTTGTCATATTGTATAATTAGAGTCGTAGAAGAAGAAGTTGCAGAAGTAGTAGTCAAGTTACTTATTTATTTTGCACACTTTCCCCCCTCCTTCCTGGCCTTCAAAATAAAAGCATACCAGCAAACCACTACACACTGCAGGTTTGCTATGGCGTATTTCCGGAAGTAGTGAACGCCAGAAAAAGTGCATGAACTCCACCTTGATGTGCTAGCGTCTGAATATACTCATGGACACAAATTGTTTTGAAACAAGTCGGGGGGCGTCGCTTCAAAAAGACAGCGACAACAATGCATATCGTGCCTGCTACAACCATAAAGGGATGACTAGACGATGCATTTGATTTTATTGCGAAAATGATCTGGAAGGTGGCTAAGGGGGAACGTGGGTGAGTAGCTTGTTTACTTTGAGTGATGGGACTTTGCATGAACGAATGAAAGCGCTCTTTCTTTTTCCGATGATCTAGTAAAAATCCTGTACGATATCCCTCGGTCCCCTATTGATTGCCAATTGTGATTTGCAAAGACTTAAGATTTTTTCTACGAGATTGTGTCTGAGGGGACTTGTTTTTAGAAGTCAACACAATGATGCTGGATGAGAAATCAGGACACATTGTCACAGTTACAGTTCATCTAAAACCTGTATTTCGGGATTCAAATCAGAGCTACGTGATGACGAGGAGAGTTCTTTCCCACGAAAGCAGTTGGTGGGCCAAAATTCTATCTTTGGCTCTTTGTGATGAACATTAACCCCTTTTTTTTTTTCTTTTATTATTGTTATTTATTTTAATCTCAGCGGGCTGTCATTTATCCTTGAATTGCCATTCTTGCTGTCGACTGAACGTGACATCACAGTGCCCAAGGGCTCAGGTAACAACCATCACGGCTCTCCTGTTTTCTGAGTTTGGTCATATGATGTTTGCAAGCTGAGCCCTTTGGCACTGTGCAAAAGCAAAATATCAATCCAAAGGGATATGGAAAGTGCAGTTTTGTCATTTTCATTTGACGGCCCATGGCAGCACAATGCTAAATGGCAGCATTTCGCTCCTTAATTCATATTCCACAAAGGGAACATTCATTAGAATACTGTTTAGACATAGAATATATTTTTGCATATACCATTTTTGACTTGACTTCCCGTTCAAATTACAAACAAAAATCACTGCAATGCAGGAACCACAATAGTCTAAGGAGTAAAAAAGAAAACATATCACAACAAAGCTGATAAAAACATTGCCGGAGGAGTAATAATAAGTCAGCACAGGAAACAAAAGCATGGACTCTTGGTAACATGAAATACAATCAGACTTAGGACAAAGGCTGGCTCAGGACGTGATAGAAGGCAAGGCAATCTGACAAAGGACAGGGGTAGACCTAGATGACTTCCACACAGGGGAATGGGACACAAGTGGAAACAATCACCAGTGAGACATGGGAGCAGAAAGTAAACTTGTGAAACGAGAGGAAACAATTACTACAGCATAAAAGCAGACAAGATTGGACAACAAGATATGACATAGTGACACTACACACACAGACCTGCATCCAAGTGATTCTTGAAATCGGAAAATGGCCCAAAGATACTGACTACGATCAAACAAAAAGTCGCCAATGTGACCCTTTAAGCAGTGAATCGCAACTAGTTCATATTTATGTTCATGATTTGATGGATCGTTAAAGAAAACATAATAGCACCCTTTTTGCATTTGTGTGTGTGAGGGAGAGAGAATTTTCCCACATAAAAGTGAAAAATCACACTCAATCAATTAAACTGTCCAAACATTCCATGTGGCAGAGAGTGACCAAAAGAGTGAAAAGATGCGCCTTTGAAATGTGTGCAATAGCACTGCCCTGACAAAAGACCTTTAGTTTAAGTTGAACAACAAGACACAAGCCAGAGAGAGGACACGCTCAAATATATCAATTGAACGCCAAGTTGTTTGAGTTCCCATGACACCGCTTAGTTCAAGTTGCATTATACCTTACATTTATATTGTATATCATTGCACACCCACCCCCAAAATACATTGAATTGCTAATTTAATATGCAAAAAAAAATCACAAATATTCTGGCATTGATTAAAATTGCACAAACACGGAGCCAGCGGAAGCCATGCGCAACTCTGAGGTGATGCCGAGCTACCACTATGCAAAAGGTATTTTAATACGTCACAAAAGCAAACGCCTGTGGTACGCCATCTTCACAAACTCATTCTTAAAGTAGCCATGAGTGATGCAAGAAATAAAATGAGCCCACCTTTCCCGTTATTAAGCAGATATTGATATGCAATCAAGACTTACCTCCATGGCTCACCAGGGTCCTGCTGCAACAAAGCATTACAGTGATCAATTTGAACAAATAATGCCAACTTCAATGTATATAACCTTATCATTTTCGTTCATGATTATCTAATAAATATCCAGACGCTGAATACAGGCAACAATTACGCCACACAGCTTCCAGAGAACTAGGAAATAGTTTGGCAACACTTCTCAGACATAAGTTCAAGAGCGGTAATGGATTTGTTTTCAAGCTCTTACCACTGCATTAAACGTGTTAATATTGTGTAAAAATAGATTATTTGTTTTACTCTCTTTACTCTCTTGTTTGAAATGTTCGAAATAAAGATTTCAACAATTTCATCAAACAATCAATCAATCAAACAATCAAAATAACAGATAAGTGGTGATGGATCATGAGTATCAATTCTTGACAAAATATGTATTTGCCCATATTTGGACAGCAACAATATGCTTTGACTATGTGCTCAGCACTCTAAAGTTCGTTAAAGAAGCGTGGAACTGCCAGTGTGGAGTAAACATTTTTGACTGGCAAATATGTTTGAATGTATTTGCAAGTATGTACTTGTGGGCCAAAAAAAACGTTTTCCTTAATGCCATGGGGTATTGACTTGTGCATGTGCAAGTTAAAAAAAAAAGTTTGGGTTTTAGTATTTGGCCAACCTTGACGGAGACTGCTAGCGGACATCACGAGAATATTTTAAATTGCGTTCTAATGCAATACTTTTCAATATAACGCATTGATTATTGCAAAATTTCTCAACAGTATTGCATTATAACGCAATACTATTGCATTTTACTGCAAAACGCTTTCAGTTTTTTTTTTTTTTTTGTATAAAAATAATTTTTTCAAAATAACGCAATGTTATTTTAGGAGTAGAACAAAAGACTTCCACTTCCGGGCCGTAGTTTTAAGAGTACCTACAGTGGCACTGGCATGAGCATGAATGACGGTTTGGAGAGATTTTCACGCAATAGAGATGTACCAGACAAGGATATACTTCACATGCAGAAGGATAAGGTACTTTATGTACAGTATGGGACTCATGGGGCCTAGGAATAAGATGGATTGTAGTGTTGTCAAAAGTATTGATACTTTGAAAAGTATCAATACTTTTGATAACACAACTATTGATACTTTTCAAAGTATCGATACTATGGTGCGCGTGCACGCACTATCCACCGCGGTCACTCTGCAAGCAGCGCAGCCTACCTGGCAGACAAGCTCTGACAGTCAGGAGGAGAGCCCTCACACTGACCCCGCTTGCAGTTCTACGTTTTACTCCTGCCAAGTATGGCCAGTGCGGCGGAAGCAGGAGGGCCAACCAGCCAGTCTTGTTCATGTTAAGAAAAATATTTTTTCAATGCCTTTTTAAAGTGTATGTCAATTTTTTAGCCCTGTTTTATCGAAAAATAGTATCGAGTATGAAGTAGTCTCCTGGGTATCAATATTGAGTTATTGCGTTATTTTTATTGAGGAATACCGCAATAAAAACTGAAAACGTATTGTGTTCTAACACAAATGTTTTGCAATAAAACGCAATACTATTGTTAAATTTTGCATTAATTACTGCAATATACTGCAAAACTGATTAGTATATACGTTACACATATACAGTATCCCCGGTGTGGTTATTGTGGATTCACTCTCTTGTGGGTTTTCATTTGTGATCATAACTGATTCAATTTTTTTTTCTTTTATAAAAATGCCTAATTTTCACTGAACCCATAATAATATCATTAATACATCATTATTGAGATATCTGGCAAAAAATATCGAAATATGAAACTTTGGCCATATCGCACAGCCCTAATACTAATACAGATACTTTTTTTTAATCCTAATAAAACACGTGACAATAACTAAATATTTTAATGTGTATTGGTCATAACATTTTAGTGATAGCAAATTACATTACTTATTTTTTATCAAGGATAAGTTAAGCTCCGGGCAATACTATTGTCAAATTTTGCGAAACTGATTAGTATATACGTTACACATATACAGTATCCCCTCACTAATTAGCGGTTCGGTTATTGTGGATTCACTCTATTGTGGGTTTTCATTTGTGATCATAACTGATTCATATTTTTCATTCTTTTATAAAAGTGGTCGGGGGTCGACTGGTTAGCATGTCCGCCTCACAGTTCAGAGGTCGTGGGTTCGAATCCGGCCCCGGCCTTCCTGCGTGGGTTTTCTCCGGGTACTCCGGTTTCCTCCCGCATTCCAAAAACATGCATGGTAAGTTGATTGGACTTTCTAAATTGCCCCTAGGTGTGATTGTGAGTGCGGATGTTTGTCTCTGCGTGCCCTGCGATTGGCTGGCAACCGATTTAGGGTATACCCCGCCTACTGCCTGAAGACAGCTGGGATAGGCTCCAGCAGGCCCGCGACCCTTGTGAGGAGAAGCGGTATAGATAATGGATGGAAGTTAAGCTCCGTAGGCACAAAACAATGTGTCAATAAAGAATGCACAAAGGAATTTTTGACATAAATATGAATTGCATTGAATTTAAATTAATGTTATTTAAACAAAATGATTATTACTATTAGTAAGTTGGTATTCAGGAACAGTAGCATTTTCACAGTTGTCATACAGCCTGAATGGAGTAACTTCTTCTAAGAATTGTGACACATGCACCTTTTCCACTTATTAAGCTTTCACAAATGCCGTAAATCTAACTCTATTCTGAGAGTTTGAGTGTTCCGAGGGGCAGAATGGGCTCTTGTTCTTTAAATTTACAAATGCTTTGTTGTCCTATCCATTCAAATCCTCCGTCAGTCCACCACCGTCGCATCTTGCTCTGACACTCCATCTCCCTAGTCAAGAGCGCCAAGGGCACGCCCCGCCACTCCCAGGTGTGGCAGTCTGACTAACTGAACGGTACATTTCAATGACACTGTACGTTTCTGAACTGTCGGAGTGGCACAGAGCACGCTCAGAATGCATTTCCGAACGCACCTTTAGTATCAGTACATTATGAGTAGCTGATACCCATTTGATACTCGTGACAGTGTCGATATATTGCTACCAAGGAATCAATACACTCATCACTACCATTCACCATAGTGCAGGGTGCACAAGTCCGACCTATCAAGCCTGTTCCACCAACACACCTGATTCAAATGATCAGCAATCGCCAAACTCAGAGAAGCCTCTCGAGGACCTGCCTTGGGCACCCCTGCCTTAGTGTTTTGTTTTCTAGACAAACAGTTTTGTGGGAAAATCTTGGTATGTGTATTGGTTACCCGAAACAGGTTCCCTAAAAATCTGCCGTCTTTCTGCACTGCCATCTGAAAACTCCACTAACCCCTTCAGTGCCTAATCACCATGCAGTAGATCATCCTGCCAATTAGTTCAACACAAAGTGACTTTCATGACCCAGCAGGCACAGTATGAAGCCAGCTAAGTGGGAATTACTTAACCTGCTTGTATCTCTCTTCAGCAGCTAAATCGTTGGCAGACATGCTGATGGATTGGCAGTTTTGTACCGTTATGCGTAAACTCACAAAGACCTAGATGGAAAGGGCCGACACCCCACATACCCTCGTATAAAATTTGCAAAATATATAAAATCGTTGTAAAATATTTGCATGCCCAAAGGGATAATCATTTATTGTAATTAGATTTTTTTTTTCTTCGGCATTTAACAGCAAGCACACTCCATTAGTGACACAGTGGAGGAGTAAGTAGCTTTCCAATGCCCGAGGAGCAATGCAGGTTGCTTCAGGGCACCTGCGAGTGGGTGAAATGGGAGGAGGCAGCATGTTGCTCATTCACATCTGACCCTCGGTCAAAGCCCCATTCTGATCTACTCAGCCACGACTACCCCATCACTGTTATTACCATCCTGGCTTTTATTGTAACAAGGCATTAAAACTGCAATATAAACGCATAAAAGTTAATGTACCATCAGTGTGATGGTCTTCTAGCTCAACCATTTCTTAATACAACACCACTTCAAACATTCTGACTGGTTTAAGATGAATGTTTTTGTGGGGAAGCAGGGAAGAGTGAAGTTTGAAGAGTTTTACTTCAGAGGTTCTACAATACAGTATATCATGCGGTTGTCAATAAATGCCTTGGATGAGAACGTTTTATATTCCGTTCAGGGATCGTTGTATTTGCTTAATTGTTGAGAATTCTGACAATTGCGTTACATTGATTGCCGAATAATGTTGGCTTGAAGAAATCAAAGAAAATGTTTGTGAATTTCTGGACGGCAAATTATTGTTGGAGTTTGGAGATTATGGGTGGGACATGGAGGTATACAGATTATCAGCGAACATGTGCATCTGCATCTGATGTGAGACTTGAATTACATAAAAACACATGAATTTCGTTCCACTTCACAATTTTATCCCAATCGGTGTTGAGTGTTCACACACACACACACACACACAAAAATCACATTTGATATCTTTGCAAAAAGTTCAAGGGGTCGAATACTTTCGCAAGCCACTGGATGTGTGCACGAGCACACCCTTTGAATTCCATCCTCATCTGCAACATATGGAAGGAAGCTGTAATTGCACACCAACAACGCATGTCAATTTATGCTGTTCACACACTCCTGCATAGAATACAAAACATGTCAAAACAACAGTAAATCCAAACCAGTCAGATGACTGCTGGCTCCACACTCACTTCACAGTAGCCTTTCTGAGCAGTTTTTAATTGCTTCAATTAATTAAACATAATCACACATGCACACACAATGACTTTCTACATGGTTCATTAATTGAGACTCAGATAATTAGGAAATGTAATTCAGATGGTCAAAGAAAGATTACACAATGAAATTACAAATGAGAATGAAAAATTGCCATTAAAAAAAAAAAAAATCAGTTAATATGCTAATCTAGTCACACAAAGCCTTGCCCCACCACTTGCATGTATGCCTTTTGACACAGTACATTGCATACATTCACACTTTCTAACTGCATCAAAATTGTAATAGGTCTGGCTACCAAACGTAGTGGGCTGATTAAAGTGGCTGTACAGAGCAAAATGTACAGTGATTACAGTTAAATATATGGCATATTGGATCAGATAATGATCATCAAACAACCCAAACAAACGTATTTCATTGTTTTTCAAGTGTTTTTTTTCTTCTACTGAAAGCCTTTTGATGATGGTATTTAAAAAAACGCTTTGATAAACTGTGTTGGGGTAACATTATTACTAGTAACATTATTAACGCATTAACGCAAAGTAATGAAGAAATATAATGAGTCACTCTGAATATTTTTGTACTGAGTGTCGTAACGCGTTACATATTCGGGACCATAGCACAAATTCAACAGGAGACTGTTTATTACTTCACTGGCAAGGTAAGTCTAAACTACCTAAACCAATTACCACAAACAGAATTTCTGTACTCACTGGCAACTTGTGCAGCAAAGCGCAACAGATTTCCTATTTGGTCTCTCTTCTATGCATCTTGTTTGTCTTTTAGACGATGGTCAGCCACTTTCATGACTGAGAAGTTATTATCTGTGACGCCAATGACTGTCATGGTTTCATAAAATAACATGCAAAACATATACTCAAAATACAAGCAAGAACAAAGAATGCTCATAAATTCAAGTACAAAGATAGAATCCCACGTTTGTGTACAAAAGTTAGTAAATGAGGCCCAATGTTCCCATGCCTCCCCCGCGACAGAAGCTTCGTGAAAGGAGGGGCAGACTGCAGTGCCTCACTCACTGGGTGCCGAGCGGTGACAGATGAGCTGAGAGATGGAGCTGGAACCGTCACCCATTTTTTGTCGCAATGGTGAAATTGTCTGGGTGAATGTATAAACTGTCCATCTTCTTTATAATACCAGATCATTGATAAACGTGTTAAAATAAAATGCTGAGTTGACTCGAACATTATGGCACAAGTTGGCTTCAGGTGCTATCCATTCATCTTTAAAAAGTCTCCTAATTTATGATGACATTTCCAACTTGAAAAGCAACATCAATCCATTAAATATACATTTTACCAAAGATGGGCACTTTAAACCTATTTTGCCGTTCCGTCCTCCGTCCGGGACCTGGGCACCCTTGCGTCATTGTCCTTATTCAGAAAATAATCATCCTCCGTTTTCATCCTTTTAAAGCGGATATGTCCTATGCAGGCCCACTGGTTGAAACACATCATTCTGATTGATATTGCTTTTGTGGAATATGAGTTAAGCAACAAAATCCACCCGTTTTTAGCCATCTCTGGGGGTGGCCATTTTGGCACTTCTGTCGACTGAAAATGACATTACACACCCTCAGGGCTCAGATAACAACCAATCATAGCTCAGCTTCAGAAAACAGGTAAGGCATTGATCGGTCGATTAAATATGCAGGACGGAAACTCGGGGTGGGAGGGACGATGCCCAGCTCTGTTCTTCATCCTCTACAAAAGACTATGGGAAATTCAGGTCCAGAAAATAAAAAAACCTGGCACAGTTTGTCTTGAGCCACAGGTGCTTCTACTCAACTGAGCTCGTTTAGCTGCTAACATGACGGACTGATGATTACAGTTTGGTCCGGCTTGAAAAATAGACGGATTGACGCATGATGGACGGTTACCCAGGCTGCTGACAAATGACGACTAACGGACCAGCAAACTTTAGTAAAGTGCCCCCCTTCGGTGAAATACTGATGTTTAGTGCTCTGCAAATTGTTCCATACAAATGTGGATCTGGAAGACCCTAATAGTTAATGTTTACAGGGCTCATGTAGATCTTCAGGTCCCTTGGGTCACAGTAAGTGAAAGGTGCGTACACAAGCAGGAGCATTTCAATGAAATTGGCATAGTCATGCTGCTCACATGAATCACATGCTGTGGAGCTTATCTGGCATACACTCTAAGTGCTTTAGAAACAGCAGGATAAAAGACAGTAACACAAAAAACACACGTATATAAGGCGCACCTATCTATGTTGAAAACTTTTATATTTACTGCATTTACAGAACGATTATGAACTGTAAATGTACATGTATGTACCTGAGCTGATTCTTTCCTCACAGTGCCTTTTAACACTGCAGCAACGTTGCTGATTAAAACGGAACAGAACCAAGAGAAAATAAACAGTACTTATCGTCATTTCAATGCCGGCTGCTGCTCCAGTTTGTCAGCTAATGTCCACCAGACTCCACCATCTATTGTTCTACTACTACTGTCTTGTTTTATGTTAATAAAGTCAGCCAATCTAACACACGACGTGCTAAATCAACAATAGCATTTCACTTCGAAACAACAGAACAGACGTAACATCAGCCAATCGCATTTATGTGCATTTCAGGGACCTCTAGGAAAACATAACATCAAACCATTACAGCACCTCATGCAATAACCTAGTCTATAACCTAGCCTGTTGAACTCCACCACCTGCAGTCACATCCAGCAAATGTATTGTATTGAATTGTACTGTAATTCCAGTTGGAGCGCCTCGAGCGGTGGAAGAAAAATCCACAGAATAGCCGCACCGGACTATAAGCCGCATGGCTCAAAACCTAAGAAAGGTTGCGTCTTGTAGTACGGAAAATACGGTAATTATGTTATGAATAATTAATTACATTCATCGATGTGAAGACACAACAACCTATTAGTGACAGAATGCGTGACCATCTAGGTGTCAGTAATCTGTGGTGCACTCGCTGGCGGGCACACACATAACTGGTCGCCACACACCCCTGCAGCCTTGCCCTGACCTTGGGCTTCTGGAGCTTTGCTGAAATTGTGTTGCAATATCCACCTCTGGAAAAAATAACCATTCCTCAGTTGCTAACAACTGGGCAAGACTTGCAAACAGAGGCAGAGCAAAGGGGCCTCAAAGAAAGAGACAGCAAAGAAAAAGGCATTGGCTAGTAAATTAAGTTCAGCAAAACTTGCTTTTTACGATTTGTTGCTGCTTGTGTTATGAGTGTGCTGGGCATGGTTCTGGATATGGATGCATATTATTTGATGAAAACCTGAAAGTGTATTGCATGATTATAGATGTGCAAATGAACCCACATCAGTGTGTGCACACACATGCGTGTGTGTGTGCGCGTCACTTTATGGCCAGATTGTTTCGTTGAGTCGTCACCCTGGCCATCCAACTGAAAAAGCTCTGGGTCTGACACTGCTGCAGTCCAAAAGATCTTTATCACCGTCAAAAGAGCCTGTCTGTGCAATTAATCCAAGCAACACAAAGTCAATTAATTAACCAGTCCCTCAATAATCATGTTAACTAAATCTGAATTTCCACCACGTCTATTTTGGGATCGACTTTCCTGTTGAGATGTAAATTACGGATGGCGTTCCGTCTCACAGCGCAAGCCATGCATCGGCAAATGTTTGGCTGGTCAATGTCCTGGTCGATTCTGTTGCCGGTAGGCGAGTTTTAACTCCTTCAAAAGCATTATTTTTACCTAATTTTGTGACTGTATAATAATGTGTAATAATAGTATAAATATAAAGTAGCACAACATTTCAGCCCCTGTACTTTTTTAACAGGCTCTGCAGGCAGAACAAGGTAGCCCATGAACTCGTATAAACGGTGTGTGTGTGTCTGCGTGTGTATTTGTGTGTGCGTGTTTCAGTCTGTGTGTTTGTGACAAAACAAACATTTTTCCCAAAGAATCACTCAGTGACGTCACTAAGCTTTAACAGTAGTTGGCTCTCAAGGTTCTTGCAGTGAAGCTGTAATCGTTTAGCAGTGAACAGGAGTCCATCATGGCTGAAAAGTCTCTCACAGGCTGCAAATGCAGACATTTTCGATCCGTTTCATCCGCAAACAACTCTTTCCCGCAGCTCTATTTGAATATGATTACGTGACGAGACTGCCAGACGGCTACGTTTGACTGGCGAAACACAGGCACATGGTAGAGCCTGGTGCAGGTCTCTTAAATGCGCCTTTCTCTGAGAGAGAGAGAGACGCGTACGTACGCTGAGGGGATTTGAGTAACGGGTTCAATGTAGCCTAATGTAGCGGAGTAAGAGTACAATTTCTTCTTCACAAATCTACTCAAGTAAAAGTAAAAAGTATAGTGATTTAAAGCTACTCCTAGAAGTACAAAATTTCCCAAAACTTACTCAAGTAAATGTAACGGAGTAAATGTAACACGTTACTACCCACCTCTGTCCATGATGTCAACACCGCATTTGAGATGGTTGTAATCAACAACAGTGTTTGGTTTGGTTTTCGGGTATCCGCAATTTCCACTTTCTGATGCATGGTGCTCAAAAGACAAACTGGTTTTTTTTTCAGCAAGGTTCTTCCAAGATGTGAAAAACTGTGTGGAGTGCAACTGACGCCCCGGGGTTTCTTTTGCAGTTGCTGGTAGCTCCCGACGATTTTTGTTGATGGTGCCAAGCAGAGTTGTATTTCTCTGAAGGAGCCTGTTAACCAAAGACAGAGAGGTGAAGAAATTGTCCATTACAGTCCTTCCCTGGTCCATAAATGGTTCCATCAATTTCAGAACCACTTTCTCTGCCAGCCTTTCTCCCTTTGGAAGAGTGGGATCTTTTGCCAAGTAAGGGATGGCATTACACATGTATTTGATGTCCAGATCTGCTGAAATCCAAAACTTGATTCCAAACTTATCAGGCTTCAATGCAATGTACTGCAGAAAGGGGCAACAAACCCTTGTGGGAAACAATTGCTCATCTACAGTAACATGCTGTCCTGGACTGTAGGATGACATACAGTTCTGAACAAACTTCTGTCAGATGTCTGAAATTGCTGCAAATGTATCATTCTGTATGCATTCCTTGCGGGTGTCCCTGTTGTCAAAGCGAAGGTACTGCTTTATTTTAAAAAAGCGGTTACAAGGCGATAGGTTTTATATCTGAGTTGCCAAAGTTATTAGCTCTCATGTGTCACACGTGACTAATGTAACCCATGGCAGCCCTTCGAAAAATGATTGCGAGGAACGCCATGAGCTCGTAGATACTCATCTGCTAGCTGTGGTTTGTTCTGCAGGCCTCGTGGACTGTGCAGTCTGTGATGGTGTGCAACACCAACCACAGGAAACTGCTAAGGTGACTTGAGATTGTGTGTCTTGCTGACTCGGGTGGCCCTCCAGATCCAGTTTGTGGGGTTTCAGGAGCAGTAAAGTCTCCAACTTTCCGGTGGAACTAAACAGTGCCATCTTTCCCCTTCTCTGTGGGAGAGGTTTTGCCATGCTCTATGTCTTCCTCTTCATCTGATGAGGCCTCCATGTTTGAATTGTTCTGCTCAATCACATAAGTGGCTACCCCTCTCCTGGTGCG
The DNA here is from genome assembly GCF_054856515.1 of Filicampus tigris. Lineage (NCBI taxonomy): Eukaryota > Metazoa > Chordata > Actinopteri > Syngnathiformes > Syngnathidae > Filicampus > Filicampus tigris. The sequence continues at coordinate 35,823,880 of NC_141218.1, read as the reverse complement.
CCTTTGGAGGAGAGGATTTACTGGTTCAAAAACATTCACATTCTGAGCTGAATCATTCTCGTCATTTGAAGAATCAGTAGCGTCATTTTCATTCTGAAATGCAAAGTTTCCAACATTTCCACCATCAGATTCGCTGTCCGACATGTTCTGTAGCATTGCTAAGTGGTCTGAGCAGTCATCCTTCTTGGGTGGCTTGCTTGTGCCATGGTGACGTCTGAATCAAGTCTGAGGTTGTGTGTTGTGAATACTTATGTGCACACAGGAAACAACTGGGCGTGAGGGGAAGGGATGGGGTTGGTGCTCACCATTGTATTGCAAATCGTGGACACAGCAGCCAGGGGTTGCTACTTGCTACTACAAACTACCACTCTTTGATTTTGTCAACAGTTGTCTACAATCATCCTGTTTTGTCTTTTGATCCGAGAACCAATATCACTTTGCCATGATACACACCAACAATGAAATTTTACTCTGCAAATCTCACAATTGTGTGCCATGGTGACTTCTGGGTGAAATCTGACTTTGTGCAGAACAGCTGTGTCTGAGGGGGCGTGGAGGGGCTAGTAGGTGCTCAACTCGTTGAAAGGGTACTTAAGAATACAATGGAATAAAATTAGTGGTGTTACAATTATTCACTTTCGGTTGGAGGGATACGGAGTTAAGACGAAAGTCTGTTCTTTATGAGTTTCAGTGTTGTAAGCCATGTTTGAAATTGACCCTGGCCTGTACTGGTGAGTATGTCATATGTATATTTTACATGTTTCCCTGTCATAGAATTAAAATGTTAAGAGAACATGTAATTGCCAGTTGTTATTGATGTTTTAAATGTAAAAGTTCAGTGAATATTTGCCAATGATATGTCATGTTTCAAATGGACCAAAAGACTTGTTTAAGAATCTTGAAATTTAAATTAAAAAAGTAAAAAGTCAGACTGGTTTCCTAAAATGTGCTTGGATTTATTGGTGTTCCAAGTAAAAAAGAATGTCAGGCTAAATGGTCGCCAATGGCTCAGCTTCAGAAAACAGAACTGTGATTGGTCGTTACCTGAGCCCTGAGCAGTTGTGATGTCATGTTCAGTCGACAGAAATGACAAAATGGCCGTCCCCAGAGATGGCTAAAAACGGGTGGATTAACTCTTATTCCACAAACTCAATATTTATCAGAATGCCTTGTTTCAACTAGTGGGCTTGCATATAACATATTCTTGAAAAAAATCTGTTTGGGTTGAGTTACCTTTAAGAATTCATGCTGTCAGCTAACGATGATTATTTAAGAGCAACTGCTTGCTGCTGCGATATGCCACGGTTTACATACGCTCCGATTAGTCGACTAATCGCGACTACTATCGGTGACTTGTCGACTAAGAAAGTAGTCATTTGTGGCAGCCCTAGTGTGATGTCTTGGTTAAAAGGTCTATAGGACATTGAGCTTTAACTATTTCAATTACGAAAATGAATTAGTACTTCATTTTACACATGTAACTGAAACAAAAGAATTGCGGAGCCACTTATGGGCTGAAAGAGCGGGCTTCTATTACGGAACTGGGCATGATGAACCGGCCCTCAAAAAAGACATGAAATTTCCATCACTATTTCCTCTTAACCATTCAGCCTTACAATATATTTGATTCCCTTATTAGTTGTCAGATTGATCAACCACTTGTGATGTACAATGGATTGAAAACACAACATTGTTAAACGTTATCAGTAGGGCGGGGGAGAACTGCGCCAGTGATGGCTTTTATTTCCATCATGTTGGATGTATACTGGTAGAGGAGAGTCTGCAATGTGTCCAGGCAAGATGTGCCAACTGTTACTCACCAATATGAGACCCACAGCAAGTCTTTGAACCATCTGCTCTGAGCCCTGACCGTCAAAATGCCAGGCCAACCTTGTAATAAATGTTGGCTCAGGGCTACTTTTTTCCTAATTTTTTCACCATTTAACTCTCTCTAAATCCTCAGAAAAGAGATCTACTCTCTTGTTCTCTTTCGCTCATCGTCTCTCCTACTGTATCTTCCCAGCCCATCTGACTGACACTGCCCTCACTTATTTTATGTCTCTCTACCCCTAAGGTGGACCTACCAATTGTGATCAAATGAACCATGACAGCCCGGACATCTGCTAAACAGTGCATTCTACTGAAGAGATTTTTTTCTTTTTTCTGATGAGCTACGGAAATATGAATGTTAGGTATGTGGGCAAGATGAAATGTCATAGTAGCCTATTAAAAATAAATTAGGAAGAAGACATTTATGAGTGTCAAAACAATATACTGTGCTGTAACGTAACAGGCATACTTTCAGTATATGACAAAATGTGGTACTAAGCATGAAGGCCTGCAGCACATCAGGAAACTAACTACTGCCTGATGCACATTCAAGATGTTCTTAAATAGTCATGCACATGTGCATTGGTAGGAGGAGAAGTATTGTAGGCAAACAAAAAAGCATGAAGTGTAATCACACATTACTGTTATTACTACATTACTAAATTGTGAAAGATTACAAAAGATACATTTCCAATTGCTGACCATTTGCTCCTGATGATGCAGTGTGTGATATACCATCATCGTTCATTACTTTTGTGAATGGGTGAATCAATTGGTATTTGTACAGCGCTTTAATGACTTTGAAAGTAAAATGGTGCTGTACAAGTGCCAAGGCACACATTCAACTTTTCCAAGTCTTCCACAAAAAAACAAACCTTCTTTACTCTAATAATCTTCGATAGTTTCTAGCAATCTAATAATATTGCCTGTATTCTTATCATGTAAAACACTGTCCTTTTTGAGAATCAGCTAAATTCCCCCAAGAAATATTGGGATCAAATTTTGAACATGTTCAACATTTCTTTGCAACAAGAAAACTGATGCAACCAATAACACTGTTTGCAAACATCTGGTGAACGTTTTGCAACCTTTAAAGAACCATGACGAAAAAAAGACAGCGTTTGCTAACACCCACAAGCCTTTGCCGCTCAGTGAGATAGCACCTTTACCTGAGTACAGTTTTTGGACTTCAACCCACCTCTGCCCCTAAATCTCTAATCCTAGAACCAACCCTGCTAAAGAGATATTTAATTTACCATGAAATCACTACTCTGTATCAACTGTACCACACACTTTCCATTGGGATCTCAAATGTATCTACCAAACCTTTTTTTTAAACATCCCAAAATGTATTCAATTTGATGGTGCAGTGCTCCACTTTCCTGTCAGGTTCATCGTGGAGGAGGACCCAAATGCAGGAGGCAAAAAATGTGTGCAATATAAAGTATTTAATGTAAAACAAAAGTCAAACAAGGTGCTGGGATAATGCTAAACCAACAAAAATGTCGACAACCCAAATAACAAGGAACAAAACAACTAAACAAATACTAGGACTAGGACTATGACTGGACTGGACTTTGACAAGACTTACAGAGACAGGATAGAACAGATGAACCAACAAGGGCTGAAAGAAAGTGGGGAACAAAATACAGACAAGTTTATGATACAATGAGGAACACCTGGACAAGACACAAAGGGTAGGGGGGAGCTGATTGGCTAACACCAGGGACCGGTATGACAAGCACAGGTGGACTCAACTTAACGAGAGACAGACAAGGAACAAGGAAAAACATGAAACTACAGTCAAAAAACAAACTCAAAACACAGACCATGACAGTACCCCCTACTTAAAGGACGGATTTTAGACGTCCCTAGAAACAAAACAACAAAATCAAAAGACAGGGCGGGCGGATGGGGTTCAGCAGGCGGGACCACAGCCCAGGAAACAAAGGCCGTCGGGCGGTCGTCCCTGAGGCCCAAAGAGCGGAACCTGAGGGGGCCAATCAGGCGGTCGTCCCAGAGGCCCGAAAAGCGGCAGCAGGGCACTCGCCGCCACGACGGGACTGGAAGGCGGCCGCAGGGCATTCGCCGCAGAGACAGGACTGGAAGGCGGCCGCAGGGCACTTGCCGCAGCAATATAAAGTATTTAATGTAAAACAAAAGGCAAACAAGGTGCTGGCATAATGCTAAACTAACAAAAATGTCGAAGACCCAAATAAGGAACAAAACAACTAAACACTAGGACTATGACTGGACTGGGCTTTGACAAGACTTACAGAGACAGGATAGAACAGACGAACCAACAAGAGCTGAAAGAAGGCGTGGAACTAAATACAGACAAGTTGACGATACAACAAGGAACACCTGGACAAGACACAGAGGGTAGGAGGAAGCTGATTGGTTAACACAATGGACCGGAATGACAAGCACAGGTGGACTCAACTTAACGAGAGACAGACAAGGAACACAAGGAAAAACATGAAACTACAGCCAAAAACCAAACTCAAAACACAGACCATGACACTTTCCCCTGATACAAAATTGAGAAATTACCGGTACTTTAAGAAAAGAAAAGCTGCAATTTTTTAAGGCACTTTTTATGTAGAAGCCATTGTTGAATTACAACTATGAACATGTTGATACTCTTTCAACCCTTTTGGATCGCAAGGCTGAAAGAGCAGGAATCTGAAAATATCCAATGACGATCAACTGGTCCATGATGTACAATTGAGGCAGAACAATACTATGGCAACACCCCTTCCCCTACTACATGAGATATACAAGTGTGTGTGTGTGTGTGTGTGGGAGGGTCCGTGGGGCGGTTGAATCAAACAAAACTATTACCGCACAATCTGGACAAGACAAGATGAACAGATTTTCCACATCCTTTTTGTGACTCGTCTCCAACTCTGCATGGCGAATGGGAAATGCATCACGCTGATAAATGCAAACAGGCAAGCAGACAGTCAACGGACCACATCTAAAATATAGTTACAAGGCAGTGGGTGCAAAAGAACTTGCGGGTTCAGTAGTCCAGATAATTGAACCATTTTTTTTGTTCCTGTGACTGTCCAAGCTGCTTAACCTGCTGGGTCCATGTCTGGACTGATATTACCGTCATCGAACATGGAAAAGCAGAACAATTGGACCAAAATACAGTTCGCACATAGAGGCAATTAACGGTGCTAGTGCGAATTTGTGTTAAACGGCAATGACACCATTTCTTTTTTTTTTTTTTTTTTATGGTTGCAGAGGGGCATTTTTCCACAGTCCATTTGAATGTTGCCTTGACATTTGTAACATGACTTTCTAAACCTGTGGTTCCAATTTCAGCCCAGCAAGTAGGTATAGACACATTTTCAATGCAGCAGAAAGAAAATTATTTTGGGCATTTCCTTGATCTTGTGTCCCAATCTTTATTGATCTACAGTTTACATAAATTTGATATAAGGTGATATATAATAATTTAATTTAAACAGTTGTTACCGTTAACCATTTATAGAAATTCACAAGAAGGCACGCCAACAACAAAATCTGGATCCCTGAATTTACTGTATTTTCAAAGTAAAGAAGTAGAAACAACTAAATCATGAATGTAATGTATATATGTACTTTAAATTGACAGTATATTTGTCCATTTAAAAATCTTGCTACAGCAGGAAAACTAGTCAACAGCAGAAAGAAGTCTTCATTGCCAGTCAAATTTACATAATCCCATAGCTAACATACAGAGGATCAGTCAAGGTGTATGTATATTCCAGAACCCTATAGAAGAATGTAAAGCAATGTTAATAAATCGCACAGGGAGCAGAGTGGCTCACATTCATCAAACAGCTTTTCTCATTAAGCATTAAAGGCAGGCCGATAGTGGCTGAGGGACAGATCGATCTACTGAGACAGGGATCTTTAACCTAGATTGTTAGCTGCTGGCTCGACTGGGGGGATGCAAAAACACAAACCCACTCATTAAATAGAGGGAGGGCTATGCACAAGAGGCACACGGATAGAAAGAAGACTATTACAGTAATATGTACCACCACCAATATTTTTGATCATGCAAGTTTAAACTTCAAACTTTTTATTTGCTAGTTTTTATTGTTATCACATTACTTAAAATAAAATTAAGTACATTACAGCTACTATTGCAAGGATCGGCCTTCGGTGGTTTACGTGCCTACTGAAGATGTCACGTCAAAGTTTCATGGCTTTTGGAATCGTATTGTGATTAATGGTTATTCGGAGGGAAAACATGTGATAAGAAATACTTCACATTATATACATACAATCTTGCAGCCGGAGTCAACCACAAAATCATTGCCAGTTCAGCAGGAGAAATGCAAGCTGCTGTTGTTTCACAAGATGGGCAGCAGCTTCTTCTTGGGGCATAAGCGGAAGTGATGTCGGAACTGCCTCGCAAAAGTAGCAGCGATGTACTTATTTATTATTTAGTAAGTCAGAACGTACAAACACAATAGCTAGGAGGGTGACAAACGTAGGCAAAGAAATATGCTACAGAAATATATTAGAAAGCGTGACATCATCAGCAGGCACGCAAGTGCAACCTGATCACATCTGGTACCCACACTGGTAATGGTGCACTTCGACTCTCATTAAAAAAAAAAGCACTTCACCTCTCATTTGTCGTGCAAAACGTCAGTCAAATTAAACACATGCTAATTGGTCCCACAAAAACAATCAAACCCCCACATGTTTACGGATTTACCGAATTCAGATTCACTGAAAAATATGTCTTCATTTTTTAATGGCCACAAACAGTGTCTCGAACGGAACTGATTGGAAACAAGAATGCTTATCAGAAAATAATTCACGCACATTTGACCTGAAGGGAAGTGTTTGAAATGTGTCATAAATGAAACTGTAGCTCTATGAATTTGTGACATAATTGAGCAGTCCCGGTCCCGACCTCGAACACGACTTGCAGATCGACTTTCTCTGTGAATACATTTGCTGCGCCGTGCCTGTTGTACATTGTAGGCAAAATGAGATCAGAGAACACTGCGTGCGTTTTGTTTCTCTGCAAGGAGTTTAACCGTTTCATGCACAGTGGTCACTACAGTGGACATCTATTTAAAAGTTACTTTCGCCTATATTAATGAATCTAAAAAATATATTTACATTTTAAATTACATCATCAAATCATAATTAATGCATGAAAGGGTTAAAAATATTTTTAAAAATCTTGAACGTAACTGTTTCAAAACAACTTGTGTCCACAAGTATAGTCAAGCTGCGCGCAGCACTCAAGTATGACGCCGGCACATCAAGGTGGAGTTCATGCACTTCTTCTGGCGTCTTCTACTTCCGGAAATATGCCGTAGCAAACCTGCTGTGTATAGTGGTTTGCTGGTATGCTTTTTTTTTTAATGCCGTGAACGAAGGGAAGTGTGTAAAAAATAAATAACTTGTTGACATTTCAGCAATAAAGAAAATAGGGTGTGTAAACTGTGCTGTATTTCTTTATCTTGGGAAATCGTGTCGTTATTAAGACACATGGAAACATTTGAAATGTGGTGGAAAAAATGTCCAATATGTCTTGTTTCAATTAACTTCAAACTTTAACAGGGAGCCAGTAAATTGATGTTATAACAGGAGAAATATCGGTTCTCTTTGTTCTAGTTAGGACTAGGGCTACAGCATTTTAGACCGGTACCTTTGGAGAGTTGTTGGAGCAGCCTGCTAAGAAAGAGTTTCAGTCATCCAGCCAAAATGATAAGAGCAGATCAAAGTGTAAGACAAGGTACCGAATTGTGGTGCCGGAGGCCAGCGCAGAACAACCTTGGTCAGCTATGTGATTTGGTACTTTGCAGCACAAGGGGATGGGGACTACATTCTCACTTAAAGCCCTCAAAGAAATCATCAAGAACCAAGTTGCATGATTGTTTGGCAATTGTTTGCACCAAAGTCAGGCTGCTTTCCGGTCCAAGTCTGCTATGGATGGATGGATGGATGGATGGATGGATGCCAAAGGCCAATGGCGAGTACGGTACACTGTGCCAGAGTTGGGCAATCCGCCTTGCTGACGGTCCGTCAACCTGCCTATGACGGACACCAATTTTGCAGGCGATAAACAATAAAAGGGAAACTTAAAAACAACAATGCAACAATACTCAATGTATTTCTGTTCAACTTTTGAGTTTGAAATAATGTCGTCCAACTGTTGCTTAAAGGCCTCTACATGGGTGAGAATGGCTGTTGTCATGATAGATAGATAGATAGATAGATAGATAGATAGATAGATAGATAGATAGATAGATAGATAGATAGATAGATAGATAGATAGATAGATAGATAGATAGATAGATAGATAGATAGATAGATAGATAGATAGATAGATAGAGTAGTCATATGTACAGTATTTAACAAGCAGAAAAAAATGAATAATAGTTTCAATTTAGTCTCTGATAATGTCTATTTTAATGTCATAAAAATGTAATGGAATAATCTCTGTTGAGAGTGCTAAGAATATAAACAGTCAATTTCAAAGCAACACAACAGCCATTGATACCTAAAAAAATCACAACAACCAATTTGTTGTTGTATTGACCTTAAAACATCTGTGGCCTTGTGATGTTTCTATAGCAACCACAATCATTAAAGCAGATACACAGTATGTAGGTGTGATAAAGCATCTAAATTAGTCAGTATGGTGTGACATAGTTTGCAAATTATTTATCAACATTAAAAATTCATGTGTGGGATTTGTAGTTAGATTGTCCCAGATAGTTGCTTGTTCTCAAACGGATAAATACAAAAACAACAAAGGGAGTGCACAGTACTGTACAACATGGAGTTTGTGTGAAAGCACCAGCAGAAGAATTATTTTCGATAAGATGGCAACAGTCAATTTTGTCAATGTGGCTCCTCAGTGCTTCTCTCTGGTAGACTGCAGCTAAATTTTTAATTTTTTTTAAGATGATGATATTGCTCCTCCATTAATGAATTTCTCTTTCAGGGATCTTCTCATATAGGGTGGTCACTAACAGACAGTGGGATGTTGATAGTTTCACAGATCTGACAAGAAAGTGAAAACTTTTAGCACTCTTAGGCCACTTTTTTCGCCAACTGTGTGCCTTGATAAAATGTAATATCACATCATCAGTCTGTACTGTGAAATAATAACAGGTGGGCAATATATCACATTTTCGAAACAATTTGTGAAAGTTGTTAAGAGCATGTGGAAACATTTAATAGTACATTTACAATCATTTTAGTGTGATAATAATAAAGTAAGGTCTTTTACCCAAGGAAGTTAGTGCTACTTCTTCAGTTTATCATTTTGCATATATTTCAAATTTGTCTGGTGATTAAACTTCAACTAACACATTTAAAGAGAGGTTTAATGATTGACTTACGTCAGCATATTTCAGGCTTAACACACATACACTTTTATTTATAACTAGGTTTCTCACCTTAATTCGTTCTGTCCTCCCGACAGACCTCGAGTCCATCGCCTCCGTGAAGATTTGTAGAGTGCATGTTTCTTTCAAAACTTTTCATGTGTAATTGGAAAGATACAGTCATGTAGTGCTTGTGGATCGATGACTTGCTTTTATAATTTATTATTACACTGCGTTTAGAACAAAATAGTTGGCCCCTGCTTTCATGCAGGAGGTCCGGATATTGCTTTTGCATTGTTTGCTTTTAGTAGGTAAATGCTTCACGTTTCTTTGCTCCACGTCTCTCTGATGTCAACAGGCACCATCGTCTGATTTTAGGGATTTTCTTCTTTGTGATTTCAGCTCCCCCTCTATTTCCAGTAGGGCACGCACAGAGCCATTTCAGACAAAATAACCCCCCAAATTATGTTGAATATTCATTTTTAAAATGTAGTTGTTGCAGTGTTTAAACAAAATTGCAGAAAAGTGTGATTTCGCATGATTTTCTTGATTTTTTCATTCATAGTTGCGATCGCAACAAGGTCATTACAGTATTATTTTGTAACTAATTACAGTAAGTGTGTGAGTGTATATGTCTTAGGTTGTTACAGGATCATTTTTAACTTTAATGTGTGTGTGCATCTCTGAGGACAAGTGGTTGGAGGGGTTGATGTTAATGTATGGTAATTGCAATCCATGCAATTTGGGTTGGGTTTTGTGTAAAAAGCCCTATAAAAATAAAGTTTGGTTCACTGATTGATGACTAATTGATTGATTGATTATGAGAAAATATTTAAGGGCTGATCCTGGAGCTCTTTAGGCCCGGGAGAGGAAAGCGGTTAAAATCTAAATTTACAACCACATTACCGTCAAAGTACCGGAAAAGAAAATGCATGTGAGTAGTGCGAAAGTGAAGTCAATAAAAGTTCGATTCAATGCGCGTTCAGTGAATAGTTCTCTTATATGCGAGTAGAGCCTGTCGGGCGGGGACATTCAGGGGCTTTGCCGCAGACCCCCTCCGACTTACTTGCATCAAGAGTGGGCAGCAGGTCTCACCCATCCTGGTGGCGATCCGCATGCGGACAAGTCGGACCCTCCGCAGATGACCAACCTGCAAGTGTCAACTTTTTGAAAAATTGGATGGGAAATTGGGTGCTTGGAAATCCAGCTAAGCTGTGAACCAAGAATCCTGGTGTCGCTTATTCCACTTCTTTTTGCAGCGGTTTCTCCTTCATATCACTTATAATCTATTCATTCCCTTACTGCCTTCTCCTCTTGCCTTTTCATTTCCACTTTTTATCCCTCCGGCTATCATCACCACCCATTTTTTCAGTGTGCCTGTTCCCTCGCTTGTTCTTGCTTTCTTTCTCAGGATGCAGATGTATGCCTGATATGATTTATTAAGATGCAGAGAGATTGGCACTCTATGGAGTAGGATTTTTCTTGTGAATCATTTAGGGACTTTTCTGACAAAGGACATGGCATAACATATTCTGTGACATAATTTCAATATATTTGCATGTCTTATTAAAATATTTTTTTGTGCCTTTTTCTTTTAGAAGGTGTATGTCATAATGCTTGTGCTACAGTGGAAATATACTGTACCTATCACTATGTTCGCAGTTCAGAAAAAAGATTTTATATTTCTAAACATAAAAAAATGGAGTGGGGGTGGCTTGGGGTGTGGGAGGTAATGGTGGTTGGCGGGTTAAAATGATAATTTTTTAACCTGATGGGCAACAATCATATGCAAAGAGGTGGGCATGCCGTCAGTCTATCACAGACAGAGGCCCGGTTTGCTCGCAAATGACAAAAGATGGGTAATTTTGAAAAACTGACAGACAGTAAGCACTGACGGAAGTGGGTTTTCGTCCATTACCGGAATCATCAGTACTGACAGACCTTCTCAGTCCGTCACTGACGGACTCCCGTTTTGCTGACAAGAGATGGAAACGCGCTGCGTGTCTCGCGTGTGTTTGTTCGTGAGGGTGAATACACCGGGGCGTGATGTTCTAGCGGGGGCTCCTTGTCCCTCGACAGAAAAAAAAGTTTGAATATCATTAGTTAATCTGGTGACCTATGGGCGCTAAACAGAGATGGGAAAAGTACTGACAGTGAAAAGTACAATTACTTGTATAAAAAATGACTTTGGTAAAAGTAAAACTACTCATTCAAATATTTACTCAGGTAAAAGTAAAATTAGTACAGCCTCTGAAATACTTTTTTCTGAAGTACTTTGTGAGTGAAATCAAAAAGTATTTTTACCGGATGTTTCCTCCTCATGTCATATAATTTGAAGGCTATTAAATATGAAAGGTAGTCACTTCACACTCCCTTCAGCCCAGGGGTGGGCAGTTCCAGCGCTCGATGGCCTGTTTTCCATCTGTTCCTGCTACAACACACCTGATTCAAATGATCATATAATCAGCAAGGTCTGTTGAAGCTGGATAATGATCCTGATCATTTGAATGAGGTGGGTTGCACCAGGGTGACAGAAAACATCCAGGAAACCGGCCCTTGAGGGCTGGAATTGCCCACCCCTGCTTTAAACTGACTGGATTGGTTTTAAATGTAATGTGATGAAGCATGCAGGTCGACCCACCTATTGAATATAAAATAGGTATACTATACCAATCGTTCTCAAACTTCAAAATTTCAAGGTCTTCCCGAGAGCAAACAAATGGAACCAAACGCTTGACTCTCCCACGCTAATCTAACATCATTAACCAGGGCCAAGCTAACGAAAAGGTAATCATTTATCTTTACCTCGGTATGTTTACTCAGATTTGACAGGGAATTCTTGTTCGCGGAAAGCTCATGCATTTTAGGTTTACACAGGACACAATGCATTGGCCAAGAACTGTTCTTCGAACCGACCAATGCGAACATTTGCCGCAGGTAAGGCCATGAAGGGCGTCAGCCAACTGCTGATGCGCTGGCTCGTTCTGAGTCGAGCCATATTGTTGACAGTTTCAATGTCGACACACTCCGACATGTGGCCGATCATTTTACTTCTTCTCCCAATTAAATTATTGTGTACCGGGTAGCTTCTCGGAAGATGTTATAGTTTGAGATATGGATATATATATATATATATACAAAGTGGGATGTCTGGGACTGGGTGTAACCCTTCCTATGATTAGCGGAGCCACGAACATTGGTCTAATTTATTTTTTAATCGCCATGCATCATGTAAGTAATGGCCCTGTTTTGAAAATGTGTTGAGTAAAAAAAATGGATAAAGTAAAACGTTTTGTAAAAAAATAAATACTCCATGAACTAGAGGTGGGCGATATATATCGTTATCGATATCATCGTGAATCTTGCTTTCACGATGTGTAATTTTACATTATCGAGTTTTAATACTGCCTCTGACTCGAGTCAGTCGACGGCCGCAAAGTATGAGAAAATGCAGAAAAATCAGTGTGCATTGACGTCAGAGGAGGAGGAAATGAGAATCCTAATCAGCGGGCAGAACCCGGTCACGTGACACTGTCCGCAATGAAGCCAAGCTGTTTCCTCCTTATTTTGTGGAGGAGTGTCTAGCGGGGCTTCTTAGCGAGGCGCGACTCTGTGTCGTCCGTACTCTGTAAATGGTTTGGAGTTGACTGACCTCGTGGGAATAACATTGTTAGATGTGCCAAAACGGTCACCGTGAAGAGCAACTCTGTTGCACCACAAGCCATATGGATTACGAGGAAAACTTGGCGACCGCGCAAGCACGCTCAACAAAGGCTTAAACACACACACTCAGAAAACAGTTGCCGAGTTGAACCAATAAATATAAACGCACTCAGGCACACACACACTCAATACTTTAGCGAGCAAGTCAAACGTGACATCCTGGATGATCGGTTCACATTCAGTTTACACGCTTTTAGTCCGCATCATTCATAACTAGCCTGTATTCCAGAGACATGTTGCACAAAGTACGACGCGGCTTATTAGTTTGACGCCAGCATACACCCAAACATGAACAAAGTCACAAGTATACGTCACAGCGATGAAATAGTGGGAAAATGCACTTTTCGGTAAATTACACTTTTGTTGTTCAACTTTATTCTGAATACCTTGGCCAATGTATGAGAATGGGTGTTGACATGACTATGTCTTTTTTTTTTCTCTCTCGCTGGGTGACACTTCATCACAGGTCGCGTATCAAATCCATTTTTTCTCATTTTAATTGCTGTAGTTAATACCCTTTTCTCAGTCTTATTGCTCTAATAGTTGGCAGTGGTACACCAGTACTTACTGCATCTTAAAATGTCACATTATTATGGAATAATAGGAGACATTTAAATGACATAAATATTCCCCAAAATCAATGTAAGTCTATACATAATTTTTTGTTCTTTATTGTTAAATATTGTCATAGAATATCATTATGTTTTGCAGTAGCTGTATTTAGCAATTTAAAAGAGATGTTGTTCACAAACGATGTCAATCTACAATTGGTCTGTGAAGCAAGTGCAGATTTAAAATATTTTTTGTAGAATATCGGCAAATTATCGAGTTTTTGGAAAAAATATCGGCATATTTTTTTTGCCCATATCGCCCACTCCTACCGTGTACTTTAAATTACAGGAAAAATCTACTCAATTACAGTAACAAAGTATTTGTTCTTCGTTACATCCCATCTCTGGTAAATCTGTTTCCACCCTCAAAGCCTGCTCCTTTTTTAGGTCGTCCCGTTAGGTAAAGGTAAAGGAAGCTGTGTTGTGGATACCTTTCACCGGCCCCAAAGACTGCAATGACATTGTCTCATTTTTTTTCACCAATGTGTAACTGTCTTGTTGTTGTTGTTTTTAATAATTGTCTGTGTGTCTGCTTGTGCTATGAATGCATGTGACGTAGTAAGTAGTACGTTATCAACGCCGATTGGCTGCTGCTGATGTGGCGCCGGCTCCAAAGAAGATCTGATGGTCTAAAATAGTGATGACGAACAGCAATTTAACCATGAAAGAAGCATGGTCAAAATAACGATGGCAGAGTGACGGACTGACGAAGAGAAATTTGGTCAGCTTGAAATAATGATGGACTGAGGATGATAGACGGGTGGCGTGACCGCTGGCGAGTGACGGACCGGCAAAATTTACTTGATGCGCCCTCCTCTGAATATGTCGATTTTCGTTATTTGCGGGCTGGCCCAGTCCTTATCCCCTGCAAAAAGCGAGCATCCACTGTACTTGTATTTGGTTTTTATGTTTTGTACGAGTGACTTGGAAATGCTCCTTACAATTCCGTTAGAAAGTGTGTACAAGAAAGACAACTGAGCCATGTTGGATGAACTTGCATCGTATTGTACGTCGGGTTGATAGATAGGCCTAAAGACTACAAATTGTGGTGACCCAAAGACAGTTCTGAGAATGTGGTATAGCTGATGCAAGCACCCACGCTGTGTTTACAAGGACATGATAAGCATTCGGCCTAGTGGTTAGCACGTTGGCCTCAAAGTTCTGACGTTGATGGTCCAAATCCCTCGTGTGTGCAATTTGCATCTTCTCTTTGTGCTTGTGTGGTTTGTCTACCGGTTCTCCGGCTTCCTTCCACATTCTAAAAGCATATTTCTTTGGTTAATTTAAGTCTCTAAATTCTCATTAGCTATGAATATGTGTGTGAATGATTGCTGTTGTTAATCAAGTCAATCTTAAATTTTCTCTTCATAAAAATGTTCCTTGCAGTCCCACTAGTCATTCTAAATAATATTGCGTTTGTGGAATATGAGTTAAGCAGTAAAATCCACCCGTTTTTGTCCTTCTCGGTGCAGCCATTTTGCCACTTTCTTTTCGACTGAAAATGACACAGTTACTCTGGGCTCAGGTAACGGGCAATCGCGGCTCAGCTTCAGCCAAAACCAGCAAAATGAGACAAATTGTCAAGAGGTTCGCCAAACACACCGGTGCACTGTTCGCCATCTTGACAAAAAAAGAAAAAATTGATTAACCCTTAAACCTCTCTCTCTCTCTCTCTCTCTCTAGCAGTCAGTTGACTAAGACTGTCCTATGGTTTCAACATCTATTTGATGCAGGATCTCCTCAAAACTCGGTTTTCAGCTGTTGTCTGCCAGGATTTCTGTCTATGCCTTTCCATTTCATATTCTGTTTTACCACATCTTTGAATCGAAGCCAATTGGCTTCTCACTCTTTCACAGAGCTGAGAGTGCATATGACCAAGCCATCTACGATTTTTCTCAATTAAGATCAGCTAAGGGAGTCACACGTCTGTCATCATTTTTAGTTTAAGTGTGTTTGTAACATTTCTTACATCAACCTAGTTCCTACCTTAGATTACATGAAAAAAAACAGTCCTGTTTTTGTTTTAATTCCCCATTTAAAAATAGAGCATTCAAGCAACATGGTTTTGACCATGAGATTGTAGAGTAAAATGTGCAGCTGTCTACTACTGTGGACTGAATGGGTGGCAACAATGGGAAAATGCCAGTATTATGAGGGTAATGGCTAGCAGCAATGTATTGTAAGCACAAGACCAAAAAAAAACACACCTAATAAATAGTTCATTTTTGGAATGATGAACTTAGTTATTAAAAAAAAAATATATATGAACTGAAGAAGTTCATTTAAAAAAATTGTGGACTGAACTTTGAACTAGTTCGCAATCACAGAAAAATAACTTTCCCCACACTGCTCAGCGCTTCATTGGTCAACTTTTAAATATGCAACATTTTTTTGGGCAGGTGATCCTGAGAGAATCCCTCAAAAAAGTTCTGAAATAAAAAATTCACAATTTTTAGCATCTATCAATCCAAAAGCTCCACAACTTTTCCCCGTTTCTGTTTTGCAATGTGGAATTCATATAGCCAGGAAAGAAAGGAATCCCTCCCCCAGTGGAGAAAGGATTGTAGAAGGGACTTTATAATCCTGCCTCTACTAAGGACATCTGGAGGGAGCTGCTTACTTTAATAGGCCAGACCACCTGCTCTTAACCTCATTCCCTTGAACACCTGTTGGAGGTTTTTAAATTAAGTAGACAATCGTGTGCTATCATGGCAGCTCTTTCACCTGGCACTATCAGTGCAGAGAAAAGAGTTTATGGATGAAAAATACTGAACAGGATTGGTTATTAATTCCTGAGGGAAATCCTGACTCTTCAAAGTGAACCTTGGCTCTATTGACATAACCTTTACAGTCTAAACAGGATTTCTCAGTCAACATCAACATTGTTCTCCCTGGCATTCTGTATAAATACAGTACACCCAGTCTAGTGGTGATTTGCACTTGGAAGTGCTGTATGTATTCACAAATCAATAATCAGGATGAATTTCAGCACGTTACCCCTCTTTCCGAGCAAAGCCAGGCCCAGCTATTGCATATCTGTGAAATATTTTCCTTACGTGATTTTCCTGTGAAGAGAAGCGATTTCTTCCCCCTCCCCAATCTGCATGTAAAGCCATTGGTATGAGGTTCCATTTGTGCCAAAAACATGTTATGTGTCATGAAACGTGTCTATGTTTTATGTTATGTGTCGATGTTTGTGTCTATGTAGACGTCTATGATACTTGATAATTGTCATACACTGTAAACACTGGGAAAATTGGGGGTGGGGGGCCTTCAATTGTCCCCAGTGTCCATTGCAATGATGCTCTTCAAGAAAAATCTTAATTCTGGCAATAAACATAGGTTGTGGCTTGTTACATTGGGGAGTCTCCAGTCCACTGAGCTAAATTTACTTGGCACCTAAATTTAAAGATGCCATTTTGTTTCAGGAACAAGCAACAATCTCATGCATATTAAATACTGAATTATTTTATTTCCACCAACAGGAAGATGCAATATTTCTCCATCAGTCTCTTGAGTTCCTCCTCCGAAGGGTCAACTGAAGTAGCCTGGCCCAAGCGTTGGCGCTTCACACCAAAGTCAGGACGTCACACTTACACCCTGTGGCGATCAAACAAAATGTTTACAGCTGTGTTTCTGAAAAAAAATAATTACGGTACACATTTCAAAATATTTAAGCAAATACTTAAGTCTCTCATAACATGTCTTTGTGGTGAACCAGACAAAGTAGATGAGTAGTTTCCACCATACAAATCCATGTACATCAATAAAAAGTGCTGGTATTTTCAATTAACTTCATTTCATTTCACACGTGTGCTTACTTTACTCAATTTCAAAACACCATCAGTTAACAGTTAACATTTTAAAAAATTATGAAACGAAATTATAATTCTATGTTTGACATAACAGCGGGCGACTGGCTAGCACGTCCACCTCAAAGTGCAGAGGTCCTGGGCCTTCCTGTGTGGAATTTGCATGTTCTCCCCATGCCTGCGTGGATTTAATCCGGGTACTGCGGTTTCCTCCGACATTCCAAAAACATGCATTGTAGGTTAATTGGACACTCTAAATTGCCCCTAGGTGTGATTGTGATTGTGAATGTTTGTTTGTCTCTGTGTGGCCTGCGATTTGCTAGCAACTAGTTCTGAGTGTACCCCGCCTGCTGTCCAAAAACAGTCGCCCTCGACCCTTGTGAAGATAAGCGGATTGGATAATGGATGGATGGATTTGTCACAACAAGAACTTTATAACATTAAACTAACATTTCATTACTTTATATTGTAGTTAAGACATTTTAAATAGTCCCAAACTGTAATCATGGCATTCTATTCAAATAGGTAATTCAATGCTACATCTGAAAAGCATTTCAAAGTACTCATTGGATTTGTAATCACAAAAATTGTTATCATGGTCACAGTTGGCATAGTGGTACACTCGCCTGAGTTGTGTGAGGGCAGCATGGGATCAGTTCCCGCTCAGTGACGGTGTCTGTGTGTGCTTTGCGACTGGCTGGTACGCAGTTCAAGGTGTTGTCTGCCTTTCGCCCAAAGTCAGCCCTAACCCTAACCCATAAACATAGCGAGCTTATGTGTAATATGTTTAACATGAACATCATGAATTTAAAAGAACTTGATGGAGTAAAACCTGACATGTGATCACAACAAGGGCAGGGAACAGCAGTGGCTATCACCAAGACTACCCAGAGCCTGCAAAAAGAAAAGTGAAAACAATATGACGAAATCCGAACATGCACACAATTGCAAGAGATTGTTGTCCACCAGGAGGCACAATCGACTTTGAAAATAACCTCGAAGGTAATGTGATATGTTGTCTTCGAATATTATCACTTGTAACCCTTACATTTATTGGAAAAGCGGATTCATGTGGCTAGCATGAGCATGAATCTTAATTGTTCTTTTTGTTCTTTTGCTTGTTTTATTAAATGTGAGCACTTACGTTAAAGTTGAATTATTCAACAGCTTTGCCATCTTATCTTATCTTATAGCAGGGGTAGGGAACTCCAGTTCCTCGAGAGCCATATCCTACCTGTTTTGGATCTCTCCCTACTACAACACACCTACAACATAGGCATTTCACACTACGACCCTCAAGTATTATCATATTTAAACACAAATAAAATCAATTTACCGTATGGCCCTTGACCAGATCGTGTTTCTTCTTTAATATCATCGCTCTCTCTTGTCGCTCTTCTCCCCCTCTCGCGTTCTGTAATATTCGCCCTGCGGACTACAACATCCAGTTCAGAGGGAAATCGTAAAAATCATGATTAGCCTTTGCTAAAAGTGGCTAAATGGTTCAATCCAGGAAACTTTTTCAAGCATTTGTAGAACTCAAACGATCCACCCGTCGAAGCTACTTCCATCTCGTAAGGAATTTGGGCTACGGAGGCATGCTAATTGTGCTAATAGTCATCGACACGTTACACAGACACATCATGGATGTCTAACAAACAATTAAAATGGACGTTTAACAAACACTTAACATGGACGTCTAACAAACACTTATCATCGACACAAACATAGACACGTATCATAGACATAACATAGACACGTATCATAGATGTCTACATAGGCACATACATCGACACATAACATATAACTTAGACACGTTTCATGACACATAACATATTTTTGGCACAAATGGAACCCCATACATCGGGGCTGAAATTTGTTGATGTGAAACCTGTTCATATTTATAATTGCAAATCCTAATGTGTGGGGTCAACACGAATGTTGGCTGAGTCACAGTAAAACTGTAAAACAGAGCAATAGCCATTTAAGAAGGGGAGAGGCAACTGCTTGTGTTGAGTGTTTGCATAACATGTCGCCCACCATGCTAAAAATGTCAAGGAGGAGAGTTTGCAACAGACTACAATAGTTACCTTGTATGGGGGAGGAGACTCAAGATTGTTGGTGGTGATATTGTTATGCATAGTGTGATGTATTGGCCATTTGAAGTATACCAAATGGTATACTTTGGTAGTATACCAAAGTATACTTCTTTTTCTTCTTCTGTCTTTTAGCAGTTGTCAAACAACTTTCGGTGCATTACTGCCACCTTCTGAAATGGGAGTCCCTGCATACTGTTTCAGAACCTCGTAACCCCACTCCTTCCAAAAATAAAAATAGAAATGTAAAATTTATCTGACAAGAACTTCTCTGTAAAACTGTCTTTGTATATAAAGCTACTGGATTGCTTCTTAGTCAGCTTGAGGAAGTCATGATTCTCTTTTTGTTGCATACCGCCACCTGCTGTACACGTTTCCGTCCCTCAGCAGCAAAACGGGCATCCGTCAATAATGAACTGTGAGGTCCGTTCAGACTCCACCTTGTCTGTGCTTCATCTGTGTTTTTTTTTTTTTTTTTTTAAGTTTCCCGTCTGTCGTCTAAAGTCAGAAAAACGGGTGTCCGTCTGTGACGGACAGACGTACTGGTCCTTCGGTCAGATGGAATGCCCATGTCTGAAAACCTGCACACTATTCTAGTTTTGTACATAAAACTCCAGTAATCAGTGGCTGTGCGTTGTAGTTGAGGCCCAACACCTCTCCAGATAATTTGGTAACAAGAAACATGAAAATATCCAATCCTTTTATGTTGCTTTTGTGCATTTGGTGTGGCATCATTTTCCAAATGTAGCCAAATAATTCCTTTATTGTGAGTCTTTGGGTGTCATGTGCGATGTCTGTAGGTAGCAATGCTCTGTTTGGTACAAGTATGTTCCAATCGCAAACCTTTACCAGATCATATTTTATTATAATTTAATTAGGTAAGTATAAAGTATATATCTAGTATATGTATTCTGTTATACAGTGTGAATATATTACACTTCAAGATATAGCTATAGGCTACATCTATTAGTAATGCACTCATTATTCTTAATAAGTCCTATAATCGCCACTTCTAGTGAGGTTGCGGGTCAGGAAAAGAAACAGCATCAAGCGACAAACTCAGGTACTCCTTTAAAATCACATCTAAATTCTTACACGTATCCCTGGTTATAAATTATGTAAACTGGGAAAATAACAATAATCTCAAACCAAATCAGGTAGCATTTCCATGACTGATTTACTATATCAAACTACAGAGTGAAAAAAGCAGTGATTAATGAATAATCCCACCCACAGCAGTGTTTCTGTCGAGCCATATGTGCTCCAACAGCATGTGTGGAAGCAACATGGGGGCTTGAGATCCTAAAATAGGCTTGGGCTGATCTGATAACAAAAGCCAGAAACTAAACACAGATTACACCAGAGGGAAAGATTCAATGTCCAACCCACCAAGCTGCATGGTTTGCGTCTCAGACATACTGTTACATATTATAGTTTTTTCATGAAAATCGGTGGTATTTCATGAATGATGGTTTTTAGTAAAAAGCCATAGAATTCGGTGGCCTTTCCTCAAAAGTGCTTGATGACATACAGACAATGTACATATCACAATTTAATTAACACATATTAAGATACACTAGCCAACAGTTTTATTCACTATGACCATTTAGGAGAGGGACAGAGAGGTGTTGTTCAAATGAAGTGATGTCAAAACTGACAGCTGACAATGATTCATCATGACTGTGTACCAGAATGACACTGTTTTGATGCAAATGAAGGCTAGTTAACAGTTCAAACAAAATCCAAAGTGTCAGTCAAAAAGTTATTCCTGTTGCCAGAGCTGGGCATTTTGCCTATGTGACGGACCACTCGGTCTAGCCGCCTATCACGGACGCCCATTTTGTAGGCGATAAACGGGAAACCTGAAAAATAGTCGGACAAAGCACAGGCGGAAGCCTATTTTTCCCGTCGATGTAATCGTCTATTTTTGCGGTGAGGAGAGGTCTCCCTAACAATAGTATTGTTAGATTGAGTTGTTGCTGTTTGGGGGCCAGATTTGCAGAGCTGGACATTCCATGTATGTGACGGACCGGTTCGCCTATCTGTCACTGACGCACGCCCGTTTTCCTAATGGTTGACGAATGACGGGGAAAATGTTAAAATAGGCGGACTAAGCATAGACGGAAACCCCTTTATTTGGCCTGCAATTCGTCTCCAGTATGTCATTAGTCTATTTTTTGCGGCGAGGCTTCGATGGCTCTGGCTAGGAAAATAGTGAGTTGTTGTTGCCTCTGGGACAGATTTGAGTGAGGGACCAGGTTGTAAGCAGGCTTGCATATCACAGTGAGTCACTATTTCTGTTATTATCCAGTATTGTTAATGTGATTGGCTGGGATGGGTGGGACTTTATGGGATGAGTGCGAAGAAGATGGAACACGCTGCCTACAGCGACTCCCGCAATTACATCGCCCTGACAGACATGGACTTTGGATCTGCTGCTATCAAGCTTCAAAAGAGAGATTGAAGCGCTCTCAAGTCTCCCACAGAAAGTTGCAACACTCTCAAGTTTAACAGTGTTGCGCCGCGACTCACTCTTGCTCTTGATGTGGCTGATCGAGGCCCAATCCCAATACCCACACTTGCACCAAACAAACTTCACTGAAGTGCACAGGTTGTCGAAGTGCATGAAGGGTTCGAGGGCGCAAGATACAAGTGTACAAAAATTGCAGAAATCGGACACTGCGTGTGATGTCATCCATTTATGCCCCTGAGTCAGCAAGTTGTTGCTTTGGTAATTTTGCTGTTTAAAATTATGTTAAAACTTCAGTAAAGTAGTAATAAAGTAAAACTCGGGCTCGGTCTTCCAGTCAATGGGAGCTATGGCTGCCTTATTTTGACGATGGTAGTTTGTCAAAGTTGGCAGTCGGAAATGCTAATGGAACCCGTTTAAAATCATAGGCGGACCGGCCTATAGGTGATTACTATTTTTCTGGCCAGACAAAAAGGCGGATAGATGGACGGCGGAAGGGTACCCCGGCGGTTGGTGACAAACGGACTGGGAATTTTTTGCAAAATGCCCAGGTCTGACTGTTGCTACCTATCTATTACCAGGGCCTCTACATCCTGTAGTACCTCATAAATTCGTAACTATATAGCTAGAATACATACGTCTTTAAAAGCTGGTATCGGCAGTGGCATGCTGAATGAAGTCCAAATTCCACAAACATCCATCCATCATCTTCTGCATAAGGCTTAATTTTGCAGGGTCTTGGAGAGCTGAAGCGAATCCCACTGTGCAAGTTGCAGCCAGAAAGAACCCCATTCCATCACAGGGCTGACAACCATTATACCCAAATTGACACCTAGCTACCAAAGCCTAACCCTCACGCACTAACTCCTCAAAGTATTATTTCGTCTATGCGGCACATTACTGGCACCAGTCAACAGATTTCCATCTCGATTCTTAATCAGCATAACCTACTGCACATGCTTTCCCTCTGTCTGGCTAAGATGTAAAGACTTCTCTGTCCTTCTTAACGCTCCAATCTGACATCGATGTATGTACATGACTCTTTTTTGGCCAATCTTGATTATCATCAAAATTGTTGTTATCGTTTTTAATTTGTACGTTTTAAAAGCATCTTCACAGAAAACTAAACAGAGAATACATAACAAAGGAGTTAACATAGGAAATATTATTTTATTACAAAATGAGAAGATAAACATGAAAAAGATCAAATAGAAGAAAAGGGAGGGTGGCCGGTGTTCCCCACACAGACACAAACAATCGGGGTAGAAGGCGACCAAGTGCCGAATTCACAGATCTGTGACCTCCGTGGCCAACTTTATCCAACATTATACATTATCCGCCCGTGGCGGTCTGCTTGCATTTCTTGAAAACGTACTTAAGAGTGCTTATGACCTCCTGCATGGATTCTTCTTTTTTCTTCCACCATATCAAGGACTACAGGGACTGCACCTCTAAGAGGAGTCGCTTTGATTGACGGTGAATCAGGTTGACTGTGTTCACACCCACAATGGCGCAAAAAACACCTGTTTTTAACTGCATCAAGATTTGTACATCTTTAAAAATACCAAAACCCAGTCTAGCCGGCCGCTGCACAGATTTAGACTGCGCCTCACGCCAGACTTGCGCCGTGCATGAAAATAGAGCCCAATAGATTAAAAACTGCACACACAGTTTAAAGAGAGAGAAATAGGAAATAATTACCATTTGGATGTTAACAGCATGTGTGGTACACTTTGGCCTCAATCGGCAGAAAAGTGTCATCAGATACAGCACAGTGCATTAAACATGAGACACAAATCTGCATGTCACTGTATCACTGAACGCCTTCAGTCGTAATCAGCAACTTTATGAATTTTTAAAAGGTGTACCTTTCATTCCAGATCCTGCAACCACCATCCTTTCTAAATCCTTGTGTAATGCATAGTATGATCTCAGCATGAATGAAACACTGACATTCTAGTTAGTGTCATGTTCATGAGGCTATTAAACAGCTTGCCTCCAAGTACCTGTCACATAAACTTTCCACCTACCATAGCACAACCGTTCATTTTTCTTTCACCAGCTTAAACCATGACATTGCTGTCTGTCTGCTTGGCTTTTCACTGTTTTTAAGTAGATTGTTCATGTTATTTTTTTATTGTTTGCCTTCATCAACATAACAGGGCAATTACTAATTACTAATAACTAACAATTATAAAGTTAACTGGGGTGAGAAATATGTTCTATTTGCACTGCATGGATTTTCTCCGGGTGTATGGCCTCCTCCCACATTACAAAAACGTGCATGTTGGGTTAACTGAAGACTCTAAATGGTTCATATATGAGAATATGAGTGTGAATGTCTATAATGTCTTGCCTATATGTGCTCTGCGATTGCCTGGTGAACAGACTGGTGTTAGTCCACAGGCTTACCGCACGTTTTTCAGTGGCATGTGTACCTGTGGATGAAAGCCTCCTCTCCATTGGAAATCATTGTACTTTCATTGCTTATAACGTCCAAAAACGGTGATCAATTGACACCAAAATTTATGTGGACATCCCTACCAATGACCACTTCGACATACCAAAAGGATTAACTTCTCCGTGGCTGATTTATAAAAGAATGAGGAAATGTGGAAATGAGCAGAGCAACATAGATTTATGCTGGGGCAACCGCACACTGCTTCTTTGCTTAAAAAACAACAACAAAAAAACACGGCTTCTCTGCTGATCACGGCTATTCAAACTATTTTTATAATGAAAAAAATACAGTAACTTTAAAAAGTCTTTATAAAATTGTATACATTTGTTAGGCATTGAAATCTTTGAATATTCAACAACAGTAACGAATTGGGTTATCTGTGTTGTGGTCAGATTTGTGTGTTGCTGAGTTGTGATGTCTCCGAGGTTCATGAATGCATCGTAGGGCAAGCGAGTATTTCCGAATATTTTGAATGGGGAAAATGTTGAATTTTAGGTGGGTGAGAATTTGTAGGAATAACCTGAACAGTTAAAAGTTGGAACATTTTAAATCAGTCAAAAAATTTAGAAACTAGAAGGCAAATACAAAAATATTGTATTTACAATGTACAACACATGTATGTACAACACACTTCCTCAAAAAATCAAAACAAAACAAAAACAAAAAAAACTTTTGACATATTAAACCATTAACTACTATTAAACCAAATGTGAAAAAAAAGCAACAAACTTGAAAAACATTGGGTAAAACTTGAACAAAAAATGTCCTAACTGAACATAACCTTCAAAAAAAAAAAAAAAAAAAAAAAACCCTCTGGGGGAATCATGGGGCCATCCTGGAACCTCAGGTTCCAGGTTTGAAGTGGCACCGTCCTCACCTCATCATTTGCGTTCATGACTTCAACTGAGTCACGGAGAAGCCAGAAGGCCACAACACAAAATGGTTCATCTTCACATTCCTGTATAAAAAGAAAAATACAAGTGGAATACTTAATGGACAGCTAGTCCATTGATTAAGTGTGAAAAACAAGCATAACCATACATGGGCTCAACTTGTTTAATTTCATGACCTCCACTATCACCACCATAAACCTGACTGGGACGTAGATACTTCACTACAAAAGAAAATAATGTTTTTTTGTTTTTGTTTTGTTGGACTGTATATAGAGGAAGGAGCTACTAATTATGATTCTCTGCTTGAAACAGTTAAGTCTCTAGCAAAAATATGGGAAAAATATTGAAATATGTACAAATTTTATGTACAAAGAACATGTACATTAGTACAACATGTAAAACATATTGGGTTTAAAAATATATTGTTGTATGCACAATTGCACATAAATGCGTACTTATACTTGATGGCAAGTAGTACAGTAATACCTTACTTGAACCATTTTTAAAACGTAAAAAAAGAATGCTTCCCTCACAAAACCTCTTAAGTGTTATTAGATTGATAGCTTTTAATGTTTTTGATGATATGATGGCATTTTGTGTTGTGTTTGTAAATATTACTGTACATTATGACAATTTCAAGAAAATTTCAAGAAAATCACAAATTAAATCCATCCATCCATCTATTATCTATACCGCTTATCCTCACAAGGGTCGCAGGTGTGCTGCAGCCTATTCCAGCTGTCATAGGGCAGTAAGCGGGGTACAGAACTAGTTGCCAGCCAATCGCAGGGCACACAGAGAGAAACAAACACTCACAATCACACCTAGGGGCAATTTAGAGCGCTCAATTAACCTACCATGCATGTTTTTGGAATGTGGGAGTAAACCGGAGCACCAGGAGAAAACCCAGGCAGGCACGGGGAGAACAAACTCCACAGAGGAAGGCCGGAGCCGGAATCAAACCCACGACCTCCGAACTGTGAGGCAGACATGCTAACCAGTCAATCACCATGCCGCCCACAAATTAAATGGAAATCGCAATGTCATTCAGAAAAAGCGCAATACAATTTTTTCCTAACTGACAAAATTAGATTACTAACACAACCACTTCAACGATCAAAACCTTGTAACTTTTAATAGTGGACGCACCCTGTATTTACTGGTATACATCTAATTATTTATATCCTCGTCCTTTTAAAGCAGTTCCTTCCTTACGGCCGCCTCCCAAAACCTCCATGCATGACGTTGTGGGAGAGATGCTAATGGCAGAGGTTTATTGAAGGACGGGAGCGCATAACCGCATTTCTACCGCTAGAGGCGTCAGCGCTGTTGCGTCTTTCTACTTTTAAAGCCGGGAGAGCGGATATGTCTGTGTCTTTTTTTAATCCAATTCTCCGTCTCTTAGACAACTTAATGCATCAGAATATCCACGTGAGGGTGACGCGAGACCGAGATCGTGGAGGATGTCGCCGATTTGTTTCGAGCCATAGGCTAATGCCGGTGGCCGTCGATCGCCGGGAGCTATGAAATAATTAACGGCAGTAATATATAGACGACGCTCTTATGGACTTTGAACCAGTGGAACCAGCCAAACGTGATATGATATGGTTTGTAGACAATGAAGATATTGACATCTTTGTAACAGAATAGAGGATGGTAATTACCACTAGATTGTTTTTCTAAATTAGAATAGTGCTTCTCTTGTGCACTGACATGTTATTTTTAAATCTTCGATTGAAACAGTAAATAATAATGAACTCTGCCTGTGTGATAGCCACATGTCTAAGCGCTCTAATTCTTTTGCTACAGGTGCTGAGATATTAATTATTTTGTAAGTGTTGGATTTCTGGGAAAACTTCAGGTTTTCAAGGGTAATTCCGAAGGTGACTTTAGGTTTTGGGGAGCTGTTGAGCCAGGCGCTTCAGGCCTTAGCGGATTAAACATCCGAAATAATGTGTAAAATGGAGTCTCAAGACACCCGGTAGGTGTACATCCTCCATAAAGAACTGCACTTTATAGTAGGGATGGGCGATACCAGTGATTTCGGATTCGATGCAATACCAAGTAATACTGGACCAAATATCGCAATTTCGATCCGATATCGATACCGGAAGTGACTTTTTTTTTTTACACAAAGCTGCGAACAAAACAACATTTGTGCTGCCACTGCGCTCACACCAGTGGGACCGCTGTTGAAATGTTTTGTAGGTCTGGAGTCCATAAGCCCAATTAGCAATTTACAAAACAACTACTAGTAATGCGTGTTTGTTTTATCTTTCAAAAAGGTATTCAATATAAATAAAGGCTCACAAAAGTCGATTGAATTTTCTCGTCAGTTTTCTTTACCATCTCTGAAGTTCAGCATACAATAATCCGATCAGGGCAGCTTTTCCATCCTCTCACCCGAGACGGGCAAGGGCAGAAAAGGGGCGCGGTCTAACATGCAGCCCTCACATTTATACTGTCTTCAAAATCTAAACATAATGTGGGCTGGTCTACTCCCTGACTGGCCCTGCCTACGGGGCTGATCGGCTGGTCCCGTGCTCAATCTTTCTTCCAGGGCAGAAAGCTCTTTGCCCTTGTCAACACATGGCAAAAATTCTGATTGGATGACAATACAACCTTCTAAATTATAGAATAATAAATATGTTATATATATGAATTAATTGCAAAGGTCGATCATTTATGTTGAGGATCGGCAATTAAAATTGAGCATTCTGGATCGGAATATCGATATTTTGGAAACGATCATCCCATTCCTACGAGATAGCTGGATTTTTTTTTTTTTTAAGTAAGTGTTACGTTTATGTAAAGAGCTCGCTCTCCATTTTTGTCTAAATGGTAAATGATAAATTGTTTCATAAAACCCTAAAATGAGAGATTCCCAAGTGCCAGAAATCAGCATGATCAGAATCAGAACGTAGGTGATCCTCACAGAGCTGCATCCAGGAGTACAAGATTATACAATTTAGGTAAGTAACATACAATAATAGTAATTACCAGAGATGGGCATTCCGCCTACTGTATGTGATGGACCTATCCGCCTATGACGGACGCCCATTTTGTAGGTGATAAACGATGGACAGGAAATTTAAAAAAAAAAAAAATCGGACTCAGCATAGTCGGAAGCCCATTTTTCATCTATGTGGGGGGTGCTAGTGGTAGTTTGTCGAAGTTGGTAGTCAGGCATATAGGCGATTACTATTTGGTCCGGCCGGACAAAATGGCAGATAGACGGACGGTGGCTGTAGGCAGAAGACGATAAGCTAGGCCAATATATTAGGTTCGGTTAAGCTAGCTAGATGTTAGCTAATGTAGTCTCGAATACAGCTTGTTATTGGACACTCACCATAAAAAGTAATTACTAATTAAATAGAGTTCTGATTCAGTGAATTCCAATTTCATTATCTTGGCTAATTTGTTCAATTATTTGTGTGGCAGTCAGTGTGGCCTCAACATTGAATCTGAACTTAGCCAGAAAGGCAGAATTCAGCAGTAGTTACGTTCACAGAGCTGCAACCAAACAAGAATACATAAGTCAAGTTAAATAAATGAATAAACAAACAGCTGTGTGTTGTTAAAAAGAGTAAAACCTAAGTTGATTGCATGATTTTGGTTCATTTGTTATATTGTGTGTAAAGGCTAAAAAAAAAAGCAGAAAGCCAGAACTCAGCCTGATTAAAGTGCAGTAGATGCTCACACAGCACTACATACGGTAACTAAGTGTAATTCAGTTAAATAAGACAATAGTAAATCACAAACAATGAATTGCATATTGCTAAACAGAGTGAAAACTAAGTTTATGGCATCCATCCATTATCTATACCGCTTCTCCTCACAAGAGGTGCGGGCGTGCTGGAGCCCATCCCAGCTGTCTTCGGGCAGTAGGCGGGGGACACCCTGAATTGGTTGCCAGCCAATCACAGGGCACACAGAGACAAACAAACATCCGCACTCACAATCACACCTAGGGGTAATTTAGAGTGTCCAATCAACCTACCAAGCATGTTTTTGGAACGTGGCAGGAAACTGGAGAAAACCCACGCAGGTACGGGGAGAACATGCAAACTCCTCTGAACTGTGAGGAGGACGTGCTAACCAGTCGACCACCCAAGTTTATGGCACTATATTGATTAATTTTGTTTTATTATACTCTCTGTGTGTTTGTGACTCATCAACATGGAATTGAACTGGGAATACTGCATCTTTTGCCTGCAGGACACTGCTGAACCCTTGAGATGTCCCTTGAGAGGCCCTGGGACAAGTGATGGTGATAAGTCAAGACTAAGGCCCCGGGTCCATCTGAAGAAAAACAGCCCCACTCACTAACTCACAAGGTGGAGGGAGTTATGTACAGTGTGAAATAGGATTCGGTGTTAGCACAAAACCTTCAGGCTTCTGCCAGAAAGAACAAAATAAAAGTCAGGGAGAGCCCACCTGAACAATTTAAATTAATTTGGCGTTAATGAGACACCTTTGTGGCTCCATTGTAACGTGTTTGAAAGTGGATGTTTAATTCTGAACACAGCCACATCTATTTTCAGTGGGTCACATTGTTTCAGTCGTTCATTTTTACTTCCTTTCTTGAAAGTAATTTTGTTTTCAATTGAGTACTTAAATAAAGTGTTGACATTTATTGTGGTCTCATTGTTGTAAATCACAAAAACCCGGCATTTCAACAGGGGTGTGTAGACTTTTTATCCCTGCTGTAAGTAGGTCCAAGTACGTTTTATCCATATAGTAAACAATCCTTGAACCTGGTTTTGTGGACTTGTTTCTTGATCTCCGCTCCCAAGGCGGTTCAGATACAGTGAGTTTAGCTCAGACAGTTTGAAAATTAAAACTCCACATTCCACAAAATTCTTTATGTAGTGTATCAGTTCTATGAAAACTAGAGACTTATTCATTTTCCCATCCTTGTTTTCTGAAGACTGCCCTGACTTCCAAGCTAGACTTCAGTGACAATTTCTCAACTTGACCAGGCATGGTAAATGACATTTGTACCTCCATTGCCATTAAATCTCGTCCAACTATTCTGGTCATAAGCATACTGTCATTCAGTTCCGTGATCATAGTTTGGATATTTTGATCAGCATCAAATAACACCTTTTTCTGTGCCACTCTCACAAAAGTAACCCTTATCATTGTGTAGTCTTAGGCGCAGATTGGCTTTTTCCCTTCAGAGTCACCAGAATTATCATGACTGTGGAGTGTCCTCTCTTTTGCCTTTGTCATCATAAAATAATTGAATTTCAGATGACAAGATGTGTACCAATATGCAGAATGCAATGCAAAATTGCTTGCCGTTTGATCATAACCAAAATGAAGCTTAGTTGGAAGGGCGTCAGTGGCATGAAATTGCTCTACATTGGAGAATGTACCTCCCTGGGCCACCAGCACAAAAGGCACCAAGTCGCCCAAGAACAATGGGTGAGGCAAAGAAGAAGGGTCATGGGTGCTGGTTTGGCTGACCATTCCCGGGGTTTCCAGCGCTT
Source organism: Filicampus tigris (assembly GCF_054856515.1). NCBI lineage: Eukaryota > Metazoa > Chordata > Actinopteri > Syngnathiformes > Syngnathidae > Filicampus > Filicampus tigris. The sequence continues at coordinate 35,793,131 of NC_141218.1, read as the reverse complement.
GCAGAGAGCTGATCAGATGTTCCTGTTAAGGTGACTGCCCTACGTGCAAATGCAGCAAAGCAAATTTGGACTTTTCCCCACTTTAAAAATGCAATTGTGACAGCTCGAAAGAAAGCACAGCTCGATAACAAACTATAATGCATATTCAAGCCCCTCCTTTCTATCAGCACTTAGAAACAGTCATCCATGACTTTATTACATCTCAGCTAGATTACTGTAATGGACCTTATTTTGGAGTCGGCCAGTCCTCTCTCAAACGACTATCCTATGGTGTTCCACAGGGTTCTATTTTGGGGCCATTGCTGTTCCCACTGTATTTGCTGCACCTGGGTTCCATCCTTAGAAAACACAGCATTTCCTTCCACTGCTATGCGGACGACTGTCAAATCTATATCCCACTAAGCAAAAAAAGAGGCTTCCTCCTTAAGACATCAAAGATTGGATGTCACTAAATTTCAACGAAAAAAAAACAGAAGTTATGGTGTTCGGTCCCAGCGGCTCGTCTCCATCCCACCCTGTTGTCCTGGGCCCAAAGGCTTCATATCTAAAGCCAATAGTCTCAAACTTGGGTTTTAAAATGGACAGTGATCTTAAATTGGACCAGCAAATCAGTGCTGTTGTAAAGTTGAGCGGCTGAGGTAAAGCCCCTCCTTTCCCATCAGCACTTAGAAACAGTCATCCATGCCTTTGTTACATCTCGGCTAGATTACTGCAATGCACTTTATTTAGGAGTCAGCCAGTCCTCCCTCAAATGTCTCCAGTTGGTCCAAAATACTGCTGCTCGCCTCCTAACTGGAGCTCGGAAGACGGAGCACATAGCACCAATTCTGGCCTCCCGTCACTGGCTCCCAGTGCACTTTCGGGTTCAATTTAAGATTATTCTATTTGTTAATAAGTCATTAAATGGCCTGGCCCCAGCGTACCTCTCCAAGGTCCTCCATTCCTACGCACCTTCCCGGATCCTCATTCTGCGGACCAGGCGTTCTTCGAGGTGCTGAAGACCAAGCAGAGCCTCAGAGGGGATCAAGCCTTTTCGACTGCTGGTCCTTCCCTTTGGAATGACCTTCCATTGAATGTTAGGCAAGCCCCCTCTCTGTCCACTTTTAAAACCTGGTTGAAGACACATTTCTATTCTTTGGCTTTTGATCTGACCGACTGAGACTGACAGTTTTCGGCTGTTTTTCTGTGACTATTGTATATAGTGTTTTATGTTGATTTATTGCTTTCACTTGTTGTACTATTGCTATTTTGTTGTTGTATGTAAAGTTCTTTGTTACATCTGTAGCTGTTGTGAAATGCGCGATATAATTAAAATTATATTGTCTTGTAACTTTGTTTGAAGCTGGCTGTCTGTGTGCTACTTTGTTGGTGGGCCAAAGGCACGTTTCAATGAAGCAAATTTATCTTGTATAAACAGTCGCTTTAGGGAAAGAAGAGGGGACCTATTTTCCATCAGAAAGACCCTCTCCATCTGTCTCCAAGTAATTGAAACATTTTCTCTTTGACCCCCAAGCTTGTTAAGAACTTCTATCTGATAACCATAGGCAGAATACCAAGCCTGCCGTGTGATGTATGAGTGCAGCAGGTTTTGGTTCAGACACTCTTGCAATGTAGATGCTTTTACTTGCTGGGGATAACAATCTCTAAATGCTGCAACCTTGGGAATAAAGAGTGATTTATTTTTTGTCCACTGTTTTGGCTCATTTCTCTAAACAATAATTACATTCTCAATCCCTGAGGTCATTTGGCAAAGCAGTCTTACAGTTCAGCACAACACCAGTGCCCACTCGCCAAAGCGCATCTCTCTCCCAAATCAGTTCATTCGCAACAAAAAAAAAGTATTTTTCCTCATGTAAATAGTCATTGCCCCCAAAATGAATCATCCCTTTGGCATTGTATAAGGGTATAAATCTTGGTATTGAAATATAGAACCCTTTCCCCTCAAAGATTTTGTTTCTCTTTGCCAAATACAGCCATATGAGCTCACACACAATGCTACTGAACTTAATATAATAATTATTGATTTTGAGGTGAATAAAAAAAATGAAATCTTAGATTGGAGATATGTTTTTACATGAAGGATCCTCCTACTGTATGTCATGGAATGACTTTTTTCCATTTAGCGGAGTGAGCAAAACTGTCTACATGGCTAACTTATTAATGCTGGTTCAACTATGCTAAGAGAGTGGTAGAGGAAGAAACATGGCTGATACTTCATTTAGCCTTGAAATTGTGAACCCTCTAAGCCCATTTGGGTCAGCAGTATACTGTAGGATCACTTTAGCTATCTGGTTGATGACAACAGAGTAGTTGACAAGACCCAGACTATTTGCCATAAATGTTACGGGCAACATGTTAAACATGTTAATGCACCTTCAAAGGCACCATCCTGAGATTAATTTAGGTGGGCCACGAAGCACAGGCTACTCTGACAAATTCATTTAAAATGAAGTTGCCAACCAATTTTGACCGGGCTAGAAAAACAACAATTACAAGGGCATTGTGACTTTCATGCTGCTGAGCATGAGCCCCATTTCAATGATCTTGAATGAGGTGTAGGAGATGTCAACCCCAAAATTGTCTCGACAACAAAATGATCCATGCAACGCCACTGGTCTAAACACATTCTGATTAATATTGCTCAAGCAAAATCAAGCAATCAAGCAAAATCCACCCGTTTTTATCCATCTCTGCTGACAAAATGACATCACAGTTGGCTCGGCTTCAGTAAACCTGTGAGCCGTGATTGGTCGTTATCTGAGCCCTGAGCAAATGTGATGTCATGTTCAGTCGACAGAAGTGACAAAATGGCTGCCCCTTGTGTGATGGCTAAAAGCAGGTGGATTTGCTGCTCAACTCATATTCCACAAATGCAATATTAATCAGAATGCCATGTTTCGACTAGTGAAAGAACATATTATTCCCAATCAATTTTTGGGGTTGACCTCCTCTGTAAGATTGAGGTCCATCTGCTATTCTTGTTCTGTTTCTCAATCCTGTGAGAGATTCCTTTGAAAGAGGTTTTTGCTAATAAAGCTTGGTACATGGAAATGATTACCTAAGAGTATTTGCCATTGCGTCATTTACAATGGCATTTCTCTTTGTTGTTGTTACATAATCTACAAGATTTAAATCAGATACATCATTTGCGTGCATGTGTGCTTGTGTGTGTCCTTACATGGGATTTTCTCCCATAAACCTGTGCATGTCATGCCTTGTTAACCAAACTCAGACAGGCTGTCGCAGAGTAGTGGCCTTGGAGTCACAGCTTCGCACCTCTGTGGAGCACTAATTATTGCTCTGATTGAATTCAACAACCCACCTTAGTCACGCTGCCTAATCAGTGACAATATTTATGGGAGGAGTTGGGAGGAGGATGGGAAGAGTGAAGAACACATTACTGGGGAAGCAAGTATGTGAAATGTTTTGTTGTTGTTGTTCAGCAGAGAGCAGATGACTCTGGGCAAAAGTCAACCACAAAAGTGTTGGGGGAAAAAGACATCAGCACATTATTTGATAAGTGGGGGGATTTCTTTTTCACCATGCCAAAGTGTGAAAATTGAGTGACACAAACATGACAAATGAAGAAAAAGTAAATTTAGTGATTTGAAACACAATACAATATTTTGCTTTTTATGGGTCCAAAGTGGGTAGACGGCATGTTTCCCAGGAAATAATAAACAGTCGGGGTACCACTTTTTTTCTGAAACACAGAAGAAAAATCTGCTGCAGTCTCACCTTTTCTGCAGATCAGCTGCTTCAGTTATTTGCTTTGCTGATCTCAAGAATGAAACACCAACCCCCCCTCCACACCCCCCGCCCCCCAAAGTCTTGAAATTGCTTTCAGCTCATATTGTTACTTTGAAAACATACTACTAATAAATGGAGAATTTACTGTAGGTTCCAGTTCAATTGCGCTTTCATGTATCAAATTGCTTAGCCAAAATAGCACCAGCCACACAAATTCACATAAGTGGTACCTTGATGAACGAGTACTCCACCTTCCAAGATTTTCGGAGTCACAAGTCTTTGCTCATTCAAATGTTTGCTTAGTGTTACGACAAAAATGTGACAAGAGTAAAGTTCTTTCATTGCTATCTATTCTCTCCTCCACCAGCTTGCCATGTGCAGTTTGACAGATTGTGAACAGTTCTTCAAAAAAGAGACCTAATGTGCTTGATTCAAGCCGTTTAATGCCACTCACAATTAAAATTTAATTTGAAAATAGACGAAAAGCAAAGACAATTGCAGGGTGTGTATTAACCAAATCAAAGCACATTACAGAAGTCTCCTATCTTAATGCTAATCCATATGGCGAAACTGGCATTGCTATTACAGTCAAAAGCTTTGAACAACTGATATCTGAACATAAACAGTTTCGCAACACATACTGTAAAAATAGAGCACATAACATTACTCAGAAGCATATACTGTTTTATATACTCTTAGTTGTGACGGTCTTTTTCATATTTCATCCTCCAAACTATGTGCATTACGTATGTACAGTATGTCTTCCATATTAGTGTTCTCCCTTAACGGATAAGTCTTCCTATAGATCTAACATTCTCTATCCCTCTCCATCTTCTGCCATCATTTTTTTGTTCCTCGTCTAGCCTTCCTCCCTCGAGAGTTTGCATTAGAGTAGCTCTTCTTTCTCTTCCCCATTTCACTTCTAATTTTCCATCGACTGCATGACAATTAATCACTTCCTTAATGTGTCCTAACCAATTTCCATCTGACCTTTCAATGTTTTCAGCAGTTTTCTTTCCACTCCAAGTTCCTATAGTACACATTCATTTGTTCTCGCATTTCCCCAGTCCCTCTGGACAACTTTCTCCAAGCCTCGTCTCAAGTCCGTTGATCATGTCTTCTTTCTTCCAGAGCATTCATGTCTCTACTCCAGTCCTTACAATGCCTCAGCCCAGACTTAACATTTCATGTGCCTGATTCTTAGTGTGTTGAATAGTCATTTTTGTGTTTTCATCTTTCAGTTTCTTCTGAATGCTGATTTGGAGATTGCCAGTGTAACTACTGTAACTGTTTCTGGATTGTTCCATTTGCTGATAGTGTGCTTCCTAGACACTTGCTCAATTTATTCCAGTCTCTAATTTCCAAATGTAATGATATACATCTCCTGTCTTCCTGCTTATACCCTTTGTTCTTTAAGCATTTATTTTCATGCTCATTTCATTTGCTTCCTCACTAACCATTTCATCATCACGCTGAGTTCTTAGCTGTTGACTACGGCCTCATCGGCTGCAAAGCTCACAAATTTCACATACAGTGCCGTGAAGAAGTATTTTCCCCCTGTTCAAATTCATACTTTTTTTGCTGCATAGATTCGCCACTTAAATGTTTAAGATCAATAAAGAAATGTAAATTTTGGACAAAGATAACCCAAGTAAACAGAATTCAATTTTTAAATGGTGAATTTATTTACTAAGGAAACGCTAACTAACTAACTAACTGAAAGCTACTAGGCCAAGCGTGAAAAAGTACTTGCCCCCTTGTGAATGAATTAGCTCATTTTGTCACACTTCATTTTAACTGACAACAAGCCAGATTACTGCCAAACTTGTCCAATCAATGTTAAAAATGCCATAATCCTAAGGAATTCAAGAACAGCTGAGAAATTAAGTGATGGACATCTATCAATCTAAAAAGAGCCACAAAGGCAATCCTAAATCTTAACGACTCCAGGAAACCACAGTGAGAATCATTATCCGTGGAGAAAACAGTGGTCAATAGTTGGCCTCCAAAAATTACCCCAAGAGACAGCCGACGACTCACAAAGGAACCGACACAGGAGTATAAAAGAAACCTAAAAAAGCCTTTCGCGAGGAGGTTGAGACTAACTTTAGCCGCCTCATGACCACATCACACACGACGGCTGATTAGTGGGCCTGACTAAAATCCACTTCCACCCTTGCTTAGTCCGCCCCTTTTATTCCAAATGTGTCACCCCCCCGTCCTCCGCCCCAAAAATGGGCGTCCGTCCAGGACGGACCGTTCCGCCCTCGGGACGGACTGCCCAGCTCTCGGCATTTGTATTCATTTCAATGGGGAGAGTTGGTTTATAGCGTGCTTTGACTTACACGAGACAACGCCACTGTATTTTAATTGGTAGAAAAATAAGAGTATACCGCATATACCTATAACAAGTAGATTCACAGAAACATTCAAATGTACACCAGATGTCAGGTCGATGCCATAACTGCAAGGTGAAGTCAAACACACACGGTGACAACCTATATTTCAAGTGCTTTGTGATTTTGAGACAGCATGTCATGTTTGAGACAGCATGTCATGCAGCACGCACCTTCCAGGTAAATATGCCCGGTGTGCCCTGGTTAGTGCTACGCAGCTACACAGAGGAATGGACATTCATCCCCTGGAAGTCACTCATCCTAAAAAATGACATCGATGCAGAGGTGCCGGCTCGACCCTTTTTGCTTTAGTCATACACTCGTGATGCGGTTATGCCCTTCCACGTGGTCTGGGAATTCGACCTGTTGTGTAATCTCTCTTGTCCTTGGGCCAATGAGGCAGCCAGATGCAGAGATAGATGTAGAAGACTTCTTGATGGCACCGCGTTAAACACCAGGTGTGATTCTGTGTCTCAGTAAACAATACATGCTGTGTACACCCACAGGAGCTCAGAGCAGGCCTGCTGCGCCATGTCCTCAGGATACAGACTGCCTTTTAGTTCATGCAACTTCCCCCATTTACAACAATGACTCAAGATCCTAATAAAAAAAAGCTGCTGTGCATGCTGTATAGTGTTTATTACTTCCAATATCACCACATTCATCATTGTAAAAGAAGTCTGCCTGAGTCATTTTATCCCTTTGGACATCATTCATTATTCACACAAGCTACTGAATAAAGCACTCAACCAAGTAAAGGTGACTCTTGTAGTTGCAGGAGTTTTTTTCTTACAGCCAGTCTTAAATCCTGCAATATGACCATATGGCTGTCACATGTTTCATAGGCTAAAAAGCAGAGTTGGTAGCGACGAAACTATGCGTAACACCAGTAACATAAAACTGATCTTGAAAACTTCTTAATCAAATGTTGTTAGGACAAATGTCATATGATTACTAGGGATGTCACAATATCGGCAATATCGTTGTATCGCGATATTAAAATTACCACAAGATATTGTCGTAGTGTCATGATATTAATAGCAGCTGATCTATTTAAAAGCCTGAGTTGTTTTCCATTTGTGCAGTTCCAGCACCCCTTGGTGGTTAGTTTATTAGTGCAGTTTAATTTTATGCAATTTTTGCCACCTAGAGTGGATGGATAGATGTTTAAGACCCACGCTAATCGCCAGATAAAGGGGAACATAACACTTTCAGTTACTCCACGATTACAAATTGGCATAATCGTAAAAAAACGATTATTAATACTAATTTTGAGTTGTTTTGAGGTATGCGCTCACGATTTACTCCGCCGCGCCGCCCTCTCCAAGCTAGCTAGCTAGCTAGCAAGCCATCCAGCCCGTACCCGCAAGTCACACTGCACACGCTCCTACTCAACGTTTTAACAGAGTAACAGACCTAAAAATGGCTAAAAATGGCACACGAACCGCCACAGGAATGACTTGCAAACAAGCAAGGCAAGTCAAAATCGCTTATTTGCTTACATTTTGGGTTCGGAAGACGGTGAGCAAAGACTTATAAAGTGCAAGTTGTCTCTGCACCCACCGGCAACGCGACAAATCTATTCAATCATCGTTTGGTTTACGATGATGTTATGATACACCAAAGCAAGGAAACACCGAGTCAGATTTGGCATCGTGCGCAACGTAGAAACACTGTACGCAGCAACCCCCACCCATCAATATCAGAGAGACACAAAAAGATAACAGAATCTATTGCCCGGACAAGCCTTCCAAATGTTTAGGGCACAGACTGTCATGAGTAGTGAAGTGGCGAGCTGGACCCAAATGCAGGACTACGAGACAGGGGGTAGGTGCAGGTGATTTTAATGACATTTGACAGAGGACATGACTGGAGACGCAGGGCTGGACGTTAATGTAAAAGCGTGGCAGGACTGGACCGGAGTGGTCAAGCGGGAAGTGACCGGGGTAGCGAAGATCAACATGAGCGGCAAAGCAGGGCTCGGCGTGAGCGGGGACGTTAAACTTCACGTGAACTAAACAAATCATCATACCAATGATGCCTCACAAAGGCACAGACTGACAGCAACGACACAGACATCAACAATGACCCGGCAAGGTCTGAACAAAAACTAGCAACTTACATACAAACACACTGACGAGACAACAAGAAACACCTGGACAAGCGACACAAGGTAGGAGGGAGCTGATTGGCCAACACTAGGGAGTGAAAAGCACACAGGTGGACACAATAATCACTGACGAGACAAACACAGAAACACTGAGAACACAAAACCCCAAACCAACACAGACCAAACATGACACAGACTCCACTTCGCAATCGGCACGAGGGATTTATTTTAAATAACATTCATTCATTCATTCATTATCCATACCGCTTATCCTCACAAGGGTCGCGGGGCGTGCTGGAGCCTATCCCAGCTGTCTTTGGGCAGTAGGCGGGGGACACCCTGAATTGGTTGCCAGCCAATCGCAGGGCACACAGAGACAGACATTCGCACTCACAATCACACCTAGGGGCAATTTAGAGAGTCCAATCAACTTACCATGCATGTTTTTGGAATGTGGGAGGAAACCAGTGTACCTGGAGAAAACCCACGCAGGCACGGGGAGAACATGCAAACTCCACACAGGGAGGCCGGAGCCGGGATCGAACCCACAACCTCTGAACTGTGAGGCGGACGTGCTAACCAGTCGCCCACCGTGCCGCCCTTTAAATAACATATCTTATGCAAATATACATTATGTTTACTAGCACAAACATAGAAACCATGCTAAACATTATTATTGTGACTTAAGTTACATTTCTTGTGTAGTCTATAATATGAAGTCAACATTTTTGTGTTTTTTTGTTTCAAATTGCTTCAAATGCAATTTGCAAACATATTATTGGTCATTATATTGTAATACAGTTTATATATGGCCTACTGTAACTTAGAAGTATTGTATAGATTACTAGTATGTAACAGTCAACATTTAAATTAGTTTGACCCAATCAGCAAATTAAATTTATAATTTATCAGAAGCAAATTACTCAAATATTATTTTAAAAACAAAACAAAAAAGACTCCAGACAAAGGTCTAAATGTATGGATGAATAGCATATCTGTTATTCTGTCAAAATTGGCATTTTACTCCAAGCGGTTCACTACATTGGCAAGTGCATAGCAAGTTAACTCCAATGCTCTGTTTGTTTATACAAAGAAATCATACTTTAATTGATAAATTTGCACTTTTTAAACTTTTAAAAATAATTTAATAAATATTGTTAGGTCCAAAACGAACTTAAATTATTATAGTATTTCAAAGAATTTTGTCTTAATATTTTTTACATGTTTAAATCTGTTCTTGTTTTGTAGCAAGAATAATTGTTTGAATAATTGGGATTTAAATTATTACCAAAATAATCGTGATTAATATTTTTTTCATAATCGAGCAGCCCTATTACAAAGATACTTCAGAAGTGATGATTTAAATAGGAATAATTTTACATTCAAGTGAGTATGCAATTCTATAGAATTACAAGAAAAATAGTGCTTATATTTTGATTTTTCAAATGGCAATGCATCGGGGCAGTATCGGCATCGGCCAATATCGGCATTGGCCGTTACTGCACAGCGGAATCGGTATCGGGGCCCAAAAAGTTGTATCGGGACAACATTAGTGTATATGTGCATTAAAAGAGAGTATTCAGAAATACAAGCGACATAATTGATTCGTTTTTATGTTTCTTAGATGCTTCTAAAGCATTTTGATAGGGTGCATCACGGAAACCTTTTTATGAAATTGATGCAGAACGTGTTCCCAAATACATTGTGTGTATTTTAATATACTGGTACGACAAACAAACCATGCAAATTAAGTGGGGTAATAGTGTGTCTGCCCCATTTAATGTCAGCAATGGAGTCAGGCAGAGTGGAATTCTGTCCCCACTTTTATTCAACTTGTATATGGATGAACTCTCGACAAGGCTCAGATCATGTAAAACTGGTTGTGTAGCTGGAAATGTGATTGTGAATTAATGCATGCTGACAATTCTTGGGCACATCATCACTGCCAATAAGGTGGATGATGATGATATTTATAGGCAATTTAGAATGTTGTATGCTCAGGTTAATACGCTGATGCGCAGGTTTGGTCCATGTACCGATGATGTAAAGTTGACACTTTAACATATTGTACACCTCTGTATACAACTCACCTCTGGACTCAATACAAAAGAGCAAAAGGCTGCAGGTGGCCTACAATGACGCATTACGGGTGCTCTTGAGAAGGCCTCGATGGACTAGTGCGACAGAGATGTTTGTCTCTGCACGAATGAACACTTTGCAAGCGGTACTACGAACTCTATTGTACAGTTTTATTTGTAGGCCGGTAAGGTCTCAAAATGAAATCTTGCCGTCACTCTCTTCTTTTGGGTTTAGTACAATCCGCTACGAGTCAAACTGGAAACACTGGTATGCCTGTATTTTTAATGTGTGATTATTTTTTTGTATGTGTTGCTTTTATTTGAAGTGGATCTTGAGTCTGGAATAAAAACTGAATTGAATTGACATCATCTCCAGAGATCGGCATGCTCTCCCAGGGACGCAACAGGATGAAATCTTAAATATTCTTGTGATGCTATCTTGGGTGACACTTGAACAGTTGTAAACAATTCAATCCACACATGATACTCCCGGCCGCTAATTGGATGCGAATAGGAAATTAGCCAGCTAATGGGCTTTAAATAATGTTTAGGAATTATGAACCCACCCAGCAAAAATTGGTTGAAAAGACGTAGAAAAGACGTCACTTGTGTCCGTTCAATAAACGTCCGAACTTGGTTGAAAAGTGAAAGGTGAAAAGGCGTTATCTTATTATATTTTCTAAATTTGACAGTAAATCATAGGTACTGCCTAGGTACAGGTAAATGTCTTAAAAATGTGTGTGTGGGAGCATCTTTTAAAACCCCGCCTACATTACATTATTTCTTCTCGATTTGGGATCATATTTTTGGGAGAATTTTGTGTGTTATTCGTGGTATTTTACAGTATTGGTGAATGAGGCCTAATGTGAGAATTCCCACAGGGGGACCATGGCATGTCTCAGCAACACCAGCAGTTGTGAGGATCCCGCATCAACCAAATATGTTTTGGGCCTATTTCAAATCAAATCCCCAGGATGAATTTTAAACATTTGCTCTGTACCGTAGCATAACATGGTCACAAGCTGGTCAAGGCCACCCCCACGCCCTCCAACTTGCCCCATCTCTCTCTCCAGCAAATGATAATTTGAAGCTTCTCATAAAAACATCACATCCCGTCGAAAACCCGTTGTGGGTATGTTTAAAGGCGACTGTAGTTCTGCACATCTGAATTTCATTACACATTGAAGATACGGTATTAGGGAACCACTGACACACACAAAAGGAATACTGCATTTTAAATTGAAATTATGACTTCCACAAACTGCAATACATTTATTTGATTGATTATCTTCTGAACTTTATTATTTTGAAAAGATTTGGGTTGTTTAAATGGACTGGTAGTACATCTGGGATTTTTGTTGTGTATATTTGAGTGCTCCTCTTCTTGTAAATATCTAAATCAATCATCATCAGCCTTGAAAATGGGTATAAGACTTGACGCAATTAAGATATCAAAAAAGCTGAAAAATCATTAGCACTTAAAGAATCATGATCAAATGTAATTTTAATTAGAGGCTACTAGATGTCACTACCCCGAAAAATGCTTTTCTTTGGATTTACATCTTACAACCGAAGTGAAACATTTTTTGGGGGTGAGTAAATGAACATTGTTAATAGAGAACTTTGGTCAAAAATGCATTTATTTTTTTTTTATCGGTTTTGTATTACCACGACATGTTACGTCTAGGTCAAGGATCTTTTTCATCACGACCGCCTGCATTTGATGATATGCTATTATCAACATTTTGTCTGAAAATGTTTAGAATGCATAGAGTGCATTCCTCCAACAGTAAACGCCTGTTATACTCTGTATGAAAAAACAATTGTGCTCCACAAGAGGGTGATTCGCTTCTTACCATCCGAATCACATGGCAATGTTCCATGAAACATGTCTTTCCGCAATATGGCTGTATTTTTTCATTTTTTATGAATGCTTTTGAAAAATCTGCAATGCACTGAGGACGCAAAAGTCGAAGCGCGAAGTAGCGATTGATCACTATTTAACTTATAAAAAGGTATTTCCACCCAAATGGCTACTAACAGTGTTTTCCAATAAGGTGATTATAGCTTTTATTTTATTATAGTTGTGTCTGCGAGAGGAGCTCTTTGGTGTTTGCCAATGACATGTGGGGTGTCCTGACTGCCTACTAGGTGAGGAGGAATGCTCCGTTCTAGAGGGGTACTGCTCTGTATAGTAACACAAATACAATATAGCACAAAAAAAGGCACACTTGACCCCCAAAAATATATAGCAAAAGGCATGGTGTGTGTCACGGGTTCGTTTGTAAAACTTAATGGTAATGATGGTGTTGCGGAGAGCTAGGACTGTCGGTGTATTTAGGGAGATTCGCAGGAGCACCTCATCCAAACAGTCGCTCGAGTCAAAAGCGTGGCCGGACACGATGGTAGAGAACAATTTTAATCGCACTTCAATCCACTTCACAGAACATAACAGCTCGCTCATCACGGCGCATACACACGACCGTAAAACCGCACGAGTTCGCCGCTAATCGCTAACGGCTAACAGACCACGGGCTCGATAGGACCCTTTTTTTGTCCAATATGCCCGACTTAAATCAACGAAAACAAAGAGGACCCATTAGCTGCCCGAAACATGCCTGATGCTAAAGCACACAAATTAAACAGCAAACAATGCATGTGCAAACAAAGCAGTAATGAGGAATTTATAACAGCCGCCCCCAGAATAGCTCAGCTATTATGTAAAGGATACTAAATGTCCGAAGGTGCTGCGAGAGTCCCTGGAACAACATTGTCCACATCTGGAATCGCTGGTAACTGAACCAGCCGTGCCACTGGCCGTAGGTAGGTCTTCTCTCCGATTCGAACCTCAGCAGACCGAACACGTCCATCAGCACTCTCCACCAACTTAACGACTCTCCCGATCGGCCACTCCGCTCGTGGAAACTGGGGATCGACGATCATCACAACTGCGTCCTGAACGATGTCATCAGTGGGGCACCGCCACTTCTGCCTGGCTTGCATCGAGGGTAGGTAGTGACGTATGAATTGGGTCCAAAAGTGGTCCACCATCATCTGACAGTGGCGCCATCGTCTCTTTGTGAGTGTGTCCGGAGCGTAGGATACTTGAGGTAAGGAGGCGTCCCGCCGCCCCATGAGCAGCATGTTCGGCGTCACTGGGTCCGGGTCGGCAACGTCTGATGAAACATAGCCTAAGGGCTTGGCATTAAGGATACTCTCAACTTCAATTAGAAGGGTGAGAAGGACATCTTCCTGAAGGGACTGTGATCCAACAACGACCACAAGGGCACTCTTGACTGATTGTACTTCACGTTCCCAGACACCACCAAAATGGGGTGCTGCTGGCGGATTAAAGCGGAACTGAATCCGGTTCTTAGACAGTCTCTCCTGAAGCTCTGGGACCATAGATGCGAACGCCTGTTTGATTTCTCTCTCGGCCCCTCGGAAGTTTGTTCCTCGGTCTGAGAGCATCTCAGCAGGAGTTCCTCTTCGAGCTATGAACCTTCTCAGTGCCAGAGGGAAACTGTCTGTGTCAAGGCCCACCAGCAGATCTAGGTGAACACAACGTGTTGTCAGGCACTTGAAGATCACTCCCCATCGCTTTTCACTTCGGCGACCAACTTTGACCAGGTAAGGGCCAAAACAGTCAACTCCTGTCGAGTAGAAAGGGGGCTTCAAGACCCTAAGGCGGGCTGGAGGAAGGTCTGCCATCATTGGGACTGACGGTTTTCCCCTCCATTTGGTGCACTCTGGGCAGGTCCGTTGATATTTTCTCACAGCCTGTCTCCCACGTAAAATCCAGTACTGCCGCCTGAGTTCGGCGAAGACTCTGCCTGCACCTGGGTGGAGCAAACGAGCATCCGTGTCTTTGATGAGGAGTCTTGTAACAGCATGGCTGGGATCAAGCACGACTGGGTGAATGTCAGTAGGACCGGACTCGATATGCCTGAGTCATCCTCCAACTCGAATAAGACCGGATTCAGGGTCCAACTCTGGTGCTAGTGAGCTCAACCTGCTGCTGGGAGAGACAGGCTTACCCGATGTGAGGCGCTTGACGTCATCAGGGAAGCTCTCAGCTTGGCTGGACTTGAATAGGTGGACCTCTGCCTGGCGTGTAGTAGAAGAAGGGTCTGACGAATCTGCAGCCGCCCCGTGAAACAACTGTTGTGTGGCTTCCAACAAGTCAACCCAGGTGCTGAACTGTGCAATGTCAGGAACCATATCTGGAGGGCAGATCTGCACAAGGCCACAGAAAACGCTTTGCTTGAGCTCCAGGGAGTCGACAGGGTTAACTGAGTCTGGGGCTTGAGGCCAATTGTGTGGTGGAGAGCGAAGGAATGCAGGGCCTTGGATCCAACGGTTTGGCTTGACCAGCTCCATCAGGGTCTTACCCCTCGTCAAGTCGTCGGCCGGATTGTTCGTAGTGTTCACGTACCGCCAGGCGTGGGAAGCAGTCAGGTCTTGGATTTCAGAGACCCTGGTCCCAACAAATACCTTGAACCTGCAAGACTCAGATGTCAGCCAAGTCAGGACTGTAGTTGAATCGGTCCAGAGATAGGTCTCTTTGATGTGGATAGTGAGCTCTCGATGGATCAGTGAAGACAACTGAGCTCCTGTTAGGGCTGCGCAGAGTTCCAGACGTGGCATCGACTGTTGGCGCTTCGGGGCTACTCTAGACCTGGCCATGACGAAGGAGACATGGATTTGGTCGTTAATTGTTGTGGCAAGATAGGCGACTGAGCCATACACCTGCTCCGAGGCATCACAGAAAACGTGGAGTGTATATTCCGTGGCATCAGTGGCGACTTCCAATGGAGCGTATGTTCGGGGAATGCACACCTTTGCCAGTTCAGGAAGCTCACTCTCCCAGTTCGACCAGGCTGCAATGATCTCAGAAGGTAGGTTTGGATCATCCCAGCTCCTCTTCTTCGACCACAATTTCTGAACAAGAACCTTTGCCCTTGTTGTGTAGGGAATGATGATGCCAAGGGGGTCGTATTGGCGGGCTAGCACTTTATAAACGTGTCGCATCGTGAGTGGGTGGCTCTCGGAAGGTTTGGCTCGGAACCCCAGTTGGTCAGTTGGACAATGCCACCGTAAACCGAGTGCTGGCTCTTGAGAGTCAGGGCTCTTCTCTGCAAGCCACTGCTCTGTGCTCTCTGAGCGGGCCGAAGATGGTAAATGAGCCACAACTGCTGAAATGTTACTCGCCCATTGCCGAATCTTGAACCCGCCTGAAGCGAGGACCTGCCGTAACTTGTCAATGAGAAGCTTTGCTGCCTCAGTTGTTGAGAGACTCTGCAGGCAGTTGTCCACATAGAAGCACTGTTCGATGGACTGCAGAATGTCTTCATTACCTTCTATGTGGTCTTTAGCATGTCTTTGTAGTGCAAAGGTGGCGCAGCAGGGGCTGCTAGTCGTCCCAAATGGCAGGACATTCCACTGGTAGACATCAGGTTGCCGGTCACGTTGCAGATTCCTCCAAATGAATCTCAGAAGTGGCTGATCATCAGGCAGGAGGCGGACCTGGTGGAACATTGCTCGAATATCCCCGCTGATGGCCACCGCATACTGACGAAATCTCAGGAGGACACCGATGAGAGATGGACCGAGGGTGGGACCTGCCAGGAGCTGTTCATTGAGTGAGAGGCCATTGTGGATGAAGGAGCAGTCCCACACCAGACGGGCCTTGCCATTGTGGTGGACGAGATGATGAGGTATGAACCATGACTCATCAGATCGCTGAATCTCATCTTCACTGAGCTTGACAACATATGCTCCACTTATGAGTCTTTGAATCTCTGCCTCATATTGAGTAGCTAGAGATGGGTTTCTTTGTAGGCGCCGCTCAGTTCTCCGAAGGAGGGGCAATACTGCTTCGAGGGTGGTATTGAGTGACGAGGCACCTTTGACACGAAGTAGTGGTGTGGCGTAGCGAAGCATGTCACCCACCTTGACCCGTTCGGTGCGGGTTTCAAGGATGTTTAGGGCTTCCTGGTCCCTGCGGGATCGTGCTGCTAGCTTCTCGTTATGGAATGGGAGGACGTCTAGCTGCCAAAGGCGTTCAACATGTTGGTAGAGGTCATCTGATGCTGGTATGAGCGAGGTGAGATAACATGAAGCAACATTAGTAGACGCCAGAGTGTCCGGACCTTGTAGTGCCCACCCGAGGGCAGTATGGATTGCTGTCGGGCTGCCCTTTGGACCAAATTTCACCGGCCCTTTAGCGGTGATCAAATGTGTATAGTCCGCACCAATCAGTAGCAGTGGTTGCGCCCCGCTAAAGTCTGGGAGGGGGAGACCACGAAGATGGCGGTACCGTTTCTGTAGAAGAGCTTTGGGATAGGACTGATCCGCTAAAGCTAATTGGCCTGCTGTATAAGCATCTTCAATGAGGTAGCGCTCCTTTGAATATGATAGTGGGGCTACATGGAATGAGACAGACTCACCAGTAAGGTGGACGACGTCTTGGCGAACTGTCCTTAAAGTGAGGGTCTCTGTTTGACCCTTGAGGCCTAGCCTCTGAGCAGCATCCTGTAGGATTATCGTTCGTTCAGCCCCATCATCCAGAATGGCATGTGTCCGCACCGATCTGCGTCCATTACTTATTGTGATGGGGACCACCTTAAGGTACACCTTCCTTCCCTGCTTGCCGTCGCCGAATGCTGCTTGGCCGCGTGGAGTGATGAGGTAAACACGTGAGTCCGACTTGGCCACATCGTGAAGAACACTTAGATGAATCTCTTGGCACTCTCTACATGGCTTCTTCAAGGTACAAGCCCCAGGTAGATGATTAGTCCTTCCACACTTACAACAGCGCTTACTACGTTCGAGCCACTTTTTGACTTCCTCTGTTGGGCGCTGTACGATGTCGGTGCACTGTGACAAACAGTGTTCAGTACTCTTGCAGAAGAGGCATAACTTCTTGGACTTTGGTGAACTGGTAGCAGAACGGTTCGCCTCTGTAGGATGACTGTCATCAGATTTGGTGGTATCGGAGCCATGGTACACAGACACAGATTTTACTCGATGCTTGGAAGCAGGAGCGTATCTTTCCCCTTTGGATGCATGGGGCTCTCCGGGACGGTGGTGCTGTGCCATTTTAGCCGAAAGCCTTTGCGCTTCTGCCTTGACTTTCAGCCAGTTAGAGAGGTCCCTGAGGTTGTAAGGGTTGAGTTGGTTTGTGTTGAGACGGCCTTGTGATTGGAGGTGCTCTACAAAACTGTCTCTCATGTGTTTTGGCAGCTTACTAAGCAGTCTGTCAACATGACCAGTCGACTTTGTTTCTGTCCCATCCGGTCCCTCCAATGATGTCAGCATTCCTACTAGCAAGTTAACGCTGAGGGAGAAGTTTTGGAAGCCTGTTACATCTCCTGATTTAACATCAGGGGAATTTAGAATTGCAGCGATCTCACTCTGTGCGAGTTGATGAGGTTGTCCATACTGGCGCTGTAATGCCTCCATCGCAGCAGTGTAAGGTTGGGCATAATGCCGGCAGGACTGAGCTATTAGCTTAGCTTCATCCAGGACCAAGTGCTCCATGAGTACACGGTACTTGTAGTGCTCTGAAAGCTCTGTATGGGGCTCAAGGAGGTGATCTAGCGCCATCTTGAGGTCGGTGAACTCCCTCTCGCTGTCACGAACCAACTTTGGCAACTCAGGTACAGGAACAGGCTGCTTTGGCAGGAAGAAACTGCTTGAGGAATGCGGCATGGTGTGCTGTGGCAGAGAGGCATTGTGCACTTGCGGAGCTGGATTGGCCATAATGTGCATCGGGTGGTAGACAGGTTGTAGAGGTGGACCTGACTGGTGACTTTGCTGCTGCAACGCCGGCTGCGCAGTTACAGCTGGTGAAGACTGGTACAGAGGTTGTGGCAGTACAGGAGGGGGGTGTGAAATCTGGTAATATGGCGCAGATAGAGCCAGGGGTCGACAAGTTGGCGTTATCACCGCTGAAGACGGCTGATATGCTGGATAGGCGGGGACTGCCTGCCTAGGCTGGGACTGAATTGATATCTGTGGAGCTGGGCTGCTATACTGGATGCTTGCGGCTGTCACCGTTGGATACATTATTTGATAGGTGGGTTGGTATAACGTAGACACTGGTGGCTGTAATATGCTTGTTATCGTGGGAAGTGGCTGCTTGGGAGCTGCAGTAACTTGCGTTGTGGATGTTAATGTTGCTGGAAGGGACTGAGTTAGCATGGTAATTTGGTCACAGTAACGACTTGAGTGAACTTGTCCTAGTTGCTGTGAAGCGGGAAAGTCGGGCTCACCGAGAGAGTAATCTGTGGAGCAGTGACTTTGCAGGTCGCATTCACTTAAAGCAGGAGATGGGGGCCTTCCATACATCGTCGGCAAGTTAGGAGGTGTGCTAACTTGTGGTGCTGTATTCCACTCATTCATCTTATTAGCTGCTGTTGTTGGCGAATGACAAAACGGGCGCCCGAGTGCTGGGAACAGCTCGCTCATCACGGCGCATACACACGACCGTAAAACCGCACGAGTTCGCCGCTAATCGCTAACGGCTAACAGACCACGGGCTCGATAGGACCCTTTTTTTGTCCAACAATATGCCCGACTTAAATCAACGAAAACAAAGAGGACCCATTAGCTGCCCGAAACATGCCTGATGCTAAAGCACACAAATTAAACAGCAAACAATGCATGTGCAAACAAAGCAGTGATGAGGAATTTATAACAGATGGCACAGTCGAAAAAATGAAGTTGAGTGTTTTTTAATTACCCCAAAAGTCCCCAACACGTGAAAAAGATATTTACAGTGATGACCAAAGTGAAAAAACAACAAAAATAAAGCAAGCCAAATCAAAGCAAAAAATATTTACAATTAAATTCCAAAGAAAACAATTTCAAAGGTTTGACAAATTCAACTTGTTTTGCTTATGCTCTGCCCCAACGTCACTAAGCTCGACTCCCCACAAATGGATGTGAAACCCCTTAAATATGCTTAGCCCCTCCCTCCGGGCAAACCATTTAAGAGCGTACTGGGTATCAATAGTCCAGCTTCAATGTCAATTAAATAACTAGAAAAAAAAACCTCACATAAATTATATCTGCAATATATATGACAGTCTTCATGTCATATCGGTTAAATGATTTGATCAGAATACAAAACATTATAACAACATGCTAAAAATGGTTCAGCCCATAGTCAGGTGACGTCCTCCCCCGCCACCAATCGCTATTTAATGCACAATAAGGAATTGTCATGGTTTGGTCCAGTGTCCAACCGAGGCGGCAGCATGCGGGTGAATGTCTGACGTGTATGAGCGAGTGTCGAGTGTGCACCCCCGACACCAGCCGTGAGGGTAAACAAAAGTCCAGGCAACGGTGAAAGGCTTTCTAATAAGAATGACCGCGAGACTCCTGCACGGGTCGCGGGGAGCAGTCTCAATGGAGCGTGGCTCCGTGGGAACAAAACGGCTGATGTGTGTTCATGTCAGCTGCACCCCCTTGCTAATGACAGCGCACTAGTGAGGGAGTGACAGGGTTTAACGGCGCTCCTTCACAGTGTGCAATTCCAGTGTATGATTTCACAAAGCTGATTATATTTCTTACGCCTCCGAAAGGAACTCATTGGTGATTCCTTATGAGATCTGGACCATCCTGATTGCCGTCGAGATGAGGTGGAACGCTCCCTTCTAGAGCTGGACTGGTCTGAAATACATATGTAGTACAAAAAAGGCATGCTTGACCCGCAAAATTATATAGCAAAAGTCACAGGGGTACACATCGAGTGTATGACTTCACAAAGCTGATTTATATTTATTATGTCTGTGAGAAGAGCTCATCATTGACTGCCGATGAGATGTGGAGCATCCTGACTGCTGGCTAGAAGAGGAGGAATGCTCCCTTCTAGAGCTGGTCTGTCCTGTAACACAAATGTAGCACAAAAAAGGCATGCGTGACCCCCAAAATTATATAGCAAAAGGTATGAGGTGCACGTCCAGTGTAGTGTATGACTTCACAAAGCTGATTATATTTTTTACATCTGTGAGAAGAGCTCATTGATTGCCGATGAGATGTGGAGCGCCCTGACTGCCGGCTAGATGAAGAGGAATGCTCCCTTCTAGAGCTAGTCTGTCCCGTAACATAAATGAAGCATATATGGGACAGGAAGACAGGAAAATGTTCTGATCAATTTCAGTGCTATAAGCTAAGAACATGTTCTTGTGCATGAAATGAATTTATATGACTTTATCTATTACCATTCCAAGCCTCAAAATAAACATTTTTAAATTCTAGGACTAAGCGCTATTGGTGTAATAACATTGTCTTAGAATACAATTATACCTAACCAGTCAAAAAATCATTTAAGGAAGAAAAAAAGGAAAACTGGCAGCAAAGCTCGAAACTGCCAGCATTCCAAGAATGGTTGTCAGCAATGTTGTGGAACAAATTCTTTATCTTACCAAGTATAGGCAACACACGGCCAGGAGATGTGGCCTCGGGTGACAGAGAAGGGAGAATGGAGCATCTTTTATCACCACCAGGGGTTGAATGATGACTGGAGCAGTTAGACTGCTCCCATCGACCTGTAACTCCCTGTAACACCAACATGACCTCCACCACAGTTAGATTGCTTTTCCATGGGAAACACTGAGGTCTATGAAGTTTGCTCAACTGACCCTCAGCAGCGCTTTGAGCAGTTTTCTTCTGTATTTCAGGAGGCTTTGGATATTCATTCAGACTTTTCAAAGCTAGATATAAACAGTTAAAAACAGCCAAAAAGGTATAGAACCACTGACTTCCATTTTTTTTATTTATTTATTTTTTTTAGCATTTTTAGCACTAAAATAAATGTCAGATGTCATGTTTTCATGGTTCATGCAGTGCAGGCCACGTGCGCCATATGTGACAGCAGTGCAAAGTAGTGCTTGCCACATCTGCGCACCACAATTAAAAATGTGTCAATGCATGTTTGCACACCACAACTAACAAGGTACATGCCACTTTGCCACAGTCCATATGAAAACAACTTTCCGCGGAACAGTCAAGCACTTATGCACTTCAGCAGAGCGCATCACCAGAATTTGATAAAATAATTTAAAAAATGTGGATTGTTCAATTCATACGTGTACCGAAATGAGACCATTGTATTGAATTTTTCAATATGGAGACATTTGTTGCACCAATATTTAATATAAACGTACACACACATACTCACACATTCAAGCAATGTGTATTTACTCACTCATCTTTTTCTTAACTGTTGGGACATCTTCTTCTGACAAATCTTGTCCTGAAATTGTTGCGTGAATTATTTTACTTTTTTGCAAGTAAAATAATGTATTTTACATTGATAATATTTATGTACTCACCGTCAGTAAAATCATCGTACGTCTTCTTTTTTGTACATCTTTTTGTGTTGGTTTCTGGCATCATCGTAGAACTTTCAAGGTCATTTTGGGTTGAAGTGTAATTGGAATCTTCACAATCTTTCTCTTTTACTAGAAATGACATGACCCAAGTTAAATGATCTCAAATTAGTGTCACCTGTTTTAATAGTAGTAGACATTAGTAGTAGTGTATTTTAGTAATGTTAATAAAAAAGAGTGGCATACCTGATGTCACCTTTATTTTGACCAGTGAAAAAGTCATCCAGTCATCCTCGGGATCTCTTTTATTTTTATGGGCTGTATGTAGACGGGTCTTGGGCCATCTTAGAACATTATTGTCCTCTTGTATCCATTTTTTGGGGATGACACCTTCATACTGAGTGTCTCCCTCAAGCCAAACAGCTCTAGCATAAACCATTATCTGAAACATGAACAAGTGGGAGAATTATGTGAGAAGGAAAAAAAAATGTTTATTGTGATTGGATAGGATCAAATTCACTCAATTTCGTGCAACAAAGGAAGGATGGCATATCCTCCATTATGTGGTAGACAAACGGCTTTCCTTTTAAAAAACTGGCTAAGTAGGACCTGTGTTTTAGCTAAGCTGTGGATATTGCCTACAAAGGCAATATTCAGGAGTTTTGACTGACAAGGCTTCTGAAAGAGGTTGGAGGTGCGATGATCTGGAATCACGCTGCAAACCAATCTGTCATCAGATCTTGATCTTATTTGTGTCACAAATGCTATGCTGTCATCTTTGAGCAAAAAGCAGCTGTCCCAAAGCTTTACTGAGAAAGGCCGCAGTTGTTTTGACTTTTCTTTCTAATTTTTTTGTGAGCATTCCTTCTCTTTCATACGTCTTGCCACTTGCACCATTGGCTTATGACTGGTCTTCACAAGCTTCTTGAATGCTTGAAGATGGTTCTCAAACTGGAAAGCAAATAGGGCCTATCTCATTTAAGGAGCAATCAAAGTGTGCAGCATCTTCATGGAGGTGTTTCATAGCATGTACATTGCAGACAGTGAATTTATCTCCATAGACTTCAGTGCTGTTGACCACAAAATGTTGGAGGAGTTCAGTTGCATATGGAAGAAGAAAGTTTCTTTGATCATGATCTGCTGTGAGAAGAATCGTCATTCCCACTGTGAGGCAGAGAGAATGGTGGTACAAATCTCGGTCCACAATTCCACGGAGCATTACCAGTGTAAAGCAAAAACTGTCAAAACTCTGTGGCTTTCCATCTGTCCAGTTCATTAAGAGATCTAGGCTTCCTTGCTACATCACTGACCATCGCAGTCCTCAATTCAACAATTCTGTTTGAGAGTTCAGCTCTGTGGCGCGGGGGGAGTCTGCGAGGGTTGGGGGTCCGACACAAGTAATACAGAATGCGCCTCACAACTCCAAGGCAAAAGTAAGTGCATGTAATCAAGGACAAAAATGCTGACACATGGTACACCTGCTCGGATCGGTGGTGTTTCCCCATTTTGATGTTTTCCTCTGTAGGCCAACGCAGGCGGGGGGAGGATATACGGATATACGGATATATGGTTGTTAAAAAACCCTGGCTACGTGTAGACAAGGCCTTAGGGCACGACAAGGAAGTACCTTGGTTTGGTCCAGTGTCCAACCGATGCGTCAGCATGCAGGTGAGTGTCTGATGTGTATGAGCGTGTGTGTGTCGAGCGAGTGTCGAGTGTGCACCCCGACACCAGCAGTGAGGGTAACAAAAAGTCCAGGCAACAGTGAAACAGTCTTTGTAATATGAATGACTGCGAGACTCCTGCACAGGTCGCAGAGAACAGTCACAATGGAGTGTGGCTCCGCGGGAACAAAACGGCCGATGCGTGTTCATGTCAGCTGCACCCCCCTGCTAATGACAGCGCACCAGTGAGGGAGTGACAGGGTTTAACGGCGCTCCTTCACAGTGTGCAATTCCAGTGTATGATTTCACAAAGCTGATTATATTTCTCCCGCCTGCGAAAGGAGGCTTGACAATCAGCTGGGTATATAGGTGCTGGAGAAGTGGAAGCTTAGTCGCCGGAATATTGTTGCTGTTGGTCTGTTTCCCCCTTTGTCGATCGCGTGCTTATTTCCACAGCCACACAATACGTCGTTTAACTTTGTCACACGTAAGTAATTCCGGTTTTGGTAAGTATAGATTAGGTTTGTTTTCTTTTTTCTAAACCAATCTGGTTTAGATTCTGTCTTTCCTTTTGACTTTGTGTTTATTGCACTCATCTGTCTTTCTCCCAATTGGGCTGAGTTTCTTTGTCAATCCTTTGCTGCACTTCTGTTACATTCATTTCTGTTTAGTGTTGTTGTCTGTTCTTCCGGCGTCTAGCTTCCACTGTGCTCCGCCCATCCACTGGTTTTCCATGTTATCGCGTCAGCCTTATGCTGATGTTTTTCTTTGTTTGAATTTATTTCTCCCTGCTAACATTTGCGTGCTCCCTTGGTTTAATAAAGCATTGTATTTGTTCATAAGTTTTGTTTGGCTCTGCTTTGGGGTTTTGGAGTTCTGGGCACGTGATTGTGAATATTCCGGCCACTAAACATGGACCCCCCCAGATCCTGAGCGAGTACGCATAGCTTTGTCCAATCAAGGGAGGATGGTTGGGGAGAATGAGCAAACAATAAACAGGATTTTAGAGATATTAAACAACCTTACCACCTCCTTTAGCTCCTTCGGTTTACAATTTGAGTAGCCATGTGCTCAATTGACCGCGAGTAGGGATCCCCCTGGTACGTCTGCCACAGCACCTAACGCCCCCACTGCACCTTCAGCCAGCGCTTCTAACATTCGCAAACCCAACATTCACACCCGAATCGCTATAGTGGGGAACCTGGTGGCTGCAGGCAGTTCCTTCACCAATGCACCCTTGTTTTTAATCAGCAGCCTTATACTTATGCCACTGACAATTCTAAGGTGGCATATATTATGAGTTTACTTACCAACGAAGCTGCTGACTGGGCCATGGCTGTCAGTAACAATAATCCGGTATTGTGTTCATCCCTTTCATCTTTTCTTGCTGAAATAAAGTGAGTGTTTGACCACCCTGTTAAAAATAAAGACGCAGGGAGTAGACTATTGGACTTCGTGCAAGGGACTCACTCTGTGGCAGAATTTTCCATATCCTTACGCATTTTGGCCGCAGAGAGCGGTTTTGACGAGCAGGCACTTTGCAGCATCTTTCGGCGGGGACTCAACCCCTGCCTGAAGGACGAATTGGCGGCACGTGACGAGACCTCAGGATTGGAGGAGCTCATTAGGTTTGGACAACTGCTTACGAGAGCACCAGAGGGAGCGTGTGAGGAACGAAGTGGCCTGTCTGCAGGGCATCCTCCTTCACGGGTCTTGACGAGCGCAAGAGGCAGTATCGTCAACCCTCAGCTGCCGGATTCGACTGAAATGGTGGCTGCCTCAGGTTCAGAGGAGCCTATGCAGCTAGGAGGAGGTCGTCTTTCAGCTGTGGAACGCACCCGGCGGATGCAGCTGAGAATGTGCCTCTATTGTGGCCTCCCGCGCCACCGGGCCAATTGTCCAAGAAACCTACGTCCGAACTATGGCAACCCGAGAGATCATCGGACAGACACACAGCCTTGTGGTACTCCATTAACTCCGCCCTCTGGTTATTCCCAACATTCTTCAGCGGCAGTGTGTGAGTAACCCGTGGAGGAAGGCATTGCTTGTAAGAGACTTGAACTCGATGGGGTTATTTCTCTAGGTGGGCTTAACGTTAGAGCCGCAGCCCTAATTGATTCAGGAGTGGATGACAATTTTTGGGATAAATCTGTTGTCCAGTTTCTGAAGTGTTCAGTTAAGAGGCTTGACGTTCCAAAAAGGGTGAATGACCTAGACGGGCGGCTCCTGTAACGCATAAAACCGAGACTCTTTTGCTAAAAGTACTTGGTAATCATCGTGAGTCTATTCAGTTTTTTGTCATGCCTTCCCACTCTGCACCGATAGTTTTAGGCATGACATGGCTTAAAATGCACAATCCTAACATTAATTGGGACATACCAAGAATAGAAAATTGGAGCCCATTTTGCCATTCACATTGCTTATTGTCCGCTTCTTTTTCCACACCACCGCTCTCTGCTAAGGAAGTCGTGGAAAAGGTTGACTTGGCTAATGTCCTTCCGAATGTCATGACCTATATGCGGTTTTCAGTAAGGATAAAGCGCAGTCTCTTCCTCCCCACCGCCCATATGATTGTGCCATAGATCTTGTGTCCAATGCTACACTACCACATTCTAGGCTTTACCATGTTTCCTGACCCAAGCAGGGGACAGTCAAAGAATACATATCTTCTTCACTTGCTGCTGGCCTTATTCAACCCTCTTCATCCCCGGTAGGCGCTGGATTCTTTTTTACAACCAAAAAGGACAACACACTGAGGCATCTCATTGAGTACAGGGGTCTTAGTGAAATAACAGTAAAAAATAAGTACCCGCTCCCGCTGATCGACTCTGCCTTCAACTCACTACAGTCTGCTAAAAAAAATTCTAAACTAGATTTGCGCAATGCATACCATTTGGTTCGAATTAGGGAGGGAGATTAGTGGAAGACAGCTTTTAACACTTCTATGGGTCATTTTGAATATCTGGTTATGCCTTTCGGACTTACCAATGCCCCTGCTGTTTTTCAGTGCCTGATCAATGATGTCTTCCGCAACATGATAAACAGGTTTTGCTTTGTGTACTTGGATTTATTTACTTATTTTCCAAAAACCTTGTGGAACACACACATGTCCGGCTTGTTCTTCAGGGACTCTTAGAGAATAGACTTTATGTCAAGGCTGAGAAATGTGAATTCCATGTAACTTCTTTACAGTTTCTGGGGTTCATAGTGGAGAAGGGCCAACTCAGAGCAGATCCAGCCAAGATACAGGCTGTGGTCGAATGGCCCACTCCTATACCAAGAAAGCATTTACAGAGGTTCCTTGGGTTCGCCAACTTCTCCTGGGCACGTGATCGTGACAGGCTGACAGGGGTGACGTTGACGAGCGGCGATGCAGCATGCTGAATGAAATTCAAGGTCACTTTGTCAGTGAACAATCTTGGATAATGAACGCAGTATTTCGATCAATGACTAACAACGAAGCGATTGGATCATGTATTGTATTGTGTACTTTTGTGTGTTTGTTTTGCCATTTTATTTCCACAAATCGTTTTTTTTCCAGAGTGGACAGGCTACTGCACCTTTTTTTAGTGACCGCTGCAATAAGAAACTAATGTTGACAAAACAAAACAACAGTTGATCAAGACAAACGTAAGTGACACGAGTACACAAGTGAATTAATTTGACCTTCTTGACCCTTGGGAGATTTATTGCCAATCCCTTCATGGAGATGGAAATGGGCAAGATTTCATTACAACAAAATGTCCACCTATTGCACAAAATAAATACTTCATAGATTTGACAGGAAAGTCAACCCAAACGTTTTTTTTTTCAATATGTTCTATGCAGGTCCACTAGTTGAAACATTCATTGCGTTTAAGGAAAATGAGTTAAGCAGCAAAATCCACCTGTTTTTGGACATCTCTGGGGGCGGTCATTTTGTCACTTGTGTCGACTGAAAATGACGTAACGACCAATCACGGCTGACCTGTTTTCTGAAGCTGAGTCACAATTAGTTGTTATCTCAGCCCTGAGCATCTGATGTCATTTTCAGTCGACAGAAGTGAAAAAATGGCCGCCCCCTGAGCTAGCTAAAAACAGGTGGATTTCACATATTCCACAAACGCAATATTAATCAGAATGCCTTGTTTCAACTAGTGGGACTGCACAGAACATGTGCTTGAAAAAAAGCATTTGGGTTGACTTCCACTTTAAAGCACATCAGATAAAGAAGATATGCACATTTAATGTATAACAAAGTTTTGACATATTGTGTTTAGTTGCCCTTTAAAGTGGCTTGCAGCAGCATCAGGCATATTGGAGCTTTACGCCCCCTCCTCCCTAAAGGTAGGATAATGGGACGGCTAAAAGCTAGCTTTATGTCGTTAAAACAAAAAGTGTTAGCACAACAACATTAGCTCCTTACTCTGCGTCCAGCCTGTGTCGATCTTCAAGTCGCGGGGTTGCCTCCCAAGCAGTCGCGTGCGTTGCCAGACAGAGAGCCACCAGGGAGTGAGGTAAGCCCTCATCGAACAAGCGTCAATGTTCTGCGAGCAAAAAGTTCCAGCGAGGCTGACTCCACAACAGAGTGTGGCCGCATTGGAACGTACCTTTTCGGCTGTTTACGTTCAAAATTGGACGGCGTGTTGTCGGTCGAGAAAATGGGGCCATTCCTCATCCAAATAAATGTTTTCTACTCATTTCCACTTAAGTCTCTGTAAATATCCTGACTGCTGTTAAATGCCTAACTCCGTGATCAGCAAAGAGCCAGTGTTTTTTTTATTTATTTTTTATTTTATTGTTATTTTTTTTTTTATTGGTCCCAGCCTATGTAGCTCTGCTCACTTCCACATTTCCTCATTCTCATATAAATCAGTCACAGAGAGGTAAATCCTTTTGATATGTTGAAGTGGGCATTAGTAGAGATCTCCATATACATTTTGGTGCCAATGATCGCCGTTTTTGGATGTTATAAGCAATGAAAGTACAATGATTTCCAATGAAGAGTTTGGAATCAATCACTCCAGTGACTCAGGCCGAACAGGGATAGAACGCTAGGGGGCGCGTCCATTCTTCTCATTAGCAAGGGGCGTTATTCATGGAGTCACTTATTTCCTAATTTCTCCCAAATTTATTGATGAAAGAAAATGACGACTCTTCATTTTCCTGATCGAAAAATATATAAAAGGAACTTGTTAATGAAAACATCGCCACCGTCCCTTTAACTTTATACAATGCTGCATTCTATGTATTCCTCATGTACATGCTTTTCATTAATTGCTGCCCAGACGAGTGATTGGATTAATCATCAGCTGTACACAAAGAACTTAAGCATGCTTCTGCAAAGTCACACAAACGTAGAGGATTTTAGGTGTCAAATGGACTGCCCCGAGTGTGCCGTCTTTCTTGCTTCTTCTCAGATCCAGTGAGTGTCCTACCTGACTCCCGTTCACCTCAATTTCTCACCTTAGTCGTCAAGTCTCCCGTTTCCCTAACCTCTGCTCCTCAGGTCCCCCTCACACACCATTTTGATCGATGTCGGTGTAGAGGCAATGTCCATTGGGTCTCCAGCTGGCCCCTTGTAACCTTCTGCTAGCCAGAGTCACTCGGTGTGTTTAGACTGCTCCCTCGCATTCAGAAAGGGACCTCGACACACCTGCAGGCATGCACGGACGAAGACACACGACAGAGGCGCGTAGGAACTTTACACTGATCTCGGTCATGGATGTTTTGCGTTTTACATTGCTTGAATACGGCGGCACGGTGGTCGACTGGTTAGCACGTCCGCCTCACAGTTCAGAGGTCGTGGGTTCGATCCCGGCTCCGGCCTCCCTGTGTGGAGTTTGCATGTTCTCCCCGTGCCTGCGTGGGTTTTCTCCGGGCACTCCGGTTTCCTCCCACATTCCAAAAACATGCATGGTAAGTTGATTGGATACTCTAAATTGCCCCTAGGTGTGATTGTGAGTGCGGATGTTTGTCTCTGTGTGCCCTGCGATTGGCTGGCAACCAGTTCAGGGTGTCCCCCGCCTACTGCCCAAAGACAGCTGGGATAGGCTCCAGCACGCCCCGCGACCCTTGTGAGGAGAAGCGGTACAGATAATGGATGGATGGATGGATTGCTTGAATACACCTGGATATCTTTTAGCTTCTCTTTTTCCTCCCACCGACCTTTGTCTGAACTCATTATCCTTCATCGCCTTGTCATTGCAGATTGTTTTGCTTAGCCTTCTGTTTCATTCTCTCCCCGCTGATACACCACCGCCAATGCATTACCCAGAAAGTCTCATCAACACATCCACACTCTGTGGCAACAGAGTTTAACAATGCGTTCTGGTTGTTGTTTAGGTGTTGGATTGTGCATAACAAAGATGGACTAATAATTTTTGCATCAGAGCTGAAAAGCTGCATTAGTCATCGGAGCATGCAAGCCAAACAAAGAGCAAGATTATCATCAAATCTTCTGCGACAACACAGAAGTTTCCCTTCTAATAACTTGCCACAACAAAGCCACTGAGTTGGAAGCGCCACACTTCTTTGTGATGAGATCCTCAAGTGCAGGACGTGATCAGAGTGAATAATACTCCCCTTGGGATGAAAAAGGTATCTTTTTTTTTTTCTTGCAAGCTCTCGCCGTTTTTTTTAATACCTGAGCAAGGGCTACATTTCCAGTGGCAGAAACAGAAAACCAAGATTGGTTTCAATTAAAGTAGGCTCTTGGAGCTCAACCACAATCCGGTCCAGGAGGCACTTTTAGCTGGGGTTTGTATCAAAGTTGATCCCTTGAACCTACATCTTGCAGGCACAGAAAGTTCATTTTCCTTTATGAATTTGGCAGACTGTTGCAGTGTTGCTTGACTAAATTAACACGATTTAAAGTCTACTTTATTGCGTCTGTTAACAGATGGTCATATGCAGTAATTAAGAAAGTGGCGCCACAGCAAAAAGTGTTAAATGCAGACTAGTTTTTGTCTTATATTACGGCAAACTGGAATCGGAATTCATTTGGAATGCCACTGGTCACAATATATCTAGTTTGAAACAGACAAAGAAATAGGAGAAGAAATATTCTTTTTAAAAAAAGAAAAGTTTGGGGACGGGAATGAGTTAAATAAGTCTCCTCAACCTATTTGAAAGCCCCAACCCCAGTGCCAATGAACTGTATGTCTAGTCTTAAATCATGTTTCCCTTGAGGTATGCCTATTGGAGAAGCACTGGGTTATACAATGCAATTTAATTATCCTGCACTCAAACCGAAGTCATTTTTCTGAATCATTGCCGTCAGTGGCAGCCGTTCCAGCGGGGAGGGATATGGCATTGATTAACCAACAGCGTTTGAGGTGCTTGGTCACATCGTACGTTATCAAGGAATTTACAAGCACACTGTAGCCAATCAGAATCAAGTTATCCCCACGGCCATTGCCCCCGAAATGACCTCTAGTATACCAAGTGCATGGGGGATTTTTCCATTCCAAGCGTCTCCGTGACCTTAACGTCTTTTTGAATTGCATCACATTACAGCAGCGCTCACTGTTATGGTCGGCAGAATGCATCTAGCTGTACATCAACATGACATGATGCCGAACAGTCAGGAGATGAAGTCATGTTCGGGCCACTTGCCCTTCCAGCGAAACACACACATACACATGCACTTTAATTGCAAAAATGTGATGCTGACTACTTTCTCTGAGGCTAACATTAACCTCCACCCCTGGTGGTGGCTGCAATGCATACAATATGAAGCTTTAAGCAAGGACATCTGTAGCATCTGAAGCGTTTTATAGCTTCATTCAAGGAAATATACTTTATTGATGATATTGCTTGGAAAAGTGCTATATGTTTGAGTAATATGGATCACGTGAGTGCATACAGTAGGGCTGCTCAATTAAGCGATTTTGAACCGAAACCGAATTTTCTGGATAAAACGATGTTAAAAACGTTCAAATCGTCACGTTTGATTTTTTTTATTTTTGGGGTATCTAAGCCATTGTAGTTTCCTCTGCATTTCCGCTTCCTCCCACTAGCGCACAGTCCGGAGAAACTACAACAACACCGACGCTACCGGCAATTCTGCTATTTACTCAGGCAAGTGAGCGTTTAGTTAGTAAATCGGGCAGATATAGATCTGTAGTGTAGTGTGTGCCCCGCATGTACAATACAACCCGTGAGCAACTCAACGTCTGAAAAGGCATCACTTTTTTTCTCCTCTACAACGGATCTCTGGTCATGGCTATGCATCTGTACTTAAGCTTGACAGTGCATTGTATTATTTGAGTGACAGTTTTAAACTAGTCATTGATTTATGTTTAAGGCCCTGTCTACACGTAGCCGGGGTTTTTGAAAACGCCGGATATACGCCTGCGGTTAGCCCTATCATCCACATGTCCCTGGAGTTTATTCGGTGGAAACGCAAAACTGCGGCCGCAGTGGAGATTTGCGGTTATCTCCGGATATCTCCGATCCGCGTTTTGCTGTGGATAGTCTTTCCCGGAGATTTACGTTGTCACCGTGCGACAACAATGCTTTGACGTCATTGTGCGACTTGTGTTTTCATGCGAGTCAACATGGATTCTCGCGCCGCTGCGTTGGTTATAGCCATTCTCGATCCGCTTTTTGCTTACTTATTTGTCCGCAACCAACCACTGCTTCTCGGCGAAAGGTTTAAAAGCAATGCTTACCTCTTGTCGGTTCTCCCGAACGAGTTTGCAGCCGTGTTTTTGGTTTTGTAGAAGTGACGTCAAAGGACGGAAGTTCTTCCGAATGGACAGTATTTGGCTAACTACTGCCACCTAGAGGCTTGGCGTGCGTTTGAAAACGCACTTCTGCGGTTACGTGTGGATATGTTTTTTTCATGTGTATTTCAGCGGGGGGATATACGGTTGTTAAAAAACCCTGGCTACGTGTAGACAAGTCCTAAGACTAGGGAGAAAGGTGAAAGGCTAGTCACTAGCTGGTTGGCAAAATGACTTGCTGACAGACTGTTTGGTTTACAGAATTGACTGTCTACCTTATCTCATGTTGATGATTTTGTTTCAGATGGTATATGCACTTTCTTCTTTCATTATTGGTTTAATTAAGAACAGATCTGAAATCTATTGTGTAAGTAAAATGCTGTAAATCCCAATGGATTGTTCTGTGTGTATTAAGTTAAATGGACTGGCATTTTGAGTTCAAAGAAAGAAAAATTAAGATTAAATAAAAGACATTCAAAATACTTCATTTGTCATTCTTTTTTATTTTACAAAGAAATCGTAATCGTAAAATCGTGTTTGAGAGAAAATATTCGGGATTTTCTTGTTAGGCAAAATTGAACAGCCCTAGCATACGGTGTTCTATTTTGGAGGAGACATACAGCATTGAGCAATTTTCCTAAACTTTGAAAACGCCTTAATATGTTGATGACATTCTTTTGTCAAAACACCTCAGTTACACAATTTGCACTGCATATTTTTGGGCTCCTGCTGAAACTAGCCCATTTTTCCAGTCAGTCCTGTCTTATGCAAGTGAGCCCACCGTGCCGCTGCTGGCCCAGTGGCGAGCAGGGATTTTGTTACCGTCACAACTAGGGACAGACCGATGGCCCCCGGTCTAAAAAAGCAAGTGGCAACTGAAGTGCGTGCCAGTCTCACAGACAGCATGCATTGTAGTTTCCCTTGTTGAATACATCTTACACAATGTTTTGATGTTTCTTTCAACTTCATGCCATTTGTAAATAATGATTTCCCCCTCTCAACTGGTTAATTTTGACAATACTTGTTCTTTTCACAACATTTCATATTATTGCTTTCTGCTGTAACCCGTGCATTTCCCCACTCTGGGATCAATAAAGTCTTCTTCTTGAGTTAGCAATACAAGTGCAGTGGACATTTCATCACTGAATACAAATATCCTCCACACCCACTGCTGAGCAGAATCAAGCATGTGTTGCTTTTCAGAAGCTAATGCTAGTCTGTGCCTCCACGAAATGCAGCTCCTCTTACATTTTTTCTCTTTGGAATTGTGTGTCAGACAGTGTAGTCTGACGGTTGCTTGAAAATGGTAGATCTTCTGTCATAAGGTGTGGCGTAGAGGACCCAAATGCAGGAGGCAAAAATGGTGTGCAATCTAAAGTATTTAATTTAAGGAAAACAAAAAGGCAAACAAGGTGCTGGGATAATACCAAACCAACAAGGACCAAAAGAAACTAAACAAAGACTAGGACTAGAACTAGACTAGACTAGCCTAGACAGGACTTTGACAAATAAACCACAACGAACCGACAAGGACTGAAAGAAAGCGGGGAACTAAATACAGACAAGTTGACAATACAACGAAGAATACCTGGACAAGACACAGAGGGTAAGAGGGAGCTGGTTGGTTAACACAAGTGACCGGGATGACAAGCATAGGTGGGCTCAATAACTTAATGAGAGACAGACAATGCAACACGAGGAAAAACATGAAACTAAAATCAAAAACCAAACTCAAACTATGACATCTTCACCCAGCCTAGTTGCCAACTTATGGCCAGAGACCCAATTATGATGTCACAATTCAGAACGCTCACAGACACATGTTCAGAAACTGGCAGCAAGATTTACTCCATTTAGTTGCACTGTTGATGTGTGGGCAGCTACTCCAGAGACCTATTCAAAAGTAAAGTTAGCAGTTTGTCCCCACCCACCAATTCACTCATCCAATCATAAGTCACAGACTCTTCATGGTCTCACAGATGATCTAATTTTATGCAACCCTTGAAACATGCCATGTGATGATCGTTTTTTGTGATCAGCAATGAAAGGTATTAATCGATGTGCGATCACATAATTTTGCACGGAAATCGGCCTAATCACGATTGGTGGCCAATCGATTGGAGCACCGCTATATACTTGTGTCGTCTTGGTCCATCATTTAAATTGCAAACAGGCAAAAAAAAATGACGAAATGAGAAATGGGGCAAACACTTTTTCCCCACCTCGTTAAATCAAGGCAACTGAGACTCTTGTTGTTAAGGGCAATACACATAAAATCGACTTGTCTTGGACTCTTCATGGTTGTTGAAGACATTTGACCTTTAATCAAAAAGGCTTCTGCAGTTCTAAATCTTCAGTGTGGAGTTCCTCCATTTTTGTCTCTGGTGGGTGTGTCACCTGGGGATGGTCACGTTTTTCACTTTTTTGTTGTTATTGTTGCCTGGTGTGGCTGGTGAAGGACTGTTTTAAGTAACAACCGGTCTGTTTTAAGTAACAACCGGTCACCTTCCCGGTGGCAAATGTCTCGTTAATTGCCGCTTTACCTCTTGTCGGAGACAATCTTTAGGGGAGAGATCTCAGCACATTGTTATGACAAGTGATTGCACAAACCTCTGTTTCTAGAGATCTGACCTTTCTAGTTTGATGTTGGAGGATTTCTTCATACCTCGTTCAAACCAGCAATCCTCTCCGTCTAGAATTTTGTCACTGTTATCCTCAAATCATATTCAGCATATTAGAGGCCACAGTAAAGTTAAAGTCAAGGCAGTGTGTTCGACAAAAGTAGCTGCTAACTCTAGTTGATAGCCAACTGACAAACTGCTATCTCTGGCTATGTACACACTGAGGGGATGATGCCCAATTCAGATTTTGTGTTAAATCGGATCCTTTAATGGTCTTGTTCATTCACATTACAAAAAATGTGACTTCTAATATGACCACAATGCGCCCGCGCCCAACGCGCATGGGCACAAAGCACGACGTCGAGTGACATGCACCCAAAAAAAAAGACAAACGGCACAGTGTTTACAGAAGTAAATATGGTCCAGCATGTTGGGGTTCTTCTTTGCACACCGCAAGCAAATGCGAACTAGATCAAATGTGTTTGCCCATATTGACCTTTTTCAGATTTTTTTTATGACAGTCTGAAAGGCTCAATTACGATTTTTTCAAATCCGGCCTGGGTCGCTTTCATATGTGGTCATAGATTGGATACGTATCCGATTTTTTGCAGTGCGACCGCGGTCTGAACGGCCAGGTCGCATATATCCGACATTGACGTCATCTGGAGCCCAAAATGCGCTCCATGCAGGTGGAGGGAAAGGGCTGGCAGCTGGGGGATTGAATCTGCAAGTTATTTTGAGTAACACTATTGACTTTACATGTGACTTTAATTTAATTCCACTTGAAGCATAAAGTGGACATTTATGGTGATAGTAGTAATCCAGCCACGGTTCCAGATTTGGGCACTTGACCATTTTTTGCCCGTCCGGCCGCGACCCTCCACCCTTGACTTGGATACTCTTCCGGCTGCGACCCTCCGGCCATATTCATAAACATTGGCGCCCCCGCCCCATTCCGCCCCCCGACCCCCAAAAAAAAAAGCGTACGTGATTGACGTCGCTGCGGGAGATACGCTAACGGCAGAGGCTTTTTAAGGATCATTAGCTGGCTAATTTACTATTCAAACCCGCTGTGGACACGCTTCAAATGTACCAGTATACTCTAAAAAAATCAACCAAAAAATTTGTTAAAATTGACCAATCTAGTTGGTAGTTATGTGTCCGACCGATCTTTTGGTTAAAACAACCAATCTAGAATGGATAGTGTTTTCAACCAATGTATATTGGTGGTAGGACCAACTGATGCAAATTGGTCATTTTGACCAAGATATTGGTTAATTTTGTAGAACGCTAAAGGAAGCAACCAATATACCCTGGTTGGATTGGAACCATCTATATTGGTTAATAGCGACCAAAATATTGGTTAATTTGTGCAGAGCCCTAAAGGGAGACACCAATATAAAATGGTTGGATTAGAACCGTCTATATTGGTTAATAATGACCATTTTAAATGGTTAAAAATGGGACTATTAAAATTGGTACTGCATGCTTTGAAATTTAACACTAGTATCTGGAATAAAATGATGTTACACGCAAGGTAATACCTTCAGTACACTTTATTATCTTCATTTCACCAGTTCAGTATAAAAAATTTAAAGTATACATTAAAAACAAAAAATAACTTAAAGCAGATATCCACAGCTTTGATGAGAGAGTCGAACAGGTAAATTACATCAACATAAAGGATGTAGAAAATGTTAGCTGCCAAGACGGTAACCTCAGAGGCAACTACTTGGGGCTGGCGCGTGACCCCTCTCTTGGCACATTCCTCCATCGGTTTTCTTTTGTAAGCTTGAAGGTCTGTTCCAGGCTGGAATGAGAATAGAAAAATCCACTGTTTATTGAATTTCAAAACAGAATGGCTAAAGCATGCTAGTTTCAATTTCTATGAGCTATATGAGTCAAGACTCTTCAGTGAGAACATAAGACCATGCATCCAGCTCATCTTGGACATGCACACCTTCTGTTGGTCAATGAAGGCCCTGCGTCCCTCTGCTATGGTGGGTCACCATTTTCTTTTACTTGACAGAGTTGACACTAGTCGTGGGGGCAGCAATGCTGGCAGCAATAACAACACTGTTGCTGAAATTTTTTTCTGCAATGTTCAAAATAAAAACAAGAAATGAGTATTATGACAGTTAGCAGACCAGCATTTACAATGTAGAACGATCCTATATCTATATCCAGCTGTTTTGTCCGAACTCCGGGGAGTCTGGGGGAAGGGTTGTTGGCATTACTTGTGCTAGGATGATGATATTTCACAAAGGTGTGCCAAATTAAACATAGTTTACCATAAGTGAAAAGGAAAAAAATATATACAAATAAAATAGGGAGAGGGATGTCTGGGCTTAACTACTGAAGCTGCTCCCTTCGTAACCGGACTGCCAATTAGCGGTAGATAATGGATGGATGGAGTAAAATCAGTAAAATCCACCTGTTTAAAACCCACCCCGGTGACCATTTTACCACGTCAACTAAAAATGACATCATAGTTTCTCAGGGCTTAGACCAATGACCAATCATGGCTCAGCTTCAGAAAACAGGTGAGCCGTGATTGGTTACCTGAGCAACTGTGATGTCATTTTTATGTCAAATTGGGGTTGTATAGCTCTGCTAGCAGCTGCTTAGGTCCTAGCAGTCCATCTTCAGCTGTTGTAGTAGCCTTGTGGCAAGACTCTCCCACCGAACTGTACAGTGACCAGCCTCGTCATTGAACAGTAATTTGAAAGTCTTCATCAATCTGTTATAAAAATGAAAGAGACAAAAATCAGAAATGCCTAAATAGTGACCTTTACAAAGATTAACACACTCATAGTTTACCTATATGTAAGCATCTGGGTCTGCATATCTCGGATACACAGTCAAAATCTGACAAATAGATGGCTGTTCAGCTCCATGTATCCAATGCATCCTGGCCTGTTTGTGTCTGCCATTTAGGTCCTCACCAGGTATCGAGGCTCTGTATTGTGCTTCAGCCAGTTACGTTTTTCGGTAATGGTGGCTTCCATAACATCTGTTGCTGAAATTTCAAAATTTTCATTTACTATTCTACTACAGATAAGTAATTTCCAGCAGAAATATCACAAGGGACATCTAATTAGTGCTGGACAATATACTCCCAAAAATATCGATATTGCGATATTGGCCCATGCAATATGCATATCATAAAGACATGCAAAAAATTTAGTATGGAATTGTGTTTTTATCTGAATTTGACCAGTCAGATGCAAACATAAAATGTACATCACTATCCAATATCCAAATATGTAGGCTAATTACAATTAATTAGCGAAGGATACATTGAGCTTGCTTATTTTGCCACATGAAAAAAAACGTAATTATTTCATTAGATAATAAAAATGTCATTTCTTGAGGTACATGTTAAATATTGCAATAACATTGATATTGCTTTATTCAACAACCATATCACGTCGCATGTTTTTCCAATGTTGTGCAGGCCTAAGTCTCGGAAACATTGATTATCGGATGCTCTTACCCATAGCAGTAATCCCACGACCATAAAGTGAATTAGGAGTGTTCCCAGTCCCATTGTGAACTGTGATAGCTCTCCCTCCTTTTTGTTCCATGACTTTCCGTTGAAGGTTCAGCAAACATTCCTGGATACAGACAGTCGCAGGGATTTTCCCCTTTCCAGGGTAGAAGAAATTATCCTGAAGATAAAAAGGAAAATAAAAGCATAATTACTTTGTAATTAGTTAGGCGTTCACATGCTGTCGGCCAATCAAATGATAGTGACAACATGGCCCAAGGAGCCCCAGACGGCTGTCACTGGAGATGAAACTGGTTCTGGTTCTGGTTCTGAAAAACCGGTCCAATTAGCCCCAAAAAAGTGTAATGGAAAAGTGAACAACCAACATTTTTTTGGGGGGGGGGGGCGGGGGGTGGGGGGGTTCCAGAGTACGTACAATGGACATAGAGTATGTGGCCTAGAAATGACTCTGTGGATCGCGGCCAATTGTGCCTGTAATGCATGAAGGCAAGCAATTTTGTTTTGACTATTTTTTTGTGGTTGACTTGGTCGACTAGCCCCCCCAAGTCCCCAATCCAAATATTATATCAAAATTCAATTCAAAATAATATATTGTTCACATTTTGCCAGTTTAGGTGCATTTTAACAGGTGTGCAGTTCACAGTGGTGTGAGTGGAGTTATAAATAGTTTTGTTTTTTTAATAATTTTGTTGCATTTTTTAATGATGTGAAAATAAATGTTTATATTTTTAGTACACTATCAGACAGCTCTATTAAATGTTCAAAGATGTCTAAAAATTCAAAAAGGCGCTGTAGTCTGCAATGATTTGGAAAATGTAAGTGGTTTGTAAAATAGACGTTTAGATGGTATGTTGAAGTTTGCATAAAAAATATACGAGAAAAGAAATCCTACCTAGAGGTTGTGTAATTAGCTTGAGTTGAATCGTGTTTCACCTTGATGATGTCATTGCTCTGACTGCAGTCACACGGCAAGGTTCCCTTGCTCCTCGGTTTTAACTTGAGCACAACTCAGCGCAGGGTGGCTGATGGAGCAAGTGCATCCTCCTCCAAATCAAGCAGCTTGACCCCGCCGACATTACCGGTATGTTATGTTACTGCTTTTGGGCTTTATAACCACACGCACTTCTGATAGACTAAAATCGCGGGTGTAGCTTTACTTGAGTAGACTGTCTTGGCAGTATACGAGGATAGCCTTGTTTTTTATTTTTCTCTGACCCTTCTTACTTTAGTACCTCTCCCCCACAACTGCTCAGATAGACGAGGGGAAAAAACGTAATAAAAGCCATCAGGAAGGGGTGTTTAATGGCGCCCCACATTTATATTCACCAACAGGCTATCATGTGGTATTGGTCAATTCTGACAAAACAGCTTCGGAAAACAAACTTTAAATAAACAGCCAGAAACAAGAACAATAAAAACCTGAGAATACAACTACATTTCAGAAATTTACCGTTCCAAGTTGTGTTCGGGACTAGGGATTTAATTCCGTGTTGTTAAAATCCACTCTTCCAATACTGACCGCCCGACGCCATAAGCCCTTGCCTGCTTGCTGTCGTTCTGTTCCCGCCTAACCGCCTTTGCCCCGTCTTCTTCTCTTTCTTTAGTGACAATGACACTCAACAGCGCCAGCTTCTAATGGTGGTCTAACTAATTTATAACACTTTAGCGATTGAAACACGTTTCTGTAAAGCGATTAAAACTTTGGTCAGTAAAACCTTTGCGTTATTTGAAATAACCGTTTTCAGTGACTCATGCTTTACAATCACACATATAACCACAAGAAGGGGGAACCAAGCGTATGCTATGGCGAGCCCCGCAATCCGGGCATGGAATACTAGGTGGAGTATTAGCATAAAATAGTCTCCATACTTACCCTTGAACCTTCCCACGTAGTTCTCGAACCCCCACTCCCTCAGCTTCTCGGTGGCATAATCGTCCATGCCGAATGGAAAGTCAAAGATGCAAAAAGTGCACTGTAAAGTTGATCGCTGAAAAACTACCACCTTTGTTGGAAGATGGGAACGAAGGACACCATGATTTGTTGAGCGCTATACCAGTTATCGCTATCAGCCACTACAGTATTAATGTCTAGATGCTATTGGTGGTCAGCCTGGTTTTGTAATCTTGCGCGGGAGATTTCGCGGGTCTTTGCTTTTCTTTCATGCTGGGGTCTTCATGAAAAGATGGGTCAATTTTCAATTTTGCAGAATGAAAATATGATATGATATAATAATGAATGAGTACATTCAGAACATAAAAAATATTAATTGAGTACATTTATTTCCAATTGATATGTCTAGATTCATTTTCTATTGTATTTTATTGTATGTATACATATACGCACGCGCGCACACACACACACAGAGACGTAGACATACACATAGACACATTTTTAAAAACGACAAATTATTTATTCTTTATTATTGGGACCAAAGTTGTTTCTGTCATGATCCACCAGTATTTCTTCCAGAGCCATAGGGATAATATATAATTTTAATTCATATCAATTAATTAATTGTTAATTAATATACTTATTTAGTAGATCTATATGTACTGCATACAACACACTATGTCATTTCCGTAACCAATTTCATTGGTTTTTTGTCTCACCAATAAAATTGGTATGCCCATAACCAACCGGATCGGTCAATGTCTGACCAATCTATTGTTTAATCTAACAAATATTGGCTTAACCCATTAGATTGGCAGTTTTTTTTAACCAATCCGTTTTTATAGTATTTACCCAACTGCGTGCTTCCTTGCATTGCGAGCCCCGGGGTTGGATTTGTCGTATTGTATAATTATTTGGGTCTAATAATTATTAGAAGTCGTAGTCAAGTTACTTATTTATTTTGCACACTTCCCCTCCTTCCTGGCCTACTAGACGCGTTTTGCATTTAATTTTATTGCGAAAACGATCTGGAAGGTGGCGGCTAAGGGGCAACGTGGGGGAGTAGCTTGTTTACTTTGAGTGATGGGACTTTGCAGCAGTAGCAACGAGCTGCGTGGCTCATCCGTCTCCGTGTGGGAAACTGTATGTCATTGCAAGATGTGAGACAGCAACGCGCGCTCAAGCGGGTTTGTATTTGCTCATTGTCACATCACATAACCCGCGCATCCCACCTGCAACTGGGGCATACCATTACAAGAGGGAGCGGGGGGTGGGGATAGGGTTTGCGGGGGGAACAATACCACAATCCCAATAACAGCAGTTGTCTATCGCGCCGACGCGGGAGTAGAAAGAAGCCTAAAAAGACGCCTTTCAACGGGTAGACTGAGATGATTTTTGGCCACCTTGCGAGCACGTCACACGCATGAGGGCCGATTAGTGGGCCGGACTAAAATCAACTTCCGGCCATGCTTAGTCCAGCCCTGTTTAAGAATTTGTCAGCCACCACCCCCTGGCCCCAAAAATGGCCGGGCCGGAGGGTCCGACCGGTCCGGCCCAGGGACGGACTGCCCAGCTCTGCACGGTTCAGATCGATTCATTTTTACGCACGGTTATGACGTGACATCATCTGTAGTGACGTCTCTATGAAATGAGATTGAAAAAGGCTCGCCTCATCGTTTGCCCCAAATACTCTATTTCTACCTCTGACCGAATCATTCCACTGTCGAAATGCCCCGACACGCTGCACCACATTTACTTCCGTAAAACAATACCTCATGAGTAACGTCATCTCTTCTTCTGCACATGCGGGCTGTATTCATACAGCAGATAAGACCGAGGTCGCATTTATAATGTAATATGAACGCTTACACAAAAAAAAAATAATTAAAAAAAAAAATAAAAAATACGAATTGAGCATGAAGACGTGAGGTGTGAACCTAGCCTTTGAGAGAGGAGCGATACGGGAGGAGGTAGAAATATTTTGGGGAAGTGAAGCGATGCTTTTCGATCTCATTACATTGAGATGTCTACTAAAGATGATGACATGTCAATAAATGACCTGCGTGGTTGAATTGCAACTATCACCACATGTCAACTTTGTGCATCATGTTTTAAGTGGCATTAAAGTCCTATTTAAAGACAACGCTATTACTATTAACAACTTTGCAGATTGAAGGATGATTAGAATTCTCCTTCCCAAGCACTCCTCCCGGCCCGTGCGGAGTGCGTATTGGGCTTTTGATGACATACAGGTGGGAGGTGTGCAGAAAAGCGTTCATACTGCAGACACATTGCATACATATCCAAATAAGGCCCAGGTCGGGTTTGAAAAAAAAAAATGGAATTGTCCTGTTCACAGTGCATGAAAAAGATCTGATACATGTCGCATATGGGCAAAACAATCGAAATGGACCAGCAGTGTGAACATAGGCTAAGTGCAGTTATTTTAAGTTTAAAGGGGGAGTCGGAATCTGTTCAGAATCTGAACTTCAGAGATGTACAAAAGTGTTCAATGTTTTTTTGTTAAAGGGAAAATCAACCCAAACGTATTTTTTTAAGAATATGTTCTATGCAAGCCCACTAGTTGAAACAAGGCATTCTAATAAATATTGCCTTTGTGGTATAAGAGTTAATCCACCCGTTTTTAGGCATCTGTGGGGCGGCCATTTTGTCACTTCTGTCGACTGAAAATGACATCACAGTGGCTCAGGGCTCAGGTAACGACCAATCACAGCTAACCAGTTTTCTGAAGCCGTGATTGTCGTTGCCTGAGCCCTGAGCAGTTGTGATGTCATTTTCAGTTGACAGAAGTGACAAAACGGCCTCCCCGAGAGATGGCTAAAAAACGGTGGATTTTGCAGCTCAACTCCATCCATTATCCATTATCCATACCGCTTATCCTCACAAGGGTCACAAGCGTGCTGGAGCCTATCCCAGCTGTCTTCGGGCAACCGGAGTACCCGCGCAGGCACGGGGAGAACATGCAAACTCCACGCAGGGAGGCCGGAGCCGGGATCGAACCCACGACCTCTGAACTGTGCGGCAGACGTGATAACCAGTCGACCACCGTGCCACAGCTCAACTCATATTCCACAAAAGCAATATTAATCAGAATGATATGTTCCAACTAGTGGGCCTGCATAGAACATATTCATGAAAAAAATGTGTTTGGGTTGATTTCCTCTTTAACCATGGCACAATCAGTATGGGCAATGATTCTGACTGAAAGGCCACCTATCATTCTGTCAATTTTTTTGTTGCCTGTCTTCCTCTCAGAGCTACTTTATGACATTCCTGTAAAGGAAAGTACCAAAGATCACCATCAAGGTTAGCCTACTGCGAAGCTGTGCAAGCTTACAATGAGAGTGCCTTAGAAAATGCAATGCATTTCTATAAATCATTCAAGATAATTGCAGTGTGCATACTCTACATAAACCCATACATGCACTTTTGAGCCTACATAACACATTACTCGGATAAAAGACATTTTCTTTTTATACCACCACACATTTCCTTGCTCTGACTGCAGGGGATTGTGGGAGTTGTATTGAAATATTGACTTGCAATATTCCCACAGGTCTTGCCCACATTGACTAGAAGGTATTAAAAGCCAAACACTTAAGATAGACGCGCGCACACACACGCACATGCAGTCATTATCAAAAATGGTACATTTTGCATGAGAAAACA
This sequence comes from Filicampus tigris, assembly GCF_054856515.1. Lineage (NCBI taxonomy): Eukaryota > Metazoa > Chordata > Actinopteri > Syngnathiformes > Syngnathidae > Filicampus > Filicampus tigris. The sequence goes on along the minus strand of NC_141218.1, from coordinate 35,749,373 downwards.
CTATTTTTAATAAAATATTGAATTTTGACCATAAATAGATGAACCCCGGCATTTTGACAGCAGAGTCGGGCTCAGTAGGTGCTTGGCTCTCATATAACTTGAACCATGCTTGTGATCATAACATTTTATGGTGAATACTTTGCTCAGACCACTCACACACGTGTGTGCGCGTGTGTGTGGGTGAGAGAGAATGACATATGGCTATGTATTTAATTGTGACTAAACATGAACTTCACAGTAAGTGTTTTCTTTGAGGCCTCTGTAACGCTTTCCATTATAGAGAGAAAGGGTCATAACCATCCCTATCTGATTACAGACTATCGATTTAGTCACACTCAAGCACACACGCCACAACACTAAATACGGCATGCTGGCATGTCATCATACAGCAGCAGCTCGACTGGCCGGCATGCAGCACATTCTCCGGGAATGAAAGGCAACGACGGTAATTAGCATTAGATTGATATAATGGTTGCAAGAATTGAACAGAGCAGCACAACAACGAAAATACCACTGAGATTATTCCGTTCTTTCCGTACTCACAACAGTGAGCTTAGCTGGAGAACTGTTTCATAGAAAATCTAAGGAACTTTGACACATTCACACAGAGAGGGATGATCATAAAGTTGAGGCTTTAGTTGATTTTGAAGGAAAGACTTTGACAGGAGAAAATGCTGAATGTCATTCTAAAATTGACTGAGGGAATAAAAACACATTTGGTGTTTATTTTAGATCGTGAAAATACATTTGAACATCATGCCATCTATTCACAGTGCATACAATTGAGCAATTCCAAATACAAAGAAGGATGTTTTGTAACGGAGATTCTTTTATTTCCTGTGCTTTGACAGACACAATTTGTTTGGAACTGGTCCAAAACTGAGCAAATAAGATGCAAGCAACACGTGTGAAAAGGCCGTGTAAGGCAATTGTCAAAATGTGCTTTGTGTGCATGTTTTAGCCCTGGCAAGCTCAAACAGCATCATGGAAGGCATCCAAACAGAGAAGCGCTAATTTTGTGCCCACTCCACTTGTTTGAGAACAGAAGTTCACTTTATCCATACTAATGGCTGATTGAGCGCCATTGGCACAGTGGCAAGCTGGAGCTGCTTTAAGAGACAGATGGGCATCTGACACTTGTTCCATCTGTTTTTCGCCCCAATGATAGCCCACTCACTACAGGGATATTGCATGCTTTACTTTATTTATGTTTGCATGTTCACTTTCTATGAGCGTCAATTAAAACATACCCATTCAATTACCTCCAAACTATGTGGAGGGGTAATTCATTGCTTTATAGACAATCCTTCTCTTCTTCCACATGACACTCTGGGGTCCGTAATGCAATGTACCGTAATAGTATTCACAGTACGGTATTGATAACCCAAAATCAGGTATTGATACTGCTGCTGTCTAATGTACAAATATATGCTGCAGGTTTTTATGTGCTACTTAGCTTCATCATTACTGTTTCAGAAGACTATTCAACTAAGGCAATATTATCAGAGAAAGGTATATTAAATAACTGCGTTATTAGCAGAGCTGGGCCTAGTCAATGACCTGGTCCGTCTATCCGCCTGTGACGGACGCCCATTTTCTAGGCGATAAACGATAGATGGAAAACTTATAGATAGATCGACTAAGCATAGACGGATTTTTTCTGTCTCTGTAATCATCTATCGTCTATCGCCGCGGTGAGGCTTCCATTTCCCGTTGGCCGCAGTGAGGCTTTTTGACAGTGCCACTGTCAGTCTTTCATTTCAAATTTCACACAGCGGGGAGGATTGGGACGCGGTGGAGTGGAGGCTCAAGTTGATCGACGGAAACGCTAACAGAAGCCCGGTTAAAATGATAGACGGTCACACCTATAGGCAATTACTATTTGGTCGGGCTTGACAAAAAGGCAGATAGATGGACGGCGGAAGGGTACCCAGTCTGCAGACGGATGGCGATAAACACACAGGCAAATTTTAGTAAAATGCCCACCTCTGGGGTGTTCGACTTAGCACGTTCGCCTCACAGTGCAGAGGTCGTGGGTTCGAATCCAACCCCGGCCTTCCTGTGTGGAGTTTGCATGTTCTCTCTGAGCCTGCATGGGTTTTCTCCGGGTACTTCGGTTTCCTCCCAAAATCCAAAAACATGGGCGGTAGATTGACTGGGCTCTCTAAGTTGCCCCTCGGTATGAATGTTTGTATGTCTCTGTGTGCCCTGCGATTGGCTGGCAACCAATTCGGGGTGTCCCCCGCCTACTGCCCGAAGACAGCTGGGATAGGCTCCAGCACGCTCGTGACCCTTGTGAAGATAAGTGGATTGGATAATGGATGGATGGATGCCCACCTCCGGTTATTTGTTGTTTTATTTAATTGATGCTCCAGTTTTTCATGAGAACAAAAGTTTGCATATCAAAAATTTGCTAATTTTCCAAGACTTTGTTGGTGCTTGACTAAGCCCACACTGTTGAATGGAGAACTTCCAGCCTCATATTTCAGTAGTCAGGTCTAACGTATTTCCTCGAGATGGGGTGAAAGAAATATACCAACTGTTTGGGAAAATCCCGAACCACCCCTTGTTGCGTATATAACGTATCTGTTTCCTAATCATTGTGAGACATAATTAACATGATCAGTGCCTGAAAATATAAAACATCTATCCATTATCCGAACCGGTTATCCCCACGAGGGTCATGGGTGTGCTGGAGCCTATCCTAGCTAACTTCGGGCATACTATCAAAGGTAATTTGAGCAAATGTGTTATTTCAGATGTGTATCAAATTGCTCGTCCTTTGCACTAATCAGCACCCAATAAAGTAGCTCTCACATTCAAAAAGGTTGGTTACCCCTAACTGTTGCCAACTTTCTTACTCCTAAAGAAGGGACAGGTGAAAGTTCCCACAATGTGGGAATTTGCTGTCTACTCTGATTCTCATTCAGCTAAAAATGCAGAAAGTGAGTGCATTCCGTTTAATCCTTACTGTAGGCCATTATGTAGCTTCACGTGGAACCTCAAAGAAATCCCAATTTGCCTCTTCATCCAAAAACAGGTGCAAGAAAAAAGAAAAAAAACAAATTTAATACAGGACAGTTGGGAACTCTAGTTACCCCTGATTTAGAGTGTTCAATCAACTTACCATGCATGTTTTTGGAATGTGGTTGAAAACCGGAGTACCCGGAGAAAACCCACACAAGCAAGGGGAAAATATGCACTAGAAATTACAATCCATGGTAAAATCTGTATCGTGCAAACCTTTATAGGTCAAACTTAAAAGCAAAAAAACCTAAAAAATCTCAAAATCTGCTGTGCTGGAAACAAAAGTAAAGACATTTTTTTTAAATCAACAGCAAAAATACATTTAGGGACACATACATCCATCTCTGATTAAAATAAGATGTTTTAATTATAACACATTCACTCTCCCACCAAAAAGGCAACTCACTGCTGTTGCATATCACATGACACATGACTATTTTGCTGCAAGGCTGACTGTTTTTGTTTTGCTGTGTTTTAATTAATATGACTTCTATTTTTACATTTTTTAAGCAGTTTTTCTTTTAAATGTTTCATTAGTCCAAAAACAAGTTGGCAGCTGTGTTTAATAATAGTTTGTTGCTTTGAAGTTTGAATTGGATGTCCATTCAAGCCGCTTAGTCAGAGATTTCACCTAAGCCTCTGTTATCCTCAATGTAGACCTGAATCCCTGCAGCCACACTACATGAATAACAAATGAGCCTCCTATCATCATAAAACTATCACAAGGAGCCGAGGCTCCAATTCACTACATGATCCAAGCTCACACTGGCAGGCCACCCGGAATTTGCTCTTCCACATTGAGACGAGCTATTTGAGTTGGCTTGGGCATCTTTTTCAGATGCCTACCAAATGCCTTTCTGGTGAGGACTTCTGGGCATGCCCAGCCAGGAGGAGTCTTTGGGGCAGGCCAGACTACAGCATGTTTCACAGCTGGCCTGGGAACGCCTTCAGGCACCCCCCGGTGAGAACAAGATAAAGCGAGGTGTAATTGATGAAGCCCCCGCCACGCATTTTAGTGTGATTGAATTAAAATTCTCCAATAATACAGAAAAATAAGTAAATAAGCATATTCATACTCAACAGAGCTGATTAGTTTGGTGTACATTTTTCTTTCTCTCCTATGTCCAACCATACTGTAAGGAGAAAGGAGGACAGATGTTTGCACCACTTTCCTCACCAAATTAAGGTATGGTTTCTGGTTTTATGGTAATCATCACATATTTGCATTCGGTCATCACTGGTACCTTTTTCGCACATATCAAAGAACATAAAAATAAAGGCCACAGTATTGAATGCAAAAGGTGATCCCTGAAAACACGTTTCAAGATACACGTTATGCTTGATAACAGTTACATTTTAGAGAATTGTGGCATACTTTGTTTTTTTATTTTCATGAAATGTTTTACTTTGGAACTTCCACTGTAATAAGTGTCTGTGTGTTTTTTTTTTTTTTCTTTTTTTACCACATCTTGGTTGTTCCCATGTCATTCTTGCATTGTACCTTTAAAGGACTTTACTAGACCAAAAATGAATGATTTTTATGAATAAATTGTATTTTTCCCCTCCCTGCTCATTTCTGCTGTCACATTTCCTTATGACTGCCATGCTTCTTTATGCCCCTTTTCATCTAAAACACAGTCTTGCATCTGGAGTGGTGCATGTCACTGAAAGTAATAACTATATTCAAGCTATACTTGATGAAACATGTCAGTGTCATAAAAACACACACACGCACGCACACACAAAGTAGTGATGTCAAGTCATAAGTGTATTTCATTATGTAGCAGCAGGGTTGAGTTACAGGCAGTCAGATTTTAAGTGCTGCTGTTCATTAATTCAATGGCACCAAGCTTTTTCCCTGCCACAACCACATCTGCCTTTCATCACATCGTCCTTTACAGTATGTTAACTGCTTCATTAATATTTTTGTCATTTCTTCAGTCCCCACTATCCTTTGACCTTTTTAGCAATTTATTTTCTTGATGACAACTGGCATAGAATCCTTCCAGAAAGTTTCATTTGTAAAGGAAAAATCAAATGATGCCTTAAGGATACTTGGATAAGGATAGTGCAGTATTAATGTATGCATAATGTACTGTTGTTAAACAGCCAACAGCAAAATTTACTGTAGATATCCATTCATTCTGAGTCACTTTACATAATTAAGATCCATTGAAAAAAAAAATAGATAATAGATAATTACTATGACTATGACTAAACTGGCTTGAGGCAGGTCTGCCCCCGCCCCTCATTTTCCTTTTCCAATGATTCATTCGTATACATGAAGCGGTAGTATTGTGAAAAAAAAATCCTTCCGACTGTCTCTTTCTAACACCAAACCAATGTGGGCTTCTCATGGTGTACATAGAAGAAGGAGTCTTCAGTTATTTCATTACAGTAAGAAACCATTATCCAGATGTTCCCCCACTCCCATCCATCAATTTTATACCACTTATCCTGTTCAGGGTAACGGATGAGCTGCAGCCTATCAGCTCTGATTTTGGGCAAAAGGCGGTGTACACTCTGAACTGGCTGCCATTCTATCACAAGTCACATAAAGGCAAATAACCATTCCCACTTACATTCACAACTACCATTAACCTACCAATGTATGTTGTTCTTATGTGCAAGGAAGCTGGAGTCCCTGGAGAGAAAATTCATACAAGTACGGGAGAACATGAAGAGAGATTCAAACCCACAAACCTCTTGACTGTGAAGCAGATGTGTTGCCCTTTGTTCACTTAAACTCCTATGCTATAAACCGACCGAACGCGTTGAGCGTTTAAGGCGGCACGTTTCCATATATAGTCAATGCAGCATGCGTGGTCAGACGCGGAAGTCTTTGAAGCAATATATTTGCTCCTTTGCCCATTTTGGCATTATAGGCTAAAGTGACTTTTTGGCGACGGCGCAGTGGTGACAGTCAATTGCCGTCGAGAACGTACTTTCAACGTCACATGCATGCGCAGAACAAGCAGACACACAGCCAAATAAATGTAAAAAAAACAGGCACACAGCCACCCACCCCCAAGGAAGTTGGACTATCAGGTGAATGCACTGAATTGTTTAGAGGCTGTTCAACTGTCAACCAAGATAGCATTTAGCAGCCAACGCAACCACAGGGAACCAGATTGACTAGCGATGTCCAAACTTTATTTTTCCTGTTGGAGGAGACGCCCGTACTTATGTCTGTTAGAAGCAAACCCAGTGTAGTCAGCTTCGTGAACAAACACGTGAGAGACATGCGTCGCGTTGTGGTATTCGCATTTTAGAAATATACACATGACACAGGAGACACACAGAGTGGTGCAATTACAGTTAAAGTAGCAGTCAAAAATTAAAGAACACAAAAAAACTATCTATATATATATATATTAGTGCTGTCAAACGATTACAATTCTTTAACTAATTAATCGCAAAATTTTCCATAATTAATCACAATTAATCATATTTTTCAACTACAATTTTTTTACGAAGCTTGGAACCGTTATTTACTTGAGTAAAATCTTGGAATTAATGTGGAAAAAAAATAAAAGTATATTTCGATTCAAAGACTGTTCTAATAGCTTTCTTTGATCCTTGAATATGATTATTTTCCTGTAAAATACAACAGTTGAACGATACACCAAAGACGTACAACTAATATGGTATTTGAATTTGGCTGTGTAAAGTGTGCAACCTATTTTGGATTTCTCCAATGAGCCGTCAAGAAACTTTTTAAAAGTAAAACTACGTAAAAGTCCGTCTTTGTGACAGTGACTCTCCTCTAAGTTTGACTGCACATTGAGCAGAGGTCAGCTGCCACACAAAGTAGATAAAACTGAGTTAACAGAGTTAATTTTTTTTGTGCGTTATGAAATGTAAATTAATCTCCATAGTTAGTGCTTTAATTTTGACAGCCCTAATATATATATATATATCCCTAATATATCTATATATCTATATATATATATATATGTATGAAATCATGGCTGTTCAGTTAAAAATAAGAGCAACAGAAAACATTTGGCCTTGTTGTACATAAACCGCTCCCATGGTTATGAGTGCCTCACATTGATGTAATTGATGTAAGTCTTCAGAATGTTATGGCGCATGGAGCTGCTGGATCTGATATGGACAAAATGAGTGTTGTGAGACCCTTGAGGCGACAAAGCTTCAGCATTTGATGCTCACGTGAACAAATTCCTGCACATTCCTTTAAAAAAAAAAAAAATCAATTGTGTGGGGCAAAGGGGTCCTATTGAATCGAATGTGATCAATTCTGTTTGATTATTTTTTTCCCCTATCCCTCCTCCGTCTCTGCCTCCACTTTCCTTCTCTCTCAACTGTACATCTTAACAAGTCTTTCCTCTCTCCCACTCTGTAATTGATTCTTCTCTCTTTTCAGTCTCCTGTTACAGGATGTGTCTACTGGTCAAGTTCTTTCAACAATGAGGCAATACTAAAATTAGAGCCAGAGAGAAAACTAATCCCTACAGTTACACTTTTGAGAGCCAAGTAAAGAACGGCATACACCTGAACATAAAGAGTTTAAGCATAACTAAATTCAAATAAAAGCAAGAATATGTTCTACCTTTGCTAGACAATTTCGGAAAATAAAAGACTAGGCAAGAGAACTAAAAAGACCGAAGTGCATCTTCGATGTCATCCAATATTTGTAATTTTACTTAATAAACATTGATTTATATTTACCAAATATTGTTGCTGGTGAAATTGCTGTTCAGTGTGCTTGGTGTTTATTTGACAGTGAAGTAATACAAATAAAATGTGTATTTGTATTTCATTAGTTTATAATTCAATATGTACTGCATGTTAATCATATTTAAAGTAAATATTTTAGGAACATAAACATATACGTTATTAGTAAACATCACACAATATTTTTCATTAAATAAAAGTATAGAGCAAATATTCTCCAAATATTGATTTTGGTTGACAAAAAGAAATAAGTGAAATAAGTGTTACAATTTACAGTAAAAAGTCATGTGAAATGCAAACTCTTGAACAAGTAATAAATACATTTTCTTAGACGTCCAACTTACCAAAACAAATTGTTGTTGATTACAAATTTACAAACAAAAAATGTGTAGTTAAATATTACTACTGTTGCCTGAAATACAAAAATCACAACTAGTTACACAGTGCTGTCGCAGTCTTTCCCAGTCTCTTGTTGTCACATGAGGACAATTTGCCGACAACCTTCCTCATCAGCAGTGCACATAAGTCCGTGGCTGTGCAGTCTTTGGAAAGACGTTTGTTACATCTTTCCGAGATGCAGGTGATGCCGCTCCATAGTCAGAAATGCTGTTTACCATGGCTAGCAGTTAGCGCGTCAATTGCCAAACAAACAACAGAGAGACGGCGGTCGCACTGATGAGATGGCTGTATTTATGGCACTTGTTCCCTACGCTCATTAAACTCACCTCAAGTGCTTATTTTTCCTCTACAATAGACTATATCCTCCACCACCTCAAATGGATGATGAATATGCAGTATGAGGGCAAACTTGGGACAGTTTCATTAATCCACTATGACGTGTTCTGTAATTTCATTGGTCGGATGTGAAAAGACTTTGGGTAAATCTATTGATAGCTTAAGGCTTGTCAGTAAAAATACAAAAATAAACCGCGTGACACAGCTGAAGAGCTCAAAGCATGGGGAAAAAGTAGCTTCTTATAGCCCAGAAAACGTGGTAGAAGCCTTCATAGGTTTAGGAATTTTATACATGTATTACGTATTAAGGAAATATTATAATATAGAGGGAAATTCTTTCAACATACAGTATGTGTAACCAAGCCCAAAGCAATTTTAATCTCAACCTGACACTGCTTGCTTGGACAGCCTCTTACACTCAAAGTGGCACTCAATTGGAATGATTCCAGTGTCGAATCAGATATGACTACAGGTTCACCGTGTCGAACTAATAGAGCAGACTGATAGGGAAAAGAACCTTGAAACCCAATGAGCGTGCCTCCTGCTGAAAGCTTTTAATCTATGAAATGTCTGCACACTTATTGAATCACTGGCATGCTGACACGGTTTTATTGTACGGTTCAGCAACTTACATTGCATGATAAATGATCTGTCTGGTGCTTTGATTATAATATGCAGAAGGAAAATTAACACTTGTACACACTGCTATGATGCTGTGAAAGCCATGTGCAAGATGATGTTTTTTATATGTTTAATCTCACGCCTGCACATACCAGGAACAAAGAAAAGCTAATACATCTGATCCAACAACCATTATTAGGCGGCTGTACTTTTCTTAACCACAGTTGCCAGAATGCTTACAGATGCTTGCACCATATGGGTAGCACATTATGAAAACACAAGACATAAAGCTGCTCCTCCAATGACAAATCCTGAAAGCGTAGCTAGTTAATACAATACAAGTTGTCTTGGTAATACAGTACTTTATGTTCCCCAATGCCAGAGCTGGGCAGTCCGTCCCTAGGCCGGACCGGTCGGACCCTCTGGCATACATCGGATGGCCTTTTTTGGGGCGGGGGGTGACAATTTTTAAAAATGGCTGGACTAAGCATGGCCTGAAGTGGATTTTAGTCTGGCCCACTAATCGGCCCTCATGCGTTTGATGTGGTCGCGAGGCGGTCAAATTTAATCTCAGCCTACTCAGTGAAAGGCTTCTTTTTAGGCTTCTTTCTAATCCCGCGTCGGCGCGAGCGACAACTGCCGCATTGATTCATGTGAGCGACGCATTGTGCTGTTGGCGACAGGTCTGCAACACATGCCATGCACCCATCAGGAATTGTTGCTGCTCTGATACGTCCATTATGTCACATGTTGCGATGACATACAGTTTCCCACACTGAGAGGAGGAGAGAAAGGATGCAGCACACAGCTCGGTGCTGCTGCAAAAGCAAACTAGTTTGGCAATAAAATTAGATGCATCGTCTAGTCATCTCGGTCCCTTTATGCTTGTAGCAGGTACGATATCCATTGTTGTCGCTGTCTTTTTGAAGCGACGCCCCCCGACTTGGAACTTAACTGTTTTAAAACAACTTGTGTCCGGGAGTATATTAAGCTGCGCGAAGCACTCAAGTATGACGCTGCCACATCAAGGTGGAGTTCATGCACTTCTTCTGGCGTCGTCCCTACTTCCAGAAATACGCCGGAGCAAACCTACTGTGTATAGTGGTTTGCTGGTATGCTTTTATTTTGAAGGCCATGAACAAAGGGAAGTGTGGAAAATAAATAACTTGTTGAATGCGAATTCTGGCCATCTGTTGGACCCAAATGATTATACAATACAACAAAACCAACCCCGGGGCTCGCAATGGAAGTAAGCACACACAGTTGGGTAAGTAGTAGTGGCGCATTTTGAAGCGTGTCCACCGCGGGTTCCAATAGTAAATTAGCCAGCTAATGATCCTTAAAAAGCTTCTGCCGTTAGCATCCCTCCTGCGGTGACGTCAATCACGGTTCCTTTTTTTTTTTTGGGGTGGGTGGCGGAGCGGGGCGGGTGGTGATAATTTTTATGAATAAGGGCAAGTGGTCGCGGCCGGAAGGGTACCCAGGTCAAGGGTGGAGGGTTGCGGCCGGACCGGCAAAAAATAGTCAAGTGCCCATCTCTGCCTAATGCTTTCTAATGCTAGCAGGTATCACAGCCTTTCAGACAATAAAATACAAGGCATTGATCGTAAATATTATCAGGTTATTGGGGGATTGTGGTAGTTGTGGTTATATCAAAAAATGAAATAGCTCATATGTAAGACAATTTTCTATCGCTCTAAATAGTGTAATATGAACAGTGTTGGGCAAGTTACTTCCAAAATGTAATATATTAAATATTACTAGTTCCTTGCATGTGAAAGTAATACGTTTCTTTAAAATATTACTCCATTTGTAGAGTAATGCGCTGCTCAAGTTTAAGTTACTTTTAAGTTACTTTTTCAAAAATCGGGGATTAATTTATTTAATAATGATTTCAAGACCTTAAAACGAAAATGCAAAATTTGCTGTCATACTCTAGCTGATAAAGTTAACTTATGAGCATATTTAACTATATAGTATGGTTTATAATATTAAACGTTTCGACTCTATGGTGTGGTGGGACATCACTACCTTTGATCAATATTTGTATCAATAAGATTTATTTTTTAAATATAAATATTGGAACTGATATTTTGTCCAGTAAATAAATAATCAGACAGTAAACCACAAATGAAATTATCATTATTCTCAAATTAATTTACACACTGGGGGCGGCATGGCTCAGTGGTAGAGTGGTCCTTTCCCAACCGGCAGGTTGTGGGTTCAATCCCCGGCCATTGTGACCATGTTGAACTATCCTTGAGCAAGATATTGAAACCCCAGTTGCTCCCGATGTTGCGTCATCAGGAGGTAGATGAGGTACAGTGTGAAGCGCTATGAGTACCAAAGGTAGAAAAGCGTTACACAAGTGACAGTCCATTTGCCATTTACACACAAATAATAGTAATGCATAACATATAATCGATAATTGGGCTAACAAGATGGATAGATGGATAGATAGATAGAAACACACAGACATGCATGTGTAATAAAAGCAAAAATGTGTATTTTTCCTTTTTCATTATTATTTTTTTCTATTTATAATAATTGAAAGTTCAGTTAGTTCTAATTTTCTTTTATTACATGGAGGTAAAGTTTCGAGGTGATTTGAAAAAAAAAAAGGTAAATAAGAAACGAGCGCATCAGACTCTAATAATGGCGTTTATTGTAGTTTGTCTGATTGATGGTGCCGTAGCGTGACGTCATTTGTCACCGGCAGATGATTTGCATTTTGATTGTGAACAGCCAATCAGAATCACTACGTTTTACATATGGCAATTGATGGCACCAAGTTCATTAAATCATATCTAAAAAGCACAGTGACTTCTTTTTTTGCAGTTTATTCGCTTCGTTTTACTTAGGTTTGTTCCTGCTTGTATTTTGTGTCTATGATTAGCATTTTATTTTATGAAACCGTGACAGTGATTATTGTCACAAACAATAACTTCTCAGCCCTCTTAGGAGTTGTCAATGGTGTAAAAACAATCGAATTCCTTGGCAGAGGGTTGACTCGCGCACTCACGTTTTTACGTGAAGGTCCAAGAGCGACAGGAATTTTTTTTAAGTACTGCTGTAATAACTTATGATCAAGTGATGTTGTGAAAAGACCTACTTGTTAAATGTAAATTACAGATGTGTACATGTGTATTATGGGCCCAAAATTTGTAACGCGTTACCAGACTCAGTAACTGTAATAATATTACAAAAAAAATTGTAGTAACAAGGTACATTACGTCGCTACTGCCTAAATGTAATATATTAGTGTACTGCGTTACTTTTGTAACGCGTTACCCCAACACTGAATATGAAGTACTCTTTAGAAATCAATTCCACGTCAGTAAACTTTATTGTCACACCTTTTTCCAAAAGAATGCCACATGGAATTTGGCTCCAGCATTTTGACAGGAGAGTTAATTTATTTGATTCAGTGTTTGATGATGCCAAGCTGCAAATTAAGTGAAGCACCTATCTGAAAGCATCTTGCCTCATCAGTGAGCCAAGGGACAACTACAACGTCACTCAATTTGATTTTTACACTCTTTTTCATAGAGATTGAATTATTAACATCAGTATGTTTCCATTAATTCTTTTTTTACCCGATTGAAAGTATAAATTATAATCCGTCATATTTGTTTCTATTCTATTAACAGTCTATTGCTGTTGAATGTTGCTTACACATCATAAAAGTTGTGAATAGCAGACCTGGGCATCATCTAACCGTCACAAAGTTTCCATCTGCATATTTAGCCAATCCACATGGTCCGAGACAGCCAAACGGCATCGATAATGGACTTAACCGGTACCACGTCACACGCAGGTGCCGCACTCCTGACGCAGCCAAATAAAGAGAAAATAAAAGAGTTGTATATTTTTCGGTCCCACAGACGCAATGACATGTGCCCCATATTATTTTTATTTCATCGAGCACTACGCTGTGCATGTGTGTGTGTCTATTGTTTTTATTTGATATTTTTCTTTATTTAGCAACGTGTCTGCTCGTGCGGTGCCTGCGTGTGGTGTGTAAATTAAGATCTCGACGCCGATTGGCTATCGCCGGCAAGGGACGGACTGGCACCACATGGGTCGGCTAAATATGCAGATGTGAACTTTGTGACGGTGATGCCCACCTCGGATAAACAGCATTACTGAGGTATATGTATGGTTTGCAATGAGGCTACTCACAAATTGCAAGATCCCGGTTTTGTGAGAAGGATGAAAAAGAAGTAACAACTCTAACACCAGTACTGTATTGCTCCAAATGTGTTTCCTACAAGTTTTCTTCATTCCAGGTGTTCTTGTTCATCAGACTCAATTAAACATTTTTAAAAATAGCCTTGATGTTTAAGTTGTTCATACCCATAAAATGAGCATATCCAACATATCAAACTTTGAATACTGTGGCAAACTTGGCATGTCATTGCTGGAAGATCAGCACAGTGACTGATATTTTATATCGTTTTATATAATTTTTATGACCCAGATATATATATATATATATATATATATATATATATATATATATATATATATATATATATATATATATATATATATATCTTTTTCTGATAATCCTGGCCAAGACAGCAGCATCCCAGTAAATATATTACCATTCAATAGCAGCCATACAGAGAGCTAAAGTGAGACAGTGCCCCAGTAAATTAGATGATCATAAACCACATACATCAGTATTTAGGAAAACATTTACATGCAGATGAGTCATACCATCCATTCATTTAAAATCCACTTAAAGTCATTCTATTCACAGCCCCTGGAGGGCATATTTGCTTGGTGTCTAGGTTTTGCTGTGATGTGATGTGATGCATCTCACATTGTAGTGCATCCATTTTGGATCCCCCCTCTCCTCCTAATTAGGGGTCACTGGTAACGTTAACCTATTTCAGGTGAATTTAATTACAGGACTCATACATTTCCTCTTTCATGCACACCTATGGTCAATTTAGACTCTTTCATGAACCAAGAAGCATGTTTTGGCAGTGAGGGTGGAAACTGGAGTACCCTCTGCCAACGTGTTGCCACATTGCAATACACAATTCCTTTTTCCATTTGACATTCCGCAGCAAAAGGCAGGCAGAGGGTACACTCACTGTTCAGACAAGGACACATCATCTAGGCTGGTATATTAAGCAAGGACTGCACAGACAGCTAATTTATTCTCACTCTAGCTTCTTTCTGTCACTGATCTCCATTTTGGGAATCAACATTGTCATCCTCACAAGGGTTGCACAGAGATGGAAACGCTGTACTCGATGGCAGGGAGCGCTACCGTTGCAGGCAAGAATTGTCTGCTCCGCGGGGCAATGTATGTTGACCATGCGTAAAAGTCGGTTGGCCGAACAGGGCACGGTTGCGCAGGGGCAGCTCCGGACGTGTGCCAAATCGGATTCATTTGCTTGCTCTCCTTTGAAAAAACAAATAGTCTTCGCCCGCCGATAGCAGTAGGGGGCTGAAGGTGGTGCATGTTTTCAATCTGGCTCTCATGGGATATGCATAAAAACATTTGTGACCCTTTTTGTGGCCCTTGCGATCATCAAATTTGCCCATCAACGATTTAAAGGGGAAGTCAATCCCAAAATGTTGTTTACAATGATACGTTCTATGCAGCCCCACTGGTCTAAACTTGATATTCTGATTAATATTGTGTTTGTGGAATACGAATTAAGCAGCAAAATCCACCTGTTTTTATCCATCTCAGGGAGCTCAGGTAACAACCAGTAACAGCTCACTTGCTTTCTGAAGCTGAGCCATGATTGGTTGTTACCTGAACCCTGAGAAACTGTGATGTCGTTTTTAGGTGACAACGAGTGACAAAATGGCCGCCCCCTGAGATGGGTAAAAACGGGTGGATTTTGTTTCTTAACTCAAATTCCAGAAACACAATTGTAATCAAAATGATGTGTTTAGACTAGGAGAGGCGCATAGAACATATTATTGGCAAGAACATGTTGGGGTTGACTTTCACTTTAATACATAATTCTCTGTCATTTAAAGCTTAAAAATGAAGTCAATCCAAACATTTTCTCAAGAATATGTTCTATGTAAGCCCACTAGTTGAAATAGGGCATTCTGATAAATATCGTGTTTGTGGAATAAGTGTTAAGCCACTAATTTTTAGCCATTTCCGGGGGCGGCCATTTTGTCTTCTGTAGACTGAAAATGACATCACAACTGCTCATCACGGCACAGGTTCAGAAAAGAGGTCAGCTGTGACTGGTCCTTGTGAGCAGTTGTGATGTCATTTTCAGTCGACAAAAGACAAAATGGCCGCCCCCAGAGATGGCTAAAAATAAGTGGTTTAACACTTATCCCACAAACGTAAAATTAATCAGAATGCTGTGTTTCAACTAGTAGGCCTGCTGGGAACATTTTCTTGAAAAAATATGTTTGGGTTGACTTCCCTTTAAAGCATTTTTTTTGGGGGGGGAAACAGTGAATTTAAACTACTTTAAAGTACTTTGTACAATAGTGTACATACTGTCAATGTATTTTTATGTATTTATTTTTTGGGCGGTGGGGAAGTCCTGTTTTCAAACGATTCAACATAGGAAATTGTCATTCTGTCAATAACATATCTTCCCCTAATTGAAGAACATAGAGTACAAAAGATGATGTGACCCTGAGGCAAATCTGTGCAAGACTCTGTCAGTTCACAGTTTGTGTGCGCTATGAATTAAGTATGATTTGTTGGCCAAAAGCTTATCCACATCTAATCGAGGCTATGTCAGCCTTATTAATTCATGCGGTGTAATCAGGTAAACAGACTGATAGCAAAATAGGGATTTCAGTAGCCCGGCAAAGGGTCAGTCTGTGTGCTATTTGATTAAGAGAAAATTTGGTCATCTTTGACCTTCGTGGTCCTTCGTACAGAACTGAATGGTTTTTTTCTACATGTCTGATTTTGAACGTGTCAGCGAAAAAAAAAAATAAAAATAGTGCAGTACATGATTGGTCGTTATATGAGCCCTGAGCAACTGTGATATCATTTTCATTCGACAGTAGTGACAAAATGGCCGCCCCTCAGAGATGGCTAAAAACAGGTGGGTTAACACTAATTCCACAAACGCAATATTTATCAGAATGCCTTGTTTCGACTGCAACATATTCTTGAAAAAAATGTGTTTGTGTTGACTTCCTCTTTAACTCATTTTTAACTGTGTCACATGAACGTGGCTGTAAATGCATCATGGAAAACAAGTGGCACCGTGCACACGAGGCATTTGAACAACCTCTCTCGCCTCTTGGCTCTTCCAATCGAGCCAAAGCAATAACAAAAGTCATTGCTGTTTTTAATAGTGTAATAATACAGCCGGTTCAAACTATTAGTGTTACTGTTGCACTTGTGTGCATCATTCATATCTTAAACAAAAAAAAAACCCTGTTGATACTGCAAATTCCTATCCATTATTGTACTTTTTTAAATTGCTTACATTAATGTTTATTAGAGAATTTATATTTATTGGAGAATTTACTGTAAGCAGTTGGCTTTTTTTTTTCTTCTTGATTCTACTTGATAGTCACTAAATCTGATCCTGCTTATGTGTCTGTTTGCGTTTACTTCCCATAAAACCAAGACGCTACCAACCGATAATTTTTGGCATGCCGTTGCACCGCTAGTTCTTAATACAATCGAATTAGCACAGATGTGTCACAGTATGTTCAACTACTTAGTTGGACATGTAGCAATTTTGTTAAGAATAATTTAAACGGAGTGATCTTAAAAGACATGAGGTTTACACATTATGTACCAATACTGGGTGGAACACCTAACACAATCACAGTAATTTTTGCTTAACAACTTTGCATTGCAGTTTAACTTTGTGGCAAGCTGACAGTATTTCTCCAGACACTATTTCTCTTTTTGTTTTTTAGACTCAGCCATCAAAAATAAACTGATGAGTACTTTTGCATGAATCTGTGGCTATGAAGAGAAATCATTAATTTATTAATTAATTTATTTTGTTATTAACTGTACATTGGATAGTCGACACACCTCTGTTTAAATTACCAGTTATTTTGTGATATAAAAATAAAGAAACCAAGGTAAATCATTTGAAAACAATTTCAGCCATTAATGTTAACCCTTCAGTTGTTCTAGTGGGCATTTCCTGTGGTTTAGTGTTAACAATGCACACACTATTTCACACAATTCCATGCACCTTGTGCCATCATATTAAGTTTATTTTTATTTATATTTTTTCCAATTGAGTTGTACAGGTTATTGGTCGCATTAATGGTGGAGAAAGCATTGAAATTATTAATGGTCTCATTTTTTTCTCATTTTTGTTTTCACACAACAACCTGATATTTGAACTAGGGTGTGTAGATTTTTTTTTTAACTTTATATGTTAAATGGCATACTTGGCATAATTTCTCAGTTGGTTTGAGTAAAGAAATTCTAAAGTAACATGGTCGTAGAGGAACACTTTTGTTGTAAAAATAGTGATTTTTAAATGGCAGTAACATCTTATACCAAACAGATTATATTTTGAACGTGCAAGTGCACTGTTCGTGGCGCCCTGGTAAAAGTTATAATGATACAGACACTGTGAAAGATGCACAAGCTCATCGGTCCGGAGCGGAGAATGAATGGGAGCAGTCAGTTACGAAAAATGATTAAAATTGTAGGTGATAAAATCACCTTTCACACACAATATAACCCACCCAATCACGCACCAGAAGAAAAATGGCAACATACACAGTCACATCCACTGGCAAGAACACGGAAATGGCCTCTATAAATCAACTCCAAGCAACAGCCCCCATACTTCAATGCAACAGCCCTTATGCTTCAAAGTCATCTCTGAATCGCTTAGCCACAAATTGAGCCACTCAACAAGAATACCAATTTATAGTTCTCTATCATATCCCTCTTCGAGGGAGAGAGGAATAAAAGAAAACGGCAGAGCATATTAGACACAACATTTCTATTTCTCCATTTGAATCTTATCTAAGAGCAGCGGTGAGGACAGAGCTGCGACGATACCGTCAGACACACAAGCGCCGGATGAATATATGAAGGCCTCCTCACCCGCTTCAGTCACTCATTCATTCACTCTCACACTCATACGCTGGAGTCCCAGGGCTTCCAGATAAGAGAAGGGAGTGTTCTGCTGGAGACAGCCTCCTCATTGGTGTGCAAGGCGGCACAATCTAAGCCTCCCATATCCCCTGTGTGTGTGCGCATGTGTGCGGTTGTGTGTGTCTTACAGATAGAGAGCATTTTCTCTCCCCTTCCTTCACTGCCACTAAAAAGACACAGAGGAGCAATTGTGCCCAAGGAAGGAAAATCACTCCATTTTCAGAGGAGAGGAGTGAACGGCACACTTTGGCGCTCGCTCTCTCTTTCTGTTCATTTCCCCTAACCTCTCCCCTCCGCCCGCCCGCTCTCTCTTTCTTCTCCATCCCATTCACCAAGCAGCTGAAATGGCAATGCTTGTTAAAAAAAGGGGGGGGGGGGTTGGGGGGGGAAGCCCACATGACAGCATTCACAGCTCCGCTCACCGTGTGCCGCCGCACCAGAAACCACAAATGAAAGCAATTCTGCATAAAACGTTAAACACTCCGGGGCCACAAGTGAGAGCAGAAATGTGAGAGCAAAAATGTTCCACAGAATGCAGCGCATAGGTAGAAAAGAGTCTGGGTTTAGAGAAAGGAAGATATTGCATGCAGTAGTAAGATTAATCACAGCATTAGAGGTGATTGCTTTTTCAGCTCGCTCCTTCTCGAACAACAACGTTGTGCAAAGCTGTGCTTACCAAGAGAAACTGTGATACCTTGCTGGTTAGCCAAACAACCCATTAATCATTGCTTCCTATTTAGAAGCTTTCAGCCTGATTGAAGCCCCCAAATTGCTTGACATTTGTAACATTTGAAGAATAGATTCGTTTGTCTTATAGTACTTTTGCCTGTAGATCCGCATCAAAGCAAGCAAGCCAGTGTTAGAAAATGATGGTCCGACTCCCCTCCCCGCCTGAGATGAATCTTTTGCACACATGCATACCTTGAAATAGAACTGTGATATAATTATAAATGAGTGGACTGTTTCCATTGAGCCTTTAAAGCAGTCAAAATCAATAAAATGGCCAAAAGCAGAAAACTAAGATAAGTGATCGGTGGAGTCTAAAATTAGGAGTGTGACACGGTGAGTTCAATACATCCCTTTAAAATGTAGCCTGTATTCCAAAAAGAATAAAATTGCAAGAGCAGACTCACATTGGGCTGTTGGAAACAAGCTGAAGCACAGCACAGATTGCTTTGTGTGCAATATTACTTCAGCATGAAAAAAAATAAAAAAAGCTGGCCAAAACAGCCGGCTTACATGCAACATCCTCTCTCACTCTCACAATGTCCTCAAGGTTAGCCAGAGCTATTTTCGCGGAATCGTTCCTCCCAGACCGTCACACTTCTCGGGACACCTTAATACATTTTTTTTTTGCTACCTGAATCTCAAAGACATGAACCCTTACTTGCCTCCCACTCACAGGGCTCAAATTTGGCTCGGCCGTCAGATCAGCGTGTGGCCCTGTTGCACAAGATTTCAGCACCTCGGACGTCACACAATGGACAGCGCAGATCCGGCGGGGAGCATAAAAACACGGCAACAAAAGACACAGAGACGACGGGCTCAGTTTGTGTTGGAAAAGACCAAGGCTGGGATTAGTTTTCAAGGCCATTGACAGAGTAAAAAGACCTCATGCAGGAAAAGAGTTCATCCATGTCACATTAGACGACAGCAGGCTTCAAATCAATCCTGTCGGCTTGGTTTAAGTCATATTTGAACTCCCTCATGTGGAGAACATCTTTTATGATAGATTCCACCCCAAGACCTCTTTGTGTTGCATTCTAGTCCTCCTCAAAGTGGCAAACATTCTTTTACTTCTCAATCGCAGGGAATTATTCCGCTCAAAAAGTTTTGCGTGTGCGTGTGTGTTAGAAAGACACACCATGAATCAGCACTTCAAGAAATGTGTCTACAAACCTTGAACAGTTTCTTTTCACGCATAAATTGTATCTTCGAATACCTTCTCCTATCAATATTAAATGACATTATATTCCATCTTTGATGCAAGATGCATTTCTTCCTCCGAAACGTTGAATAAGGCTTCAAATGAGGGAAAGCAAAAATTTCATTGAACTTAGAAGAAAGTGTCATTTCATTTCACTGGAGAGACCGAGAAGCACGAGCTGCAGGCAAGCTCTATTTTCTATTTCTCTGCCTCCCACCACACACACATACGCGCACACACACGAACACAGTTCCATAGCCTCATTAGAGCGACTGGCAGCACGTGCCGCATCCCAAAATAATCATGCAGTCTAAACAAAATGCACCTCAAGCTCAGGATCTTGACAAAGTGCCTCAGTGAAAATTTAATGGCGCAACTGTACCGCTCTGTATTGCTCCCTTACAGCATACAATGTTGCTTGAAAAGTTGGACATTGCCAAAGACAATCAAAATACGTGTGTCCCCGTCAAAAGTTCGAGAGAATGTCACACCCATTTTCAAGTACATTTACTTTTCTTTTCTTTCCTTTTTTTTTTTTTTTCGAACTGACAAATATATATATATATTTTTTAATTTACATAAAGACTTGATTCCTTAAAATACACTTTCCGGTTAAAATCAATCTGCAGAGTGCATCAATGACAAGAAAAAAAAAAAAACGGAGTGCAAAGGCACTTCATGGAGTAAATGTAGTGAGGGTTTGCTCAATGCATTTCCGGAGGTTATTTTTGATGGTTTCCCGCTCACCATTTATATGTGCAGTCTATGTACATACAGGAATGTCCTTCTGTAGCTTTCCCTCCGTTAATTCATATTTTCTCTGTCTCAGGAAAACTAAAAAGCAGTTTTGCAAAGCACACTCACAAGGCCATATTTTTACACAGTCTTGCCATCATCCAGGTCTTGAGGGATTTTCTCTAAGGAAACAGAGGGAATAATTTATACTTTCTAGGGAGAAAAAAAATAGAGCATCATTATAATATACTTCCTTTTATACATATTGGAACGAAAATAGAAGAAACGAAATGCGAATACATAAGAAAAGTTTGTCTTCGGTCAGTCATCTGAGCTTCAACGCGGAGATAAGATAGTGGGCTATAAGAACAGTTACCGATTGACACTTGAGAATCATTGCGAATGCTGCAAAGATCCTCGGAGGTTGGGAGGATCATCCATATCTTACAGCTGGCTCATTGCAGTCTGTTTCTCCAGAATTTCCAAATAGTCCGGTTCTGCTTTTAGCTTCCCATGAAGAAGAAATTGGTGCTCACTGTTTTTGGAAGGGAGCTCCACCCCAAAGCATTTCCTGGGGGTCCCGTACACCACAGTTTTGTTCAACCTGTCCTGGTTGGTGACGTGTCGCGGGGCTGTGGCGGCCTCGTAGGGGGGCACGATGCAAGGTCTCTTGGGTAAAGTGCAGAAATTGTAACTGAAAGGAGAGGTGCCAGCGGCTGTGGGGAGCTCCTTGTTGGGCCTCTCTCCCAAATTTTGATACAACATCTCAGGAGGCGATGTTGGGGATTTCTCGGTAAAATCCACCGCGCTGACGGTATAAGCTCCCGGGCTGCGTGTGAGGAAATCATCTTTCTTGGCATTCAATGGCCCAAAGCTTAGCTCCTTGAGGTTTCTATAATATGCCACCTGCTCGCCATCTTTCTGTATGTAAATTGGGTTTTGGCACATGGAACCCACCGGCGGGGGGATGTAATTATAGACGTGACTTTCAGAATTCTTATCTCGGCTCGGTTCGGGATTGTAGGAGCCGTACTGCACTTGGAAGGAGTTCAGATCTATGTTGTTGGAGCCCGTCGGGACATGTTCCACCCCTTTGCGTCGTTTTAGAACAAAAACAAAGAGCCCTGCTCCAAAACAGACGGACAGAATGAAAACAATCAGAAGCCCGAGGATGAGCACAGAAAGTGGGACCTCTGGATGCAACTCCGGGGTTTGGCTTCGCGATTCGGTGGGGCTGGCCGAGCTGAAAGGAGAGGAGGAAGAGGGTGTCGGTGACTCAGTGCTAGGACTCACTAACGTAGGGGCTTTGCTAGGGGGGGCGTATTGAGGCGGAGGCTCCTCGCTTGGCTCAGGACAGATGGCCTCATTGCGCAGTGAGCGCAGCAGGCGACCGGCGTGCTTGGAGGGTGAGTCACAAGTGATTTCATTAACCACGACACTGGTGCTGGACAGCTCCATCCAGTTTTTGAGTGCCACAATATGACAGGTGCAGTCCCAGGGGTTCTCCTGGAGGTCGATCTGGATGAATGCCGATAGCTGGTCAAGCACACCCTTCACGGGGAGATAGGAGAAATGATTATTCCGTAAGTTGAGTCTTGTGAGCATAGTGCCCCCGAAAACGTTGTCAGGCAGTGATCGGAGCAGGTTGTTGTTGAGGAAGAGCAGCTGCAGGTTGTGCAAAGCGTTGAAGGTCTGCGGTAGGATGTCTTTGATGACATTGTATTCCAAATAGAGATACTGCAGTGACTGCAGGCCAGCGAAAAGGGATTGCGAAAGCGACTCAATGTAATTCCCGTTCAGGTAGAGCCGCCTCAGATTTGTCAGATTCTCAAATGCCCCTTCCTGAATCACCGCGATCCTATTATTTCCCAAATGAAGGAGCTCCAGAAGACTGTACTCCGTCAGATCGGTTCTGTAGATCACTTGAAGGTAGTTGCCGGTCAGGTGCAGTTTCTTTGGGTAGGAGGGCTTGGGGTTCAACTCGCTTATGTTGTGCAACTTCCGCTCTTGACAGTTGATGTTCAGCCCACTGTCCGGGTTTTGGGACGTGCACACACACACGCCGGGACACAAAATAGGCACAGGAGAGCGTGTCTGGAAAACCATGATAGGCCCAAAGACGTGTTTGTCCTTTGCGATGCGAGGAGTGGGCCTGTAGCGCATTTTAGGGGGCCGTGAAGCTTTCGGGAGACGGGTGGGGGAGATCATGCCGGGGAGGTAGGTTGCAGGCAGCGCTGCTTGAAAGTGAGAGTCAGAGGCAGGGTGAGCACGCTCGCCGGCGTTTCTGCGCGGGCACAGATCCTGCTTTATAAGCTGCGTGATGTCTTTGCCGTGCAGCCTGAATGGCGTCTCGCACACTATGTCCCCCACAAAGACCGAAATGGTGTCCAGCCAGGACTTGAGAGGGATCAGATCGCAAGTACAATTCCACGGGTTTTCTTCCAGCTGGATCTCCATGATTCCGCCAATGTGCTCCAATACCCCCGCAAAGGGCAAAGTCTTTAGCCGGTTGCCACGTAAATCCAAATGGGTGAGGAGCACGAAGCGGAAAATGTTTGCAGGCAAAGACAACAGGAGGTTGTCGTTGAGGATCAACACTTTAAGCTTGTTCAGCTTACTGAAAGCGCCGGGTTCAATGGTGCTGATATAATTATAATCTGCCTGTAAATACTCCATACTCTCAAGCCCCGCAAATGTGTCCTCCTTGATCCCCTCCAGGTTGTTGTTGTTCAAGTGCAGCCTCTTCAAGAAGCGCAGCCCCTGAAAAGCGTTGCTTCCGATCTCCTGTAATCCGTTATTCCCCAGATGCAGAGAGGTGACATTGCCATAATTGACAAATTCATTTGCACCGAGGCGAGACAGGAAGTTGCCATTGAGAAAAAGCTGCGAGACCTTATTCTGGGGTGCCTGGAACTGGCTGACGGTGGTAAATCCTTTATTCTCGCAGTTAATATTCAAAATGTTCTCTCTCTCCTCGCAGGCGCAGCGGATCTTGCAGATATCTTTGGAGGATGAAGTTTTGCGGCTCTCCGTCTCCGATGGCGACAGGCTGGTGACCGTGAGGACGCTCAGAAAGAGGACACCGCTCAGCATTTTTACAGCCAAAAGTGCTTGTTAATACATGGATCCGGCATTTACGTATGCATTGTGAGCCTTGGCTTGAATCAAAGAGTGGAGGAGAGAGTTGACATATTAGAAAAATGACTCACACATAAAATGTCCCGCACATAGGTACGAACAAGCCTACAAAAATCAAAAGCATTCAGATTTAGTATTATGATAAGATCTTGACACGAGAGATGTCGACTGACCTCCGCTTTGGAAGTGAAAACAGTTCCCAAATTCCTCAGCACAAAAAAAGGACAATCCTGTTACAGAACAAAAACACTGGTAACGGACAGGATCCTGTGTGGAAGATGGATTTGGAACATTGTCACAAGCAGAGATTCATCCTAAGAAAATCCATTCGCTGCCTCCCCCTTTTTGCTCAGGGTGACCACATATTTGTGGCTTCTTGGCGAGCGGCTCACCAGCAGCTGCAGCAAATGTTCAGAGGCTGACACGGATGACCATACACGCTCTCTCTCTCTCGCCTCACATCAAGAGCCCAAAACGTGTCCTTTTAGTCAATAAAAGCCATCTTTAAAAGTCCCAGGAAAAAATTTGCAGTTATTGCACAGTGGCGCACGACTGGATGTCCTTTATCGTCTTGAAAAACAAGAGGGGAATAAAAATGAACTCTTGGGAATCAGCAAGGAGCGGCTCAGGAGAGCGAGTGAGAGAGAGTCATGGGAAATCTATCTTCCCCGAGCTGAAGCTTAACCGGAGCCTCTGCTCCCGGTCCTCCTGCTGCGTTGCACACAATGAGGGCAGTACTGAGCGTCTGCTGCTGCTACTGCTGACTGCGTGTGTGTGGTGTGTGAGCACACGCGCGCATGTGCGTGAGGGAGAGAGAGCGAGAGACAAAGAGACTGAATGAGGCAAACCCATGGTCATCACGTCAGTGAGCAGGACACGTTCTTTAGATTTTCTATCCAACAACTCTCTCTCTCTCTCTCTCTGTCTTTCTCTCTCTCTCTCTCTCTCTCTCCCTCTTCCTCTCTCTCCCTCTCTCTCTCTCTCCCTCTCTCTCCCCCTCCCTCCCTCCCTCAGCACATACATATATAGTATATCACGTGAAATATTGGGAAAATTGTACACATAGTTATGAAGCCTAACACTTTTTTCCCCATGCCTGTTATTTAAGTGACAAGCTACTAACACAAAACATATGGTCGAAAACATCAAATATTTAATTTAGTAATTAGTCCATTCAATGGCTCCTTTCAGTTCAGCAACTTGATCAAAGCTTTGTCTGGTCTATGATGATCACGGGTTAAATAGGTCAAAAGGAGAGGCAATTATATAATCAAGTTATCAGATGTATCAAACATTTTGGTGGGATAGCCTGTATTCATGTGACTTTTTCTGTACTCCCATTACTTATGTAATGGTATAGTAATAGTAATAGTATTTATATTATTCACCAAACTCATATAAATACATTTCTGTGCAAATCTAATAATCAATAAACACAACCACCTTTTAAGATTCAAGGTATTCCGTGAGGCAAACTCTGCATTGTCTTAATCATACTCCTTTTAAATGAATTTTTCATCTGGTTTTCCATTCAGTCCTTTGTCCCTCGAACCACCAGGAGGCAGGAAAGGCTGCTTTTCCTACCCATAGTGTGGCTCCAATTTACCCAATTTGGTTTCGTCATGTTCACTCTCCCATGCAATCTCCATCACTTTGTTTGCAGAAATAAAATGATATACACACATCGACAAAATAATAATAATAATATTATTATTAAGGGCGGCACGGTGGTCGACTGGTTAGCACGTCCGCCTCACAGTTCAGAGGTCGTGGGTTCGATCCCGGCTCCGGCCTCCCTGTGTGGAGTTTGCATGTTCTCCCCGTGCCTGCGTGGGTTTTCTCCGGGCACTCCGGTTTCCTCCCACATTCCAAAAACATGCATGGTAAGTTGATTGGATACTCTAAATTGCCCCTAGGTGTGATTGTGAGTGCGGATGTTTGTCTCTGTGTGCCCTGCGATTGGCTGGCAACCAGTTCAGGGTGTCCCCCGCCTACTGCCCAAAGACAGCTGGGATAGGCTCCAGCACGCCCCGCGACCCTTGTGAGGAGAAACGGTACAGATAATGGATGGATGGATGGATGAATATTATTATTATTATTATTATTATTATTATTATTATTAGTAGTAGTAGTAGTAGTAGTAGTAGTAGTAGTAGTAGTAGTAGTAGTAGTATCATTATTATTAGAAATCATAATAGTAATAATATATATAAAATAATGAATATTATCCAATTAGAAAATCAGCCATTGCTTATGAAATGTTGATCAACAGATTGTTTTTTTTCGTTTTTCAAAAATGATCATGCTTCTAAAAAGATTTAAAATAATTGGATTATAGGGAGGGGTGGCCCAGTGGTCAACAAGTTGTGGGTGTCGTGGGTTCAAATCCGGCCCCGGCCTTTCTGTGTGGAGTTTGCATGCCTGCGTGTTTTTTCTCCGGGTACTCCGGTTTCCTCCCACATTCCAATAATGTGCATGGTGGGTTCATGGAACACTCCAAATTGTGCCTAAGTGTGATTGCGAGTGTTTGTTTGTCTCTTTGTGCCCTGCGATTGGCTTGCAATCGGTTCAGGGTGTACCCCGCCTACTGCCCGATGACAGCTGGGACAGGCTCCATCACGCCTGTGACCCTTGTGGGGATAATGGATGGATGATTCATGGGGACATGTTCAAGCAATGTGTGTGCTATAATTATCATCACAAATGTCTCCAAACTTGTAAGCAGTTCCTTGGATAACAGCAGGGGTGGCCAAACCTTGTCATAGAGGGCTGCTGTCCTACCAGTTTTAGATGTCTTCGTCCTCCAAATACACCTGATTCAAATAATCAGGCTCGTTATCAGGCTTCATCCGAGCTTGTTGATGAGCTGATCATTTGAATCAGGTGTTTTGGAGTAGGAAGACATATAAAACGCACTGTACTGCAGCCCTAGAGGACCAGAGCTGGGCATGCCTGGCCTTGAGCATGGCTCACCAATGTGGTGCCCATTGTGCACCAGGAAGCCCCCAAGGACCACATGAGAAACCCGCGGGTCTGTTCCCAAAATAGCTCAGCAGTGATGGGGCATTGTGGTTTTCTAGGACTGTGTTATAAGTTATCATTTGAAAATGTAAACAATGGATGAGATTCGTTGAAATAAAGTTTGATAACTGGTATTAACCTGTTTTCTAATTATTGTGAGAACTCATTAACATGATCCGTGTCTTCACATAACTGAACGTCATTGATTATTTATAATTACTATGGCGGTCACTATCAAATCGTTTTAGAATTGACTAACGATTATTTCATCAATTACCGTATTTTACGGACTATAAGTTGCAGTTTTTTTCATAGTTTGGCCAGGGGTGCGACTTATTCTATGGAGCGACTTATGTGTGAAATTATCAACACATCATTACTGTCATGGCTTGTTAGTGCTGACTTGTATTTATGACGTTTTGTCTCCCTCTGCAGTCACTTTAGCGTAATTGAATCTGTCCCCAATATTTCTAACTTGTCTTCTTATTGGCAGATTTAATCACGCCACCTCCAGTTCATAGTTCACGTAGTCTGCTAAGCAACATGTTATCTTGACTTGTTTACAGCCGTTTTACAGCTTGGTCAAGCTGCAGGGAGACAAAACATCATAAATACAAGTCAGCACTAACAAGCCATGACAATTACCTCTATATTAATTTCACATGTTATTGTAACCCACATAAAGAAACATAAGGTAAATCCTAAAAGCTATTAAAATGCATGAAGAATTAAAACCGTTCAAATCTAATATTTTGTTAAATAAGTAATTAAAACTTGGATTCTGAGCGGGGGTGGGGCGACTTATACTCCAGTTCGACTTACATATGTTTTTTTCTTCTTTATTATGCATTTTATGGCTGGTGCTGGTGGTACTCCGGAGCGATATATAGTCCGGAAACTACGGTATTGGTGAAATTCATCCCCGCCGCCCCCGAGGCAGAAATCTTTCTGTTAAACATCTTTGTGGCCGACCTAGCCGAGTTAGGCAATTTTTTCCCCAGCCCTAAAAATAACCTAAAATAATAACATTTGATTAAACATAATTTGAGCATTTTTATGTTTTAATTCATAAATGTATATGAAACTGGTAGCCCTTCGAACTCATCAGCAGCCAAGAGGTAGCTCTCTGCTTCAAAAAGGTTGATGACCCCCTGACCTACTATTTAAAGTATGACAATTAGTCACTGTGCTGTTTGGTAACATGGGGTGTCAACACACACAACACGGAGCACAAGAAGCGAAAGAGAGAGTTTATAGACTAGAGAAATTATAGACAAGTACGCTACAAGACTAAGCAGCGTGATGTTCCTCTGATTACAGTTGAACATTTTATTGATAAATTTAAGATCCAGAGGACTGTAGCCAACCTCTCTGGAAAATTGATGACAAATTGAAGGGATGGATATTATGTATGGTTAAAAAAAAAAGGAGCAGAGAACAAAGTTCAAAGAAATTAAAAGTGAAATTCAAGGTCAGAATGCCATCCCTTTGCAAACTTGATTGCCCAACCCAGATCTGCTCATTCCTAAACTTCAGTGCCTGGGAAAAAAATACACACAAGTCAAAAGAAGCCTTTCTCACACAAATACATGGTCAGTAAAGAAAAGAGAAAGCTTTTGCGAAAAAGGTAAACACAGTTGTTCCCCGACTGTGGGCAGCTTACCAGTTGTGTGTTTTGTTACGAGATGGCATTTGAGAAACAATAGTTTTATGTATTCATTACACAGCACTTGCTCACAAACCACACAGTGCGGATTGAGCTTTTTCTCTCTACTGCTCCAAATAAAACCTAATTTTATACAGTTGAAATAATTTGTTTTTCTGTTTTTCTCACTAGCTGCTCAGGGGCTCTCACAGTTGCCACTGTCAGCACCTGCATGACTCCCTCTCGTTGTTTTGTGTTAAGTGCATTGTTCATGTATTGCTGCCTTTGTTTGGGCGACTAAACCAAGATGCGCAGTTAGATATCAACAAATTCTTTATTTCAAAACAAATGATTACAGTTGACCGTAACCACGGCAAAATTTCCAACTAGCTATGGATTTCCCACAACTGTCAGCCTTACACCTCTCCAACGCGGAGGTTATTACGTCAATTTGTTTTGTCACAGTCCCACAAAATCCCGCATTCAATTCAAGGGGCTTCAGGAACAATTTCCCCGTGCTCACATTCCACTGATGGGAGGAAGACTTGGCCCATAACCACATTTACATCATAACACAATGAATGAGCTAGTCAAGAGGGCATTACTTATGTTAAGATAGTAATATAATCTCATACAATATTATTTGCTTTACGGAGATTTATCAAATACTTGATTCCGTTCAAATATTCGGAAACTGGAAGTCTGTTTAAGCATTTCAGGGCTGGACATCCCTCGCAACAGAATTCTAAAGGTCTACCGCCGTTTGAGTTGTTTATTTCCTCCCTTTGCCAAATATGTTTTTACCTGATGAGGAATGAGAAATTGCCCGACACACAATACAGTTTTAGGGAGCGACAAGAGTAGTGCATTCATCACTCATTGTGGCACGGCACAAATCCTTCACTTTTCCTCCTGACAAGTGTGTCTGTTTGGAGACACTTCATAAACTTCTATGTCCCATCCTGCATATTGAGATTGAATGTTGTTGAGGTTTAAACTGCTCCGTCCAGATAAGTGCCACAAGCAAACAAAATATGTGACTCATCTAAAGGTACTATCAGCCTTTTGCTTGCAGCATACCACAAGTGCTTGAGGCGGTGATCATGAGTAGCTCCCTCACTGTCTCTAGTTGTATCTATGCTTGTGTGTTTAATAGCAGTGAAAATAAATAGAAAGTCCTTGCAATGCATAATAAAATGGATGTCTTGTCCAAAGCACATTACTAATTCCGTAAATTTGGTGTTGTGAGAGTGACTCAATCAAAAGTAGGCAACTCATGGACATCAAGCACTAAGCTGTGGAGCAATATTGACAGAAGGTTGACATGGTGCCATGTATTCTAATTGGAATGAATCAGAATAAACAAACAGAATGAAAATGCTCCATATAAACACCTCAATCAGAATAAAAACGCAGAATCTGAATGCAATTTCATTCACTTCACAGGGGTGGAATATTCCTTTTGCCAATTGGAACGAGCGTCATGTAAACAGTTCACTTAGAATAGCGCATGCTCTGTCTTGACATAAATGCGTCATAAATGACGTCGTTCTATACGCACTTTAAAATGGAAGTTATACCAGAGCTCGTCTCCGCGTTTCATGCGTCTGTAACATGGCTGATCTGATTAATGTAGTGGTGCATGCAAACGGCAGATTGGAATAGCTCACGTCACATGTGAACAGGTGACCAGAGATCTTCATTCGAAATGATTTCAATCAGAATGATAAAAATGTCTCCATGTAAACCTGGGCCTGTCTAGTTGAGTAAAGATGTCAATTTCTCGAGCACCACAACTTTCTCTGTACATTCGAGATATGTCGAGGAGACCCTGTGGTTAACGGAAAAAACCTTCAGTCTCCTGCTTTTGAAATTGGCTGTTTTCCTCCCCAACGTTTCTCTTCACGGCATGTTTTGAAAAAGACATGACTGGGGGAATGAGCGACAGGATATCTTTATTTTCCACTTGGTGTCACTCCAGAATTAAGTTTCGCCGAAAGCTGTCATGAGCCTGAACTGCGGTAGTGCATAAGTGATGAACACAAAACAAAACAAACAGGACAACGACACGGCAAAAAAGGTGGTGGTCGCACTAGCATTAAACTTTGATGTCAAGTAGGGATCCAGACAATATCATACTGCGGGCCGCAAACGGCCTTCGGGCTTTGCGTTTGAGACGCTGCTTTAAACATTGTCAAAGTCAAGTTGACTGTTTATAGATTGCAAAAGCAGTTATGTATCCACAAAATGACACTGATCTACATCAATGGTGGGTGCAGCTATTGCGATAGATAACATACAATCTGTCCTATAGCTTATGTTCATGAATGACACATGTACACGTATACTCTGTTGGGTCAAAAGTAGCCCAAATTGGATTCAAACCCAGCACTGGGTCAAAAAGGAGCGAGCCAATATTGGGTTATTTATACCCAGCACATTGGGTTGAGGATTCGATCCCAGCAACTTGCAAGATTTTGACAAGGGATAAAAACTACCCATAATGATGAGTTAAAGCTACCATGAAAGGGTTAACAGGCAATAATACTAATTTTGATACCAGCATTCTTAAAAGAAGAAGAAGATCCAGAAGAAGAAGCAACGTTTCCCTGTCACCACAGCAAGTCGCTATTATGGTGTTTGGCACAGATTTCATACTGGAGTTCCGGTCCTGATGTCTGCTTCAGTCCTGAGTCCAAATTGTTTTGTGATGAAATGGTCATGGCGAAAAAAGGCAGGGACTTCTGATTTGGTGATAGTTGACTGCATAGCAATGAATAAATAAGAGGAAATGTAAATATTTACTTTGCAAATTGATTCACAGTGGGCACCTCTAAATGCTCTGCTAGTGCCCCTAACATTTTAAGTAGCTGCAAAAATACTCCAAGTTAAAAAAAAAATAAAACAAATTTCGGGGGCTCAGTTCAAAAATAAGAAATTGAAAAATGGGCCACAGGAAGCAATTTGATTTTAATTGGCTGGGTTTCCTCTATCTGGGTGTGTGGTAACGAGCATCGCTGAAGATATGTCATGTCATCTTCCAAACCGCTTATCCTATACAGGGTCACGGGGAGTTGCTGGAGCCTATCCCAGCCGTCAATGGGCGAAGACAGACTACACCCCGAACTGGTCGCCAGCCAGTCGCAGGGCACACATAGACACTGTCACTGAGCGGGAATCGATCCCACGCTGCCCGCACACAACTCGGGCGTGTGTACCACTACACTATCAGGGACTGGTCGCTAAAGATATGCTAGCTTGGTAATCACAATCAATCACAACCATCACCACAATTCATCATTTGAGCCATCAGCTGCATTCAGAACAAAACTAGTGACTGAGGAACACCATTCTTCTTTCAATCATTGTGCAAGCATAGGCGGTTGACTAAATATATACTGTATGTGTGTAATGTTGTTTATATTGTGGTGCTGGCAGCTACAAAGGTAAACAAAGGTACATTATCTGTACTGATGCTTTTTACCAAACTTCCGGGTCATGTGAACATGAAACACTAAATATTAAAATTAAACTCAGTCCAGTGGCCCGTTTTTCAATTTCGTATTCTTGAACTGAGCCAAAAATTTAAACCTGAAATATCAGTGTTTTTTCTTTTCTTTTGTGTGTGTGAGATGTGTGTGCGTGTTACATTTAAAAACAGACAACAACATTGTCAGTCACTTAATTTTTCAGTTTCCAATTGAAAATGGAAAGAAGAAGAAAAAAAAAAAAGAAAAATGAGTTGAAGTGTCCCACAAAAGGTGTTATAGACTTGGCTTAGTGACCCAAAAATATATGATGTATTTTACGATCAGTGGTTCCTTTTTATAAACAATCTTCGTACACACATTTTAGTATATTACTGCTGGTGCCAGTATCATGGACAGACCTTCTAATTTTACTTCTGCAAGTCTCTAGTGAGCACAAGTTTCTGAAGCTTTGGAGTTCCCTTAAAATCTTTCAGGCCCCCTACATCGGCCAGCATGGCAGGTTGAGTACCAGCAGTGGAATAAATCTGTCCCATCCATCAAATATTGATTTCATAGCCACCGTTAAGGGGGAGTCTTGAATTACAAGAAGGCTGCCACATTGATCTGTGACCAAGCATCTTTGAGGTCTCATACTTTCTTCCCTTTAGTTTCGTCTTGTGTGAAAGCTTCTTAGCATGTTGCCATTGTGTGTGTTGATATATGTGAATCAACATTAACTGCACTGTATTTTGGGTGGCTTCTCGTCACCGCTATTTTTTTTATTATATCCAAAGCAATCAGCCTTTGGTACCAGGTTTTAATTTTCTTATTGACGCAAATACCATGAGACAATAGATGAGTCCATAAATGCATTCCCTTTGGTACACAGCTAAAGTTCTGGTTAAGTGCTATTAAGGACGGAATTGTAGGAAAGGAATCTGTCTAGGGCTGTGCGATATGGCCAAAATTTCATATCTGAATATTTTTGCCAGAATCTCGATAATGATATTGCTATGGGTTCTGTGAAAATTAAGCATTTTATTTTAAAGAAAAACGAAATAGCAATCCAAAAGGATGTGAAAAGTGTAGTATTTTTATATTAGCACTTACTGACAGCCATCAACATGAACAAAGTTAGCAATAAATTTACTGTTACTGTGCTTTAATGATAAATAATTTTATGCTAGAACAGAAGTGTTGCGTGCATGCATTTTAACTGCATCGTGTGTGTTGCGCTGTACCAATTTGTCCATATATGACCATAGTAAAGATCGTAAAGTTTCAGAATATGGATGGATGCGTTGTGTGGCTTGAAAAAAAACCAGTTAACTACTCACCCCCCGCACATGACGATGGTTCTGTTTGCATTCACAGGACAGACCTGGCGGTGGGGTGACACCGGAGTGAAAATTCCCATCACACTCCCACAGAGTCCCATCCCAGACCATAGTAAAAAAAAAAAAATCCTGTTCGGTCTTGTCCTGGTGAAAACGACTCCTGCCGCCCTGTCCTGCTCCCATTCAGATTGGCTCCCACTCCCGGACCGCTCCCATTTTAGAGGTGAGCTACATTAAAAAAGACAAATAGTGTGTCACCCCTCTTCCTCAAGGACTCTTGGAGCTTACTGGATCTGTACCACTCCCATCTGTTCCAATTCATTTTTCTTTCTCTGCCGTCCCAATCCCGTGATTAAAGGTAAAGTTGACTCCCATCCCGCGGGAACCCATGCAATTCACAAAAAAGTGTCATCCTCTAATGGCGATGTGACATGGACTCCCAACAATATGAACTATGCCAGCCAGGATCGCCTTTTGAGGCTCGTCATGCAATATCTCGCATTGTATGACTTCCACAAAACAAAGAGTTGCGTTTCTATAGAAATAGGACATGGGCCATAATCATATGGAAAGTGGGGATATATTGAAATGCGAGACTCACTCCCATCCAACTGAATGAACCAGAGAGGCGCGGGCCGCTTGTACATTTTTACTAGCTGCGCTATTTTATCCACAGGTAATTGTGAAATTCTGATCACTTAATGTTCTAAAACACAATATATGTTTACCGTATATACTTGATAGTGTCTCGCAAACGTGCTTACAACTCTCGCTAACATGGAAATGGATGTCTCGTGCATGTGCTTTTTCACTGGTGCTGCGTGTGCAAGATGATCATTGGCTAGAACAGGGGTGTCGATCTACTCGGGGGCCGCCCTCCTGTATGTCTTAGAGGTTTCCTCCTCCAACACACCTGATTCAAACGATCGTGATTGGAATCAGGCCACTGCAGAACTTGCTGATGAGCTGATCATTTGAAACAGGTGTGTTGCAGCAGGGAGAGATGGAAAACAGGCAGGACAGCGGCCCTTGAGGTCCGGAGTTCGACATCTGTGGTTAGCTGTCGATCAACATAAAAACTTGAAAGGAGGAATGGGGATTGTTGGACTGAGCTTTACATGCAACACATGCGTGGCAAGGTCAGCGTCACTGATATCGTCCTAATTTCAATGTGTGTGGGGGTGTGTGTGGGTGGGTGTGTGTGTGTATCATCTTCCACACCAATTATCCTGTACAGGGTCGCGGAGAGGTGCTGGAGCCTATCCCAGCTGACCATGGGCGAAAGGCGGACTACACCCTGAACTGCTCGCCAGCCAGTCGCAGGTCACACACACACAGACACTGAGTGGAAACCGATCCCACGCTGCCCGCACACTACTCAGGCGAGTGTACCACTAAAGCATCAGCGACCACTAATTTCAATGTTATCTTGAATGCTCATATCTCGATTTCGATATGTCAACAATATGTAGCCTAGTCCTAAATCTGTCTGAGCCATTCAATGATCTGAACACCTGTTTGCCTACCAAAGTGCTCTGAGTTTGAACCTAGTCTGACTTACTAATGTCTGTGTGTTCCATTGTGTTAATGATTGGATAAGATAAGAAATAGGGATAATTGAACAGCGTGATGTCAAAATAGGACGCCAAATTGTCATTTGCATCACACTCCCTGACCCCTCCCCACACCATCTAGTTCATTTCTATTGTGCACATCATTCATGAATAACTACAACTACAACAACCAAAACAGTAATAAATAATATGCATAGTTTCGGTACATCCTAAATGGCTCAAGATGCCTCTGAAAGAACTTCCTTTTTTCGTTCGTTTCGTCCTTTGGTCGTAGTGACATAATGAGACTGAGGGATCTTTTGAAATGACAATCCAAAGGAAATTACATAAAGCTAGAGTAGTGTTTCCCAATATTTAGTGAGCCAAGACACGCATGTTACAGAAGAAAACTATCAGGGGACACCCACCCACAAAATTACTGAAATAATGATGATCTGATTTCATAAAGTTATTATACAGTGTACAGCATTTGTTCTGCCTTTCACTGTACAACACTGGCAAAACTAAATGAACAAAAACTACTGTTGAGTATATCTGTGGAATCTGGAAATCACTGGACTAGAGAGAGCAGGTATCTTCAATTCAAATTCGGAGGAGTCCGGTTGCGCGGGATTTCTCAGGGAAAAGGTCCGGACCTCAGAGTACTTCAATTAACGTAATGGACTCATCACATCCATTTTCTGTACCACTTATCCTACAAGGGTCACAGCCAGGTGTGATCGAGCCTGTCCGAGCTGACTTTGGGCGAAAGGCTGGGTGTGCCCTGGACCGGTCGCCGGCCAATCTCACAACACGTATAGACAAACAAGCATTGGCACCCACACTTACGGTGTTTTCAATTGACGTAACGTAACGTATGTTTTCAGAATGTGGGAGGAAACTGGAGTACATGTTAACTCCACCCAGCAAGGCCGCAGCCTGGATTTGAACCCACAACCTTTGAAATGTGAGGTGGAAGTGCTGCCGCATAGCCAACCTGTCAAACAACATACTGTAATAATGACTAGGACATTTTTCAGGACAATGTATTTTCCCAGAAACTATCACGATAAACGATTGTTGATGTTTCTTTTTATTTATCCTTTACTCTTTTTTTCCCACTGCTATGAGGATGACTGTCAAATCAATGTCCCGCAAAAAAGCAAAAAAGATCACTTCTGTCCTGCCTAGAGGACATCAAAGCCGGGATGTCACAAAATTTCTTAAATTTCAACAAAAAGAAAACAGAAGTTATGGTGTTCCAGTGGCTTTTCTACATCCCACCCTGGGCCCCCTGGCTTCATGTCTAAAGTCAACAGCCTTGAACTTGGGTTTAAATTGGACAGTGATCTTAAATTGGAACAGCAAATCAACACTGTTGTAAAGTCCAGCTTCTTTCACCTTAGGCAGCTGGCTCAGATAAAGCCCCTCCTTTCCCATCAGCACTTAGAAACAGGCATCTATGCATTTGTTACAACTTGGCTAGATTACTGGAATGCACTTTATTTTGGAGTCGGCCAGTCCTCTCTCAAACGTCTCCAGTTGGTCCAAAATGCTGCTGCTCGCCTCCTAGCCGGAGCTTGGAAGATGGAGCACATAACACCAATTCTGGCCTCCTTTCACTGGCTTCCAGTGCATTTTAGGCTTCAATTTAAGATTCTTCTATTTGTTTATAAGTCATTAAATGGCCTGGGCCCGGCATACCTCTCCGAGCTCCTCCACATTACGCACTGCGGACCAGGCACTTCTCGAGGTGCTGAGGACCAAGTGGAGCCTCAGAGGGGATCGAGCCTTTTCAACTGCTGGTCCTTCCCTCTGGAATGACCTCCCATTGGTTGTTAGGCAAGCCCCCTCTCTGTCCACTTTTAAAACCCGGTTGAAGACACATTTCTATTCTCTGGCTTTTGATCCGACCTGAAATGTTCGGCTCTTTTCCGGTGTCTATTGTATATAGTATATATATATATATATATATGTTAATTTATTGATTCCACTTTGTTGTATTATGACTATTTTGTTGTTTGTATGTAAAGGGCTTTGTTACAGATCTAGCTGTTGTGAAATGCGCTATAAAAATTGTATTGTATTGTATTGTATGTTTCTTTTTTTAAGCCACCGATACAATGAGATTAGAGTGAAATAATTTGTAAAATGGCATTGAAATACATAAATAACACATAACTAAAACAGACTCTGCCTCTGTTCACAAGACATGCATTTAAATATTAACACGGAACACTTTCAACCACATATCTGTAGTGGCAGAGTACAATGAGATGTATTTTGACTCCTTCAAAATCTCCTCTTTCACTTGGGTACAAGGCTGGAATGACTTTCTGGAAAATATAAATTTATTTAGAAATGTTGTACTACTTATCAAAAATCTGCAGCATTTCTAAAACGGTGCTATCTGAACAGAGGTAAACAGCTGCATCTCTTTCTCCATAAGACTTCTAAAGATAATACCAGAATTGGGCATCATCTGTCCGTCTGTACTATCCGGTTAGTATTTCCAGCCGACCCACGTGATGTGCAACATCTATTCAGTTATCTATTCAATTAATCTCTACCATCGTTTACATTTTCAAATGATCACTTATACAACAATCCAGGAAAATCACAATGCCCCATCACTGGTGAACTATTTTTGGAACAGGCCTGCGAGCTACGCATGTGGTCCTTGGGGGCTACCTGGTGCCCGTAGGCACTGCGTTGGTGACCCCTGGCTTAGACACCCAGAACCAATGTTAACTCGCTCGTTTTCAGGACCCCTGAATATGCTGGATGTGCTTCCGTGGCTCTACAACCCTCTGTTCATCCAGAATGGACGTCAAAATGGCCGTTTCGACCATTTCCGGAGTCAAACATTTTATCTGCACCCACATTTAGTTACCCCAATGTGCTGGCTGCAGTCAGAGGCAATTGAGACGGTCAAGCAACTTAGATTTCCTACTTTTTGTTGACAAAGCACAATCAGTGGATCGCCGCCGTTGCATGGAAGCAGCTGACTTCAAATTTGCTGCCGTGTGTCCCACAATACAGGAGAGGCCCATAAAAGCTTAATGCTTTAAATATGGTGGTTCAATGACACAGCTCTCGAAGGATAAAACACAAGCTGTAACATCTGAACCTCAGCTGAGCCTTTCATCACGCTCACACTCAAGCCCCTTCTGAGCTGCTTCACTTTAATAACTCCCACATCCCATGGCAATCTGTGTGGAACGTGCTTGACAGCAGTGTGTGTGTACCTGAGAGATTTGATGTAAACACTGAAGGTATTGTACTGCCGATTGCCTTAAAGAACCGCTTATGACCTGAAAAACAATAATCTCCTTTCCGAAAAACATTGAATCGTTCTCAATGCAAACATATGCATGCACCCACTGTTCTTAGTATACTGCCCTGTAATACACTGGCCACTTGAGATGATCAATTGTGAGACACACATTCCTGCCACCAAATACGTCAGTGGCAGTAGCTTTGGAATTTAGAGGTGGAGTTTGCTTGGTTGATGGATCGCTGTTGTGATGCTGAGTGTGTGTTTGTGTGCGGGGGCGTACATGGGTGTGTGCGCCCATGTGCCCGTGTGTAGCCATGGGTGTGTCAGATCTATAACTCGTGGGGTCTTTGGGATATTCCTGGAGTGAGGTGATATATAGTCAAGGGGATGGCCAATCTGAAAAGTGCTGAGGGTCACAGCGTGGTGTGCGTGTTTGAGAGAGCTGTATACCACCATGGGAAGCAGGCAACATGAGCGATGGACTGAAATCCTTGGTAAGATCAATCTACTGTACTTCTACTCTCTCTCTCTCTCTCTCACACACAAGCTGAAATACTGTAATCAGTATGCATACCTCACAGTGGCCTCCATTCTTTCATCTGTTGAACTCAGCATGATACAATAAAGGAGCAATACTCTCGTTCTCCCATCATCTCTATATTGGTCTGGTAGCTGGTGCAACAGGGATGGAAAAGCAACATGAATGAATCTTATGCAATTGTGTCAACATCCAAAGTCATGGCAAAATATACCAACTAACCAACAGCTCCACTGGAAATAAACTCCTTAGGATACATTCACAACTAGTTGTAGAGCTAAAGAGCAGGAGAATTGTGCAAGATTCCAATCCAAAAAAGGGGGTGTCCATAAAAAAAAAAAATTGGGAGCCAGTGCATTTGATCTGTTATTTCCCAACCAGGGGTACGTGAAAACGTGAAATAATTTCTTTTCCAGACCAATAACCTGTGGCAGAGCCATGCCAAAATCACAGCAGCCGTGTGTCAACTCAAGTGTCTCATTAAATCTCAGATGACTGATGAAGAACGTCGACCTGCTACAGTGGGTCTGAATATTAGTCTTGTTCAGTGTTTTCATTTATTCATAATATGTTTGTTTAAAATTTAATTTTCTGTTTAAAGGGAGTTTATTCAAAGGAGCTCCAGTTTTGTTTTAAACGTTACAAGAGGTTACATAACAAAGACAGGTTTATTCTTTATTTTGTATATATATATATATATATATATATATATATATATATATATATATATATATATATATATCAAATTATTTATTTTCGAGGAAAAATACACCTAAGAATTTATCCATCCATCTGTTATCCCAATATCCTCTTAAGCATTGCGGGTATACTGGAGCCTATCCCAGCTGTTTCCGGGCAGCAGGCGGGGTACACCATGAATTGGTTGCCAGCCAATCGCAGGGCACACAGAGACAAACAAACATTCACACTCACAGTCACACCTAGGGGCAATTTAGAGTGTCCAATCAGTTTTTGGAATGCGGGAGGAAACCGGAGTACCCGGAGAAAACCCACGCAGGCACAGGGAGAACATGCGAACCCCACATAGGAAGGCCGACACCTAAGAATTAAATACTCAAATTAACGAAACAAAATAAAAGGTTTTTCATTTAACAATCATTTGTGTTACGTTCTGCTTTTGGAAAATCATCAACACTTATGAGTTAGGAGGTAGTCATGGTATGACAAAATGTTTCGGGGTTCATAAGACAAAAAATATTTGGAACCAGTGGATTAGATGTTTGTTCGAATCTGGATGAAGGTCCAGATCACGAAATGTATTGCTACCTTTTCAATGTACTTTTATTATGCCCCTGTGTTAGGGCCAAATGTGGCAGTTATCCACCAAATCAAGCAGAACAAGCTGTGCTGAAAGAAGGATTCAATTTTCCACCCACAGTGTATGATGGGACTTAGTGGAGGTATACATGAGAATCCATAGGCCCCATCCACATGGAAACACATTTCACTGTATCCGCCCAAGTTATTTACCGATTGGGCAT
This sequence comes from Filicampus tigris, assembly GCF_054856515.1. Taxonomy (NCBI): domain Eukaryota; kingdom Metazoa; phylum Chordata; class Actinopteri; order Syngnathiformes; family Syngnathidae; genus Filicampus; species Filicampus tigris. The sequence continues at coordinate 35,709,049 of NC_141218.1, read as the reverse complement.
TCCGTACACACGGAGGAGTCTGAAACCAATAACATTTATAACCGGTCCCCAGAGTGGATGGATTTCTAAACGCCGCCCCTTGCATTTCCGTGCGTACAGCACATACGCATGCTTCCCTGGATTGATGCCAAAATATAAAAAGTACATTTTTAAAAAATTTTAAAAGGGGTAGCGGTCGCAGTTTGATGACACATTCCCCATTTCTTGTTTTTTTTTTTATTTTGGTATTCTACTCCACTTTCTTGTGTGACCGTGAGCAAACCACCATCTTTACAAAAAAAAAAAAAAAAAAAGGACCTTCAACAAAACAACAAAAATGGATAACTACAGGATCAATTAAAACCGAAACTTGCTTGTATCACCTTCATGTTGTTTCTAAATGGTGCCGCGGGGCTTGTATTGTTCTGCTAATATCACGTGGCCGATTACTTTATACAATACAATACAACTGTATTTATATAGCGCATTTCATAACAGCTACAGCTGTAACAAAGTATTTTACATTACAACAACAAAATAGCAAGAATATAACATGTAAAAGCAATAAATTACACACTAAATACTATATACAATAGACACTGCAAAACAACAGGAAACTGCTAGTCTCATGTCGGATCAAAAGCCAGAGAATAGAAATGTGTCTTCAAACGTGTTTTAAAAATGGACAGAGAGGGGGCTTGCCTAATATTCAATGGAAGGTCATTCCAAAGGGAAGGACCAGCAGTCGAAAAGGCTCGATCCCCTCTGAGGCTCCGCTTGGTCCTCGGCACCTCGAGAAGCGCCTGGTCCGCAGACCTGAGGCTGCGGGAAGGTGCGTAGGAGTGGAGGAGCTCAGAGAGGTACGCCGGGGCCAGGCCATTTAAAGACTTATAAACAAATAGAAGAATCTTAAAATGAACCCTAAAATGCACTGGGAGCCAGTAAAGGGAAGCCAGGATTGGGGTTGTGTGCTCGGCCTTCGAGCTCCAGTTAGGAGGTGAGTAGCAGCATTTTGGACCAACTGGAGACGCTTGAGAGAGGACTGGCTGACTCAAAAATAAAGTGCATTACAGTAATTAGCCGAGATATAACAAAGGCATGGATGACTAATTCTAAGTGCTGATGGGAAAGGAGGAGCGTTACGCCGCCTTACCTTAGCCAGCTGTCTAAGATGATGTTGATTACAAGTGTCATACGTAGGGTGACCATATGTCCCGATTTGCGGGGGGCTGTCCGGCATTTTAATGATTTTTAATGCGTCCTGAAAATTCCCGCATGTCTGATCGGCAGGCACCAATTTTCAAACGTGCGTCTAAAATCTTGTTTTTTTTTAATCAAACTCCTGTGTGCTTAGAGCAGACAAAACACAGTGGAGGCTAATATGGGGGCGGGTCTCGAGCTGTGTGTGTGGGGGTGGGGGTGGGGGGTTATGGAGCTCGGGCGGGTGTGACTGACTACATGCGGGACTGTGAGAGGCATGGGTATGCTGTCAATCAAACAGCCGGACGCACATGCAGGCGATACTGTAGTTGTTTATAAAGATACGCCTACCAAAAACAAACAAAAACAATCATTTTAGCGACGCGTTCCATACATTTGTGATGAATTAATGAAAATGGAGGACTCTAAGGAAAGTAAGAAGACTGCAAAGAAAATTAAATGCAGTTACAACAAGGTCTGGGAACACAGTGGGTGAAGCCAGATAAAGTCAGATAAAGCTTTCTGTGAACTTTGTGGCTGCTGTTGCTGTTATGGAGAAAAGTGAAAGACTTGAGTTGTGATGGACATACCTGAAAGTGTTTCATCAGTGCTTTCCTTGGTTCTGGAAGTGCATAGTGCTGCTGTGGACACGTTTGTTTAAAACTGAATTGATTGTAGTTACAGTATTGTAACCCGACTATTGATATACTTCTTGTTTTATTTTTGTTTTATGCTGTGGCTGTTTAATTTGAAAATAATTTGAATTGCAGTAGTTGTAGTAGCCTGTCTTTGTTACTGTAATAAATTGTTGCTGCACTTCATGCTCTACATGTTGACTTGAGATTTGACATGGTTCTATTGTTTGAGTGTGACTATTGTTAAAGTGCATCTCCCTCAAGATATGATGAGACTGACTAATTTCAGCCTTTATTGTGAGCTCCTATTGATATTAATGTCTCAGAGATATACCCTTTTACTAGCAGTTTGTGTTGTATTTTCGTAAATGCAGATAATTTCAACTGCAATTCTGTGTTCTGTGTTTTTATTTGTAGATCTATAATTGTTATTTTGTTAGTTTATTATATGTTACTGAACAGCTGACAAGCTGTGCCATATGCATTTTCGGTGTCCGTCGCGAGCATCACTGCGTCCCACATTGTCCCCGACAAGCATATTCCCTGTCCCACATCTGCTGAGTTTGGATCTGGTCATTCTAGTCATACGTGACAGCACATATTGATGACCCGACTTGCGTCTGTATTGATCGTGAATGTCCGTTTGTAATGGTGACCAGGTAAAAGCAACGTTCAAAAGCTTGGATTGTTTTGATCTTTTACCATCAAAAATGGTTTGTGGGTAGTGGCTTGCTTGTCTTACAGCGTCGTCAGAGATGTGAACGACACGTGAATGAATGCATGAATGAATGAATGAATGAATGAATAAAAAGTGTGCGTGAAGAGGAGCCACTCAAACCTCTGTTGTTTAGAAATTACTCATTTTAAATAAAAACATGTCAATACATCTCTGCCCATTGTCCTTTTGTTGTTTTTGTTCACAAGTCCTCTCATAATTATAAAGACGCACACATGTCCAACATATTTACTTTATTTATGCGGGAAAACCTTTTTTTAAGGCAACATTACCTAGTTACATTAAGGCAGTCTTCTTTTAAAAATGTACATTGATATCATATTTATTTTACCATTATTCCTGAATGATAGGAAAGAAGGAATGTTTAATTATTTGGTTGCTTTGACTTTTTTCGTCCATTTGATGGGCATCATGTTGGCCGTGTAGTCCATGTGACCACGTGACATCACAGAAAATACAACTATGTTTGGCCAAGTGGCCCATGTGCACACATCTATTCTTCAAGTCAAGTTTTAAACATCACATGGAATTTTAACTATTGGCTAATTCATGTTTCTGTTATTTAGCAATATGAAACAGAAACCTATACTGGAAATAAAGTTATGAGGCAAACACATTTTTTCATCAAGTACATCATGTGAGAGTGTTGCCTACCTCAGGGAAGTTTGATTCCGTCTTGCAGGCGAGGGAGAAAATGATGCTCAAGAAAATTGTCTTGACTCTTCTCAACAGATGACTGCAATGAATTTGCCTCGTTCTTTAGGGAAAAAGTACACTCCATCAGGTCAAACATCATCACAACCAGCAAAATTCCAAAACGATGCAGCACTTAAAATCACCCAGGAATAATGTGGTTACCATGACAGAATTTGATACAGTGGACCCAAAAACTGTTCAGCAGCTGAAACCCATCAACTAGTTGCCTTGACCCATTACCGTCTGATTTTTTCAAAACTATTGGGAATTCTGTTCTAACTGAATTGCAGTGAATAATCAACTGCTCACTTCAATCACGCAGGTTTCCTAAACCCCTGAATGTAGCTGCCTTGGTCAAGACCCTTCTAAAAAAGACAACGCTGGATGACTCCTTGTTAGTAAATTATACACCCATCACAAACCTTCCCTTCTTATCAAAGATTGTTGAGAAAGTGGTTTTTAGTCAACTCAGCAAATTTTTTAACTTAAACGGACTTTTTGATAAATTCCAATCAGGATTCTGACCCATCACAGTACAGAAACAGCTCTTATCAAAGTACTAAATGACATAAGATTGAACGCTGACGCAGGGAAGGTGTCGGTGCTAGTCTTATTGGCTCTCAGTGTCATGTGCGGATCGGGATTTGGACCCATACGCAGATATGACACGAAAGTTGAAGAGTAAAAAGTATTTATCAACAAAAATACAAAGTAACAACAGAGATCAGGACCGGAAGAGAGTTTGCATCCTCACTCAAACAAGGTTTGACGTACTGACAATGTGTCAGTGTGTAACTCAAAACGTTTAAACTGTAAGACTTCAGGCCTATATGACATCATAAAGGACAAAGAATAAAAGGACCATAACATCTGTTGAGCAACTGATACAACACGTAAACAACCAGTCATAACACTCAGTACAGCATTTGATACAATCGATCAGAACATACTGTTGAACAGGTTGGAAACTTGGGTGGGATTAAATGGAATAGTCCTAAAATAGTTTAGGTCCTACTTAGAGGAAAGGAGTTACTTTGTGACCATTGGAACTTTTGAATCAGATGGCCTTAACATGCGGGGTTCCTCAACGGTCAGTCCTTACATTAATGAAATGCTGAATATAAACCCTGTAGGGCTCTGAGATCTGCAGATTTGGGTCAATTAGTTGAACTCAAAGTTCAAAGTAAACATGGTGAACCTGCATTTAGCTGTTACGCTGCACACAAATGGAATAAGCTGCCACCAGTAGTGAAGTCAGCCCCAAGTGTAAATGCTTTTAAAACCAGGTTAAAAACGTTGCTTTTTTTCCTCATACCTTTGAGTCCTCTAGACAATTTTAAATCACGTTAATCTTTTATATATTTTAGAAACCCACTTTTATTTCATTACTTCACAAGTTTTCTGTTAATGTGTTTAAATGTTGTCAACGTCCATTGTAGTATTTTTTGTCAGCTACATTTGTTTTCTCTGCTTTGCTTTTGAAATGTTGTTAACTGTTGTGCTTGTAAATGCTTGTAGGTGTTGTCTTTGCTTATGTGAAACACATTGAGTTGCCTTGTGTATGAAATGTGCTATATAAATATAACTGCCTTGCCTTGACTATTAACCAGTTAACTTCAAGGGTGTGGTTTCACTTTCAAATACACACCAATAAGGGTTGAATCCAGATGGCACCCCATTTCAACAATGTACCAGTGTTAAATCTTAGACCAGTGTTTTTCAAACTTTTTTGAGTCAAGGCACATTTATTTCATAGAAAAATCCCACGGCACACCACCAGCTGAAATTGTGAAAAAAAAAAAGCTTATTTTAACAATATAAGTGTTATATTGTTTATATAAGCATTTTTTAAAGATTGAAGAATGACGTTATATTGTAACTTCTTGAATAGGAATTAAATAAACACAAAGAAAAAAGTATTTTATAATGTTTCATATTGATACTTACTCAGTGTGAAACATGAGCCTGTTTGGATAAACATGCGTCACTAATTTGCTTGTCTCTAAACAAAGACAGATACCTGCTGCTGCTGCTGCTGCTGCTGCTACCTGCTGGCATGAAAGAGTACTACAATGTAGTAAAGACATGATTACGCTGCCAGGCGCTAAACCGCACAGGCACACACATTAGATCATTTCCCACGGCACACCTGACAATATCTCGCGGTACACTGGTGTGCCACGCCACAGTGTTTGAAAAACACTGCACTAAAGGACCATCATTTATTGAGTTGTGTGGGCCAAGTGCAGGTGGGTTGTGTGGTTCATCACTGGGCCACACCAGTTTTGCTATCTGGAAAATGTTGGTGACAAGTTTTGTAGAGAACAAAGACTGAGTATAAACAATCAGTTAGATCGACATCTTTTCATTTTTAAATTGTGCTAAGTGTAGGCTAACTGTACTAATTGTAGGTTATCGAGACGTAGATATTTCAATTTGTTGAAATGTGAATGGGAAATTCAATTGTTGTTGTGAACAACTGCCATATTGTTTGGAGGTTTGCCAAGTTGTTTTGAAAAACAATTTTCTGTTTCAAGAAGTGAGAAAAAACAAAGGACAAAACATGGAAAATAATCAGTAATCCTAATAATTTATTTAAACAGGAAAAAGACATAACAATGTCATATGTTTGACTTTTTTGTAGTGTTACCATTAATATGGGAAAATATATTTTATACCTTTGATATTAATCGTAATTTGCCATGACTACTTTGCCTCGTGTTGTGTTGTTTTCATTGTGGAGACAACTGGAACAGTGACTTCCCCTTGAGGATGAATGAAATATCTATCTACAGTGCATATCGCTTTTTGGTGATTTTAATAGAATCCTTTTCTTTTCAGCAGAGTGCAACTCATGACTTCTATGCACTGCAGTAATGGAATTAATACCTTACTGACTTGCCTACTTCAGGCAGCAATTCTAACAACGTGATTTAAACGCACGACATTAATGAACTACAGTGGAGGTGGCAACCTTCCTTGGTATAATCTGGGGTGGGTGCAGAGGGATCTGTGCTTGTTATGCTATTTTATTATGCCATTGAATGCCCAGGAAGTTGCCTATAAATGTATTATTATTATTATTATTATTGTTATTATTATTGCTGTTGTTGTTGCTGCAGAAAAACTATCACTTGGTCTTTATGTCTGATTAGTTTTCATGTGCATTATTTTGCTGATGTGATTTTCACGATAATAACACTATCGAAATGTGATACTGGGCTTAACATCCATAGCAGAGTAACAATGTATTTGTTAGTAGGGAGTGGCAAATTAAAGTAAATACTGTAAAACAATGAACTAAATAAATAGGGGTGGTCATCCGCAAGGACTTTGGCTTTGGAACTAGAGGGTCACATTTGCATTCGTCACATTTTTTATGTATATTTTAAGGGCCATATCGGGTTGATCGTAAGCTTAGTGAAACCGACTATGTAATTCAAATTGCAGGGCGGAAGAAAAAAGAGAGAGTGTGCCACGTCAACATGATTAAAAATATCTTCGTCGTGAAGGGAGTGATGAATTGTCCTCTGTTGTTGCCCCTGTAGTATCCATGGTTTCACATATTGTGCCAGTGACTATGGGCTGGATGATAAGCATAGTCCTGTCTCCTGTGCTTACTTGTGTAATTGGTGATTTACAAGTACACTTGGAGCATATTTCGAAGTCGGCTAGGGCTGAGATATGCAGCCTCATTAAAGGAAAAATGTACCCCCTTTTTGGTGATATTCCCACGTTAATGTTATTTTTCCAAGAAATTTAAGAAACATCCATTGCACTATAGTCCTATCGAAAAGGAAGCTTCGGCATTCTATTGGCATTGCAATGGTTCAGGATTTTAACATTGAGATCCGGTACAGTAAGGGGCTAGACACTGTCATGGCTGATGTGCTGTCTCTTTTCCACTGAATCAAACATTTATTGGGGGATAATTGTTTGATTTTAGGTGGGAAGTGAAGGTGTGTGTGTCCAGTTTGCAAACAGGTGTTGTGATCTGTTGATTGGCCGATTCAGATTATTGCTATATCGGATTGGTGAAATAAGGAACGCAAGTTTTTTTTTAACCACCAAGTGCTGGCAGTCACGCTCTCTCTGAGCCCTCCATCATCCAACCTGTCCAGATGCTGTCCTGTGCACCATGTACCTGCAATTGTGTTGTGAGCAGTTTGTAGCCTGGTAGGAGGGAGACACCTTTTTTTTTGGAGGGGGGGGGGGCTGTTTTGTCATGTTTAGTAGTAGGAGGTAGGTTAAGAGTTTGTCTTTGATTTGTTTAATTGTGTAGACAGTATATAGGGTCCTTAGATCGATTTTGTTAGTTGTGTTGGCATATTTCTCCCTCCGACGTCGAAGAAATAAACCACATAAATATAATTCTTCGTGCACACTGGCCTGCTTGGGATAGGGAGGACGGGGGGAGCATTTAACGTGGTTATGTTTCGGGTTCCCCTAGGCCAGGAACATAACATTTTGGGACTACCAATTGTTATCTGAGCCCTGAGGGTCTGTGATGTCATTTTCAGTCGACAGATGTGACAAAATGGCCGCCCCCTGAGATGGGTAAAAATGGTGGGATTTTGATGCTTAACTCATTAATGATATTGCCTGCGTGGGCCTGCGTAGAACCTATTGGAAAAAAATATGTTTGGGTGATATGTTGTCTTAGTCAACAGGAGCATACACACAAGGCCAAATTTGACAGTAACACCAACATTTTTAAGTTTGCACCACCCAGAGTGCATATCTGGCATGAAGATGCATAAATGCATAACTTGCTGTAAGTGGTCGGCAGAATCTGCACACCCAGAAAAACTGTGTGCCTTTTCACTCTCAAGCACATGGGAGAATTTGCAAATGGTTGATGCAAAGGAGTCTTTAGAGGTGATGGTGAAAAGGATGAAGTCACACCAGAGAGAAATGAAGCCGTTTGTGAGCATATGTGTGTGCTTTACACAGCAAGGTCTATTGCTTTCATCGACTCTACAAGTGAATTAGGGAGGGGGAAGTGCTGTTTACGCATTTGAGCTGAACTGCTGTGGGTCAGCAACCTGGGATTCAGCTGTAAATGATGATAGTAAAACCTTTTTCTTGCTGAGTTTTTCTCCTGGGTTTTACAAGAAAAAAAAATGATTTGAGGGTATTTCATTTACTTCAGAAGTGGGACACAATGACATTTGTCAGGGGAGAATATATAGAGCTTATGTATTCAGCTCTAGGACACAAAAAGTAAAAGCCACTGCAGGGAGGAAAGGAAAATGCTTACACTGTTATTTTTAGGTTTTAATTAGAAAAAAAATACAGTATGATTTTTTTGTACATTTGGTATTAGGGTGCACTTGGGTTAGGGTTAGACCACTTTGTATTACTTGGGCTTTTTTTTTCCACTCTATTTTAAATTCAGGCATTTTTGTTTGCTAGATGGATAATTTGAGTTCAGATTTTTAATTCATTTGAAAGAGACCTTCAACACTGTGCTTTTTTTGGGTGAGTTCAAAATGTGTTCATTTAATTAAAATGTAATTTTCTGAAACATTGACTGCATGGATTTCATAAGCAACACTATACAAGTGTAAAGGTATATATATATATATATATATATATATATATATATATATATATATATATATATATATATATATATATATATACACACACATATTCATTTTACATGTCAAAAAGTGTTTGCGGCTCTGTGTCTGCTTTTCCGTGGAAAACGGGTCAAAATGGCTCTTTGTGTGTTAAAGGTTGCCGAACCCTGGTTTATTCTGATGGGTACAAACCTGTCAGGAACAAAATTATCCTGTCCTGAAAAGTAACTGTCACTCTCACTGATCGGGAGTGAGAAAACACATTTAAAAGGTCAGAGAGCGCATGGGAAGACATGGGCATTCTATCACACACAGAAGGTCCTCTCACTCTGTCACTCACGGATGCCTGTTTTGCTGGCGAATGACGGGAAACTTAAAAAAACGTAAGGGACTTTGCACCGACACAAGTGGGTTTTCGTCCGTCACTGTAATAGTCACTAATCAGGTCAGAACCGACAGACCTTGTCAGTCCGTTATTGACGGACTCCCGTTTTGCTGACCACTGACGAAAACACGTGTTTGTGCGCAGGGGTGCCTACACCGGGCCCGGTTCCTTCGAGCAAAGAAGAGGAGGGGCTCCTCCGACAGAAAAAAAAAAACTGTATGCACATTGCTATTCAATATTGTGACCGATGGTTGTGTTGGCTGCTAAAAGCTATCTTGGTTGGCAGTTAAACAGCTGTAAGCAAGTCAATCCAACTAACCAAAAATGTGAACTTCTCGCTCCCGTTCTCCAAGCCTGATCCTTTTTTTTTTTCAGTCATACTAATAACTAATAACGTTGTCCTCGACTATAACGGTGGTTGGTGGGTGAGATGATGAGGGAACGCCAGGGGACCCACAGCCGGGGGGAGATTCAGGACCCCGTCATCCAGGATAGCGTCGTCGAGGCCGAGCGGCGGCCGAGGATGACACTGGTGAGTCTCGCCGTTGATGTCGGCCACTCGCGTACCGCGACACTGCGTCTTTGCGTAGCCTGACGCGTGAGTGGGTGGCCGGGCCACAGGCGGACCTGTCCACTCCGTGGTTCCCGGTCGTCGGGCGGCGCGGTATCCGAGGGAGCCCTTGGGATCAGAGCCCCAGCGTCGAACACAACAGCAGATGCCTCCTGCCGGATGGGAGCAGGACCAGTTGGGAGCGGTGGGGTGGCTCCCCGCTTCTCCGGCCGCGAGACACCACCTCGACCCAGGTGTCACTCTGCAGCGGTGTCGAGCAACCGTGTCTCACTTAACCGTGTCCGAAAGGCCAGCTGCTTCCATTGTCGCTGTTAGGATCTCACGCACGTGCCTCTTCGTAACCACGGCGGAGAGTTCGAGGAAACGGGTTGCGAAACAAGAGATGACTGATTCCTTTTCCTGGAGTCCCTCTGACAGCCGACGAATATCCCTTCTCAGGTCAGAGATTGTTTTATTTGCCTTTTCCAGGAGGCTATTGTGTTCGTCGCTGTCTCCTATAGGCATTTTAATAAACTAGCCCCAAGCTGGGCTGTTGCAGACGTAAGCTAGTTGTATGCTCGTCCGTGAGATCACACGCGATTCTGTCTTCAAAAAAGTTACAAATTAAGAATAAGATAAAATAGTCTCCAAGTAAAAAAATGTCTCCAAAAAAAGTAAAAACGCACTGTGTAGGTGAGGTAAACTCTAAGGTAAAAATGCAAAAAAGTGCAATCGTTTTCCGAGGTGCAAGTACCGTGGTGCGGAAGCCGGATGTGATGCCACATCATAGAATGAGAATATTCCATGACATGCATCCTACCTGTAATGTCAAATGAATAGGAAATAAAGAACGTATAGCTACATGCACTGCAATATTTAAGAAATAAAATTTCCATTTTTGTTTCTTCAATGCAGGGCCGCCGCTCCCTATACGCAGAGTACGCATCGTGTCTGGGCAAATATCGTCTTTGGGGGCGACATCATCGAGTGCCCACGTCATGCGTGAACAAGCTTGGGGAATAATGGAATACCGGCGTTACATACTTAGAATACAAAAAAGAATTCTGTTACAGAAAAAAAACAATCAGACAGGCACATTTAGTAAAGATGAATTGTTTTGCATGATTACATATTTAATGCAGCAAAGGAGAATGGTGCGGTCTCAAATTTGTCCTGCAACAGTGGCCTTCCAGGATTTTGAAGAATGTCAAAATGTCACGTGAATGGAAATCAGCCATGTATGGCGTACATGTTTGAAAATGGGTTTCCACCTGGACCAATTATGTGGAAGCGTACAATTTAACAGGTATGCAAATGCACAGAAACATACAAAACTAACCTGGAATTAAAAAGAGTGTGATAACAGAAGACGAACCTCCTTGTTGCTTGAAATAAAGACTGCATCACCAGCATGAGTGGTGATGGAGGTGATGTCGGCACTAGAAAGAGGTTCTTCATATATATGAGCAAGTAGAGTTCAGACCACATCTCAGTGATTACTGGGTGTGGGAGGTGTACCCCCAACCCCCCAACAAAAACATCAAAAGGCCCTGGTGTGTTGAGATTTTCAGAATGGTTATGGTAAACTAACATGTTGATCATAAAGGTTACTGAGACATTAAATAGTATACTTTAACATCTGCATTGCATTAGTATGAAATGATATAAATTAGTCTGCCAGTGTGATGGATTATAATTTCAAATGAGTTTCAAGAGTTTGAAATGGATTTGTCAGACTGTAAAATCCCATTAGCTTCTGCACCATTGAAGCACTAAACACATCTCCAAGAAAAAATATACCAAGAGCTCTTGGCAACAGCAACCACAATATGTGTCATGTGAATATATATTACTTCCCACTTCTCTGCTCACCAACAGGCACTGTGCGAGAAACACTGCTCCGTTCCAACTTTGGTCCGCAGCCAGACACCATCCATGAATTGGAATTGAAAAACATTGGACATTGAAATATTAAGATGCTACTGCAATATGAGTTCAGTGAGGGGGCAATGAATATACTCCATACTAAAAGATTTACCTGCCGTGAGACCATGGTAATCACGTGGGAAGCCTTAGCGACCCCTGGACTAATAGCACCTCTGTTGCACACCCTAGCGATGAGGGATTTATTAATCTCTTTTATTTTTAATGTTGTCATTTGCAGAGGAGAGAGTAAGTCACATATGTGCAAATCACAAGCAAGTCTCAAAGTGTAACCTTCAAGTCTCAAGCAATTCCCAAGTTGCTGTGGGGGGAAAAAATACAAGCAAGTAAGTTCGCCACCACGTTTCAAGCAAATTAAGTCAAGTCATTATTTGGGCAGCGCAAGTAAAACAATTTTGCTCAAGGACACAACATGGTCATAAGGGCTGCGGATTGAACCCACAACCCTCCGATTGGGAGACGGCCACTCTACCACCTGAGCCATGTATAACTCACAATCTGCACTGTACATACTAGGGGTGGAAATCACTTTTGTAAACAACTTGGTTTGGACAGTAGTGATCATAATGTAAAGTGGTCCAATACAGGAAGTCCTCAATTTACGAACCAGTTCCGTTCCTACACTGGCGATGTAACCTGAATTTCCGCGTATGTCGGATTTCACCGTTAAGTCAAAATACTTTGTACAGAAAATGAAAATACATTAAAATAGAAAGCATAATATGCTGTACTTAGCATGACTGCTGAGAAGTGAATGGAGAAAGAACCCTCTGCGCACGCTCATTGCTCAACCGCAAGAAATGCTGGTCTTGGCAGTACAGGAAGCACTTGTATGCGTAAGTGCGTTATTTGGCCCTAAACCCATCGCAAATACACAAGCAGGGGTAAACGAGCTCAGAGACGCAGCACAAACGCACACTTTTGGAGCAAGGAGGAAACCGGCTGCTTCATTCATGTGGTGAGTGACATGGATATCAAGTGTTTTATTGTCAGTTGAAAGTAACAAGCGGAAATGACGTTCTTTTAGTCATGACTCCATGCGTCGCCATCACAGGTTTATTCAAATGCCTGTGCAACTCGGTCCGCTCATTCATGTGAATGGGATATTCAGAATTTTTCAGAAATCGTAATTTTGACTTTAACCCAAATATTGACTGCATGTAAACATAGTCACTATGGTGCTGGGGACAACATGGCGGAAGAGGCACTGGCATCGAAGTCGAAACATAGTAGGTCGATTACGTCGTAATTTGAGGATTTGGAACCTGTATATGTTACCGGCACCAGACCTAGGGGTAATCTAGAGCGGGGTTGCACAGGCTGAGGATCACTGCGTAACCACTGTGGATCAAGAGCGGACACAAAATTAGTGTTTCTCATGCGTGAACTTGTTTAATCTCAGAAATGTCATGCCAGTCAGTTAAATTCAACATTGCTGATTTAACAAAATAATATACATTGTAACTGAAAGAATAAAAGTGAATACGTCCTTCTGCAAAAATAAAAACAACAAAACATGAAATTGGCTTCCCTCACAGATAAACTGTTGCTTACTCTTACACCAAATCTAATATACACAATTCTTGCTGAGGTAATTCCCTATATTGAACACAACTATAGATCTGACAAAATGGCGATAGGTTTCCATACCGGGCGACGTCATTAGACACAGCATTCCTCTCAAAACAAGACACTCACTGGTAACTAATCCTCCAAATCTCAGCTTTACATTTTATACTAATAAAGAATGTTACTTTACAGCCAAAATTAGGAAGGAAATGGTAGCTCTCCAACAACCATGCTGGAGAGAAGGCGGTCACATGGATGTTGACCATGCACATATATTCTGGTTTTGCCAAGGATTGCAAGTATATTGGGATGGAATTTGGTGTGCTTAAAGAAAAATAATGGGGTATGAAATACTCAAAACATGTAAGATTTTCTATTTAGGGAGTTTAACGCGGGACATAGTGCGGAAGGGGGATGAGTACCTTGTTCAAGTGCTTTTATCAGCAGGTAAAAAAGTGATCACGAGATTACGGTACAAAACTGATTCACCGACCGTGGAGCAGTGTATGTGCACTGTGGAAGAATTATTTGTAATGGAGCGAGTCACACCGAATACGACTACAAGAGCCTCAGTTTGAAGACAAATGGAATAAATGGATGAAGTATAGAACAAATGGAAGAGAACAATGACACCACCATGGGACAATAAGGACTCGATGTACGAATGTGGTTCATTGGTCAATGTATGTTTGCCCCTGTGTGTGTGTGTGTGGGTGTGTGGTTGTGGTGGACTATATGTGTTGTGACTTGCAACTTTTTGAATGTAGGAAGAATTGGATGATTTATATTAGGTTTAATTGATTACATTTGTTGTTGATTTTCTTTTGGGGGGGGGGGTGGATGTGCTTAATATGAGATGCAGCTCAGGATTTTCATTGGCTAAGGAAAGTAGGCCAGCTGGAATGAACTTCCACATGACTTCTATTCAACACTTCATTTTTGCTCCATAGCTGGTCCAAAAACCAGTGCCAGCTGATTAATGCAATGTTTTCCTGCCCCACTTCCTTTATTTAATGTATTCCTTGAAGGCAATTAGTGCTTTATCTGCTGCCAGATAGCTTTCTAGAAAACTTTGCAATTTTTCCTCTGGGTAAAGAAGTTGCATGGTCATCACCACTGTTCATGTTGTCACAGCATTACAGAATAACTCTTGTCTTTGAGGGCACACGCGAGTCGTAAATTGTCGTTTTTTTTTTTTTTTTTTTTTTTTGCAAGCCAGGTGTGCTAATACCATTTTGTGGCATGCTTTCATGAAAATGCCCTTAGGATCATTTCTTGATGGTGAATTGTCTCATTTTTGGGGTGAGATCTGTCTCATGAAGCACGCCAACACTCATCCCACCTCCACACACTGCTGGGTCAATGGTGAACAGGTTTTTTGTCAGAGTGCCAACCCGCGGGCTCAATCTTGCTGGCTCATTCTTGCCGGCATATGGCCGTCATCTTCCGCCTCACTCAGCAGGCGGCCGCTTGCTTCTTCCCTGCACTCCCGCCTTGCATGCCCTGTTTCCCAGTGCTAGAGTCCACCTGTTGCCTGCACACCACCATGAACCCCTCAAATATGACAATCATGTTAATTAGCCCATGAGTGTAGAATGAGCTTGCTCACTGGCACATCTTCAGAAGTGGGGCAAATAAATGTACTGTTTGACTTCAGACTTGATGGATAAACATATTAAAGTCAGTTTTCCACACTGTCCCTTTTATACATGTATAGACTTTTGCAACTGTTAATACATAATAATTGCATGTTAAACCAGTTTTTTGTTTTTTTTTAGTTTTCTGAAAGAAAAATGTTAGTAAAAAGCTGAAGTATAAGGCCCAAACAAAATGCCCCCCAAAACCCCTGCCTTCCTGCAGTCACCCTGATGATTTTCATTTCATTTCATTTCAATTCAGGTGTCTGCATACCTGTCAAACCCGGGCTGTGCTGAATCTTACAAAAGTTGTAATTTGCCCGTACATTTCTGTATATAATCCTAGACAGTATCTGATTTTAATCTTAAACTGTATTTATTGCGGGCGGCACGGTGGTCGACTGGTTAGCACGTCCGCCTCACAGTTCAGAGGTCGTGGGTTCGATCCCGGCCCCGGCCTCCCTGTGGGGAGTTTGCATGTTCTTCCCGTGCCTGCGTGGGTTTTCTCCAGGTACTCCGGTTTCCTCCCACATTCCAAAAACATGCATGGTAAGTTGATTGGACTCCCTAAATTGCCCCTAGGTGTGATTGTGAGTGCGGATGTTTGTCTCTGTGTGCCCTGTGATTGGCTGGCAACCAATTCAGGGTGTCCCCCGCCTACTGCCCGAAGACAGCTGGGATAGGCTCCAGCACGCCCCGTGACCCTTGTGAGGAGAAGCGGTATAGATAATGGATGGATGTATTTATTGCTCAGCGGGTGAGGTGGGGGGAAACGGAACAGATATTTCTATATCGAATCTTACACAGTGTTTATCGCTCAACGGGGGGGGATGGGTTGATGGGTGGTGGATGGATGTTGGGGGTAGACTTTGCTCGTGAGAGGTAGACTTTGCTCGTGAGAGTCGGCCGAAGTTTGCAGTCGGAATCACTAACGAACACTCCAGATTAGAGCCGAAATGGGCAAGACGAGATCGGTCTAACAAAAACAAGTTTTTTATTATTATTTTGTTTTCCGTACAAAAACTGTTATACGGCATACACAATTTGAAATGATCAAAAAACGTATAAAATACAGGGAAAATTGACAAGTTGACAGCTATGTGTCTGCTGTGTCTGTAACTTCCCAAATAATGAATGTCCTTCAAATTGATGTCCTTCATTGTTTTATGAGCATGTATACTTTCAATTGTTGCCCTGAATTTATAATCCTATTGTTGAGCACTACTGTAAATTGTTTCTGCCATTGACTAGTGATTGGAATAGTCGACGATTGTCACATTCCCAAGTTTACAGAAAAAAAACATCTCCACGGTGATATTGTGCCACTTCACACTCACAAGTACTGTAGAACAAATTGTACTTCACCCTATTGGCATGAAGGCAAAAATGTCTGATGTTGTTCTTGTCAAATGACGGCATTTTACAGATTATTTGGGAAATCTGCAGACTTTGTATGTATTTCACCATTAAAAAAACTTGTTTTAATGGGAAGCTTTTAGCTCATACCTTCTACGATAGAACATTCTGTGGTTTTAGAAGTATCACGATTATAGCGGTGTTGATCCTTTGTATGTACCAAACATTGATCTTTGGAGGATGAATCAATTATAGTCACATTATAAAATTGAAGTAATTATGTAATTGTCCAATGCAAACTGTCAGAAGGCACACCATTCTTAGAGAAGAGGCTGCAGTGAAAGATTAAGGGAAATTGAGTGCATTCTTCTTGCTCTGACAATTTTCATTTTTTTATTTTTTTTCGCATCACAAGAACATTTATAACAGCGTTTTATAGGAGTTTGTGGGCCTTTCCTATCCTCTATAAATTTTGCAGTTACTGAGCTGACTGGCAAAACAGTGCATTTTTCTCCCCTATTTCTATTGGATTATACTGTCCATGCTTTAATAAAGTATTACACAGGATTTCTATACAGACACACACACACACACATTTTTCACCATCGTAATGTATGATTGCGATGTTAACAGAAGATTGAATTTTGCCATTGCAAGTTTTTTTTTTTTTTATTGAGCCCATTGAGGACTGATAACTTCAAGGTAATTCAGAATATCAACAAGCTTACTGTTAAAACAGAATAATACATGGTCTAGCAAGTAAAAAAAAAAAGAGGAATATACAGCCTTGAGACCACATACGAAAGGAATGAGGCTCTAAATTTCAAACATTGTGGTGAAGGACTGTGGAATTTAGCCTCGATTGGTTTGTAATCCTGAGTAATAAGCTTTGAAGTGGTTTTGTTTTGCCCTGACAATATGCAGGCAGTAAAGCTCCTGGGAAAAAAAGAGACCTTTCTTGCCCACTGACGAGCAGCAAACCAAAAGCAAAAAAAGTAAGAAGAGTATGCCGTTCAGTTGGATTGTTTGACTACTGTGAGGGCTACTGACTGACAAAGTGCATTGCCATACATGAAGTAATTACTTTTCAGCGAACATTTTGTTCTTATTCTGCTATTATAACCTACTCATTGCCAACTTAGCTAAATTACACTAAGCAGGCATGCCATATCTGACAGATTTTTTTTATACCTCAATGATCTAGTCCAGGGGTCAGCAACCTTTAATACTCAAAGAGCCATTTGGACCCAGTTCCCACGGAAAAGAAAACACTGGGAGCCGCAAACACTTTTTGACATCTGAAATGAAGATATTAGCCTATCCGGCTCTAACCGCATCTATAACGTGCATAATAAAATGAAATGAACTTATCTCATGACAAACGACACAGGCTTGAGGGGGGTCTTTTTGCAACGAAGCATCTGATTGATCCATATTAAACCAACAAGCCAACGAAATCCAGCGAACCTTACTATCTTCACTTGTTATTGTCTAAAGAAAAAAAAGAGGAAAACAAAACGCTACTCGACGGTTCCACAGACGGAAGATACATCATTGTGTTGCACACACATCTGGAACACAGACACAGAAATTGCGGTCAAGTGGCGGCTATGAAATCGTGCTTTATTTGAGTATGTTGCTATTGTTGTCAATGTTCTCTGCTTTAAATTGGCTAGAATTGCATCCAAATTACAGACAAAATTGGGACGGACTATTAGAACCGATTTGTGGAAAAAAAATTAATTTGACATTTTGACATTTGGACTTCCGAGGTTTTTGGCCGACAGGGACGATATATAATTTTATATTAATATTTTGGGATCACAATAATCTTACAATTTAAAACTACCATGAAACAAACGGACACACACAAATAAAATACTTTGTTCAGCTATTGTGCAGTTTTGGTGTCACACGCAGCAGGTGTGTCAACATGCCAATGGCCTCCTGAGACATCAAGTGCTTTCAGACATCTCTGAAGAAGGCGAATGCTGATTACAGAAATTGCACAAGTCTGAAGAAAGAACTTAAAAACTGACTTAATAAAAATACATGACACACGATTTTGAGACAAATAACATACTGTAACGGCTTGGGTTATCTGTTTTGTGGTGACATCTGTGTTTTGCTAAGTTGTGTTGTTCCCGAGGTTCCTGAATCCATCACGTGACTCACTTGATGTGAGGGGTGTGCGAGTGAGAGAGAAATGATCTGACGGCGAGAAGGACGAGAGATCCGTGTGTACTTATGACGGTGTTCTGTTTTTGCACTGTAGTTGGCGTTGGCTACGGCCCACAGTAGCCGTGTTGGAATAATAAATAGGGAGATAACTAAGTTACGTCTGACGTCGTGTCTTTGGAAGACGTTACAATACACTTCAATCGGACACTTAAAAATTATTTTCCAAAGTCACGCAGAGCCGCAAAATCAGGATGAAAGAGTTTCATGCGGCTCCGGAGCTGTGGGTTGCTGACTCCTGATCTAGTCTGATTAACAGATCTACTGTAGTTTGAAATGGGTGGATGTCAAGTTTTTCTGAGTTACTTTCTCCTTGTTTTTGTTGTTGTTCCTGGTGCTCCATGTTGCTTCATGGGTCCATTAATGATGGACCCATTATTAATACTTCAGATGATTTTACATTTTTTATTTCATTTGACAGTGGTTGCCCCTGTCAATAGCATTGACCTTGAAAAATCATTCCACACCCCTGCAACATGCCCCAATTTCATTTTAAAGAAATGTATTTTCAAGTTTCAAGTACTGTATTTTCCGGGCTATAAGTCGCACCAGCCATAAAATGCGTAATAAAGGGGGAAAAACATATGTCACACTGGAGTATAAGTCGCATTTTGGGAGGAAATTGTGCGCTTAGTACACTTCATTTCCACTGAGCTACAATGCTACATGTAGCATACAATAAAGTTGCGGTAAGATAACTTAAAACTCACTAAAACGATTGTAGATCGCTTAAATAAGTCTTTTATTCATCCCTGACCATGTAGAATGTTTCCAAGTCTCCAAAAGTATTTATGTATTCGGTCATAATTATGTCTTCCTCTCCTCTCTGCTGAGTGTGCTCCTCCTTACGTGTGTGGCTACATGATGCAATACCCCAGCCAGAGGCAGGCAACTGCCTGTTTGTGGTTCGTTCTTATTAGGATGTATCTTATGTTTCTTTATGTTGGTTACAATAACATGTGAAATGATATAGAAGTAATTGTTATGGCTTGTTTGTGCTGACTTGTATTTGTGATGTTTTGTCTCCCTCTGCAGGCGCTTTAGGGCTAAAGCGCCTGCAGAGGGAGGCAAAACATAAGTCACAAGTCAGCACTAACAATCCATGACAGTAATGTGTTAATAATTTCACACAAGTCGCTCCAGAGTATAAGTCGCACCCCCGGCCAAACTATGAAAAAAAGTGTGATTTATAGACCGGAAAATACGGTAAACAGCCCCAAAATGTATATTTTTTTAACGATAACTGACGTGTACAATACAGCCGCAGATGAGGTTCAATCACCCGTTAAAAAAAACACAAATCATTCACTACACTATCAATGTGTGTAATTATGTATGCTGCATTACCCTTGCACTCTTCTATGGGTGATCTCCATGTAAGATGGGTTCCTCCCACAGTCCAACAAGTGTGTTACGGTAATTGAGATCCCTAAATTGCCTGTAGGTGTTAATGTTAGAAAGGAATAGGATTCACAGTCAATCAAGTGTAGAGTTCAGTAAACATTTGTAGTTTTATGTTGCCCACCACCTTACTTGTGTTTCATTTGAATTTGTCATCTGTACATGAGCCGCAAAGGACATATTATAAATATTCCTAAATGTGAGGGAGCATCTTCACTTGCTGGTGGGAATCATTGCTCCAACACAATGGCCCGATCATGCCAGTAGCTTTACAACATTGCTCAGAGCCTGTCTAGGGCTGCGTAAATGAGCCCTATTGGTAACATACAGCACCCAGGTGGACTCTTAAGAAGTCAAGTGTGTATTCATTTGGAACATATTTGTGTCAGCAATATGGTTGCAATATAGTTTCAATAAAGGGGAATGAGAGTGTTGCTGAAGATTCATATGCCTTTGAGAAATGTCTGGTGTGTGCTGGAACTCATGACAAACGCCAAATAAGATTACATAACAAAAGCCAGTACCTTGTTATTGTGACTGATTAGTTGGGTACCATTACATACAATTTGGAAACAATGTACACAATATTTCAATCCTAATCTCAACAAAATCTTAAGAGTTCAGTATGGAACATTTTCTTTTTTTCACTAATCTACACATCTTTATTTCCACATTAAATACTTCAGAATAGGCCAGACTAAACTTTCATTCCTCAGGTGAACATGGTGTCATTGTTGGAACCAGAGTTGGGCATTTTGCCTATGTGACAGACCAGTCTGTCTATCCACTTATGACGGACGTCCATTTTGTAGGCGATAAACGATGGACGGGTACCTTAAAACAAATAAAAGGATTAAGCATAGTCGGAAGCCCATTTTTTCCATCTATGTAACCGCAGAGGTGGTATGGTGGTCGACTGGTTAGTGCAGAGGTCGTGGGTTCAAATCCGGCCCCGGCCTTCCTATGTGGAGTTTGAATGTTCTCCCCGTGCCTGCGTGGGTTTTCTCTGGGTACTCCAGTTTCCTCCCACATTCCAAAAACATGCATGGTAGGTTAACTGCGCACTCTAAATTGCCCCTAAGTGTGATTGTGAGTGTGAATGTTTTTTTTGTCTCTGTGTGCCCATCAATTGGCTGGCAAGAAGTTCAGGGTGTCCCCCGCCTACTGCCCGAAGACAGCTGGGATAGGCTCCAGCACTCCCGCGACCCTTGTGAGGATAAGCAGATTGGATAATGAATGGATGTAATAGCAGAGCTGGGCGCTCCGCCTATGGGACTGACTGGTCCATCTATCCGTCACTGAAGGACGCCCGTTTTGCTGACGATTGGTGAATGACGGAAACGATTTTAAAATAAACGGACTAACTATAGATGGAAGCCCTTTATTTAATCTATCATTTGTGAATAGTCCATCACGAGTCATTTGGAGTGGCTATGTTGCCAGTTTGGAGCAAAGCCACTTTTGATGAGCAGAGAACTGCAAAAATGTAATCCTTGGACATTTAGTTTTGTTCTACATTTCAGATGCTTGGTTTTAATCCAATAAGGCCTGGCTCAACATCTCCCCAGAACCTAATGTCGTTCGTCTTTGGAATTACCTTCGAAAAATTGAAGTTTTACCAGAAATTCAACACCTACAAAAGAATTAAAGAGAGAATTGGGCGAGCTTAACATTGGCACTTATATAATAGGTTTGCATGTAAAAATTACATCAGCACTAAAGTGCCGCCCCCCAAAAGACTCTGCCGTGATTTAAGGTATTTTTTTGTGATTAGATTTATGACAAATCGCCCCGTCCCCTTATGGGACGTGGCTTATGTTTTCGGTCTCAGCGGTCTACGTCACGGGATCGAGGCAATCGTTGTAATATTGCTCGCTTTGTCAGTTGTGTTGTCTAAAACGGCGACCGATCGCCACCAAAATGCAAATGCACATGACTACTCTTGTCCACTTCAACCTGTGAAAGTATAAAAGTGTTCTGCACAATAATTTGGATTTATTGACATAAAATGTGATCTCAGCACCTCCACAAAATCAAAAACACAGTGGCGATTGCTCCTCCACTTTCACAAGCTGAAGAGCATGAATGCGCACACAAACCCCGACTGGTTGTATTATGGACATTTAGCTACGCTAAACTCGTGTCAACTCCCAGGAGGCAGACGGCGGCTTGCAGCGAGCAGCAGGGCAAGCAGATTGGATCTTTAAACCCCCACCCCCTTCCCTCCCCGGGAAGCAGTCGCGTGCGGTGTCCGACACCGCTTGCAGCCGCCACCTTCTACCTGAATGAAGCGGCATGAGAGTGAGGTCAGCCCTCATCAAACAGGCGCCAATGTTCAGCGAACCAAAAGTTCCAGCGTGGCGGACTGCACAGCCAAGTGTGGCCGCATTGGAACGTGACATTTTGGCTGATACGTTCCAAACTGGACGGTGTGTTGTAGGTCGAAAAACTGGGGCCATTCCTCATCCAAATAAATGTGCACGTCTCATTTCCACTTCAGTCTCTGTAAATATCCTGACTGGTGTTTAATGCCTCGCCCGTGCTAATTGTGATCAGCAAAGAAGCAGTGTTGTTTTTTTTGTTCAAGCAAAGAAGCAGTGTGCGCTCATCCCGGTATAAAGCTATGTAGCTCTGCTCACTTCCATAGTTCCTCTTTAATATCTCAACCCCTTTAGCAGATAGAAACATAATTGCAAAAGAATTTGAGACATGTGGCTTTCACACAGGCTTGACTTTTTTTTATTTTTTATTAATCTTTGCGGTTTCAAATGATGTAAAGATGTAAAAATAAAGTGTCAGTGCAAGAGAAACACTATTTTAAATTTTAAAAAAGATTGAGTGGTAAATACCATCCTCTATTCTAGGGGTCAACCAGATTGAAATGATCAGCTCATCAGCAAGCTTTTCAGTGTGTTTCTGCAGGGAGAGATGGAAAACATGCAGGATAGGTGCCCTTGAGGTCCGGACTTGGTGACCCCTGCTCCATTCTGTAATAAAGACGTCGATATCATCATTGTCTACAAACATATATCTTAACTTATCTCAACTTAACACATTCGACTTGTTCTACTGGTTCAAAGTCCACAAGCGCGTCGTCTATATCACTGCCATTACTCATTTCATAGCCCCGTGAACGACGGCGTCCGCCATTATGACTCGAAAGAATTCCGGAACATCCGGCCCGGGCTCACGACACTGTCACGTGTATATTCTGATACATTTCGTTGGTTAAGATACCGAGAATTGGATAAAAAGATAAAAATAAAAAAAAGAAAATGACGTATACGCTCACCCGACTTTCAGGGGAGAAAGACGCAACAGCCCTCCGGCTCTAGTGGTAGAAGTGCGGTTTTGCGCTCCCGGTCTTAATGGGTTTATGCAAATATTTTGAAACTGGTCTAGATCAGCTGTTGAAAACCAAAATGATACAGAAAAGTGTTTTTAGACAACGGAAATAACATGTTTAATTAAGATATATTTAGCTTTTTTTCCCTTCTAGATCAATGCAGTTGCTATGTGCCTAAAGTGAATAATGTTAGCCAACCAGATGCAAGAGAAAAAAAAATCTGTTGTTTTCCACTGTAGACATTGTTTGAGACTATCAGTAATGTATTTCTTTCTAAACTGTAGTAACTCAGTTTTTACACATTTTACTTATATTGAGACAAACCTTGAACCTTCAACCTTGAAGTTAGCAGTCTGGGTTTCAAAAAGTCAAATAGCAACTGTGTGAATGAACTCTTTAGTTTGTGCATGGTCCCTAGTCGCGGGCAGGGTTTAGCAATGTCATGAAAGCAGTAGCGGCACAAACAAAAGTTTTTATGGCACAAAACAACACAAACAAAACAGACTATTTCCCCCAATGAAAGAAGGTTTTTGTTTTTACAGCACAAATGAATAGTAACATTTCGGGTTCTTTTCGCAGGAGATGGGGTGGGGGATAGGTGACATCAATACTAGAAATTAAATTGTGTAATGTCTAACAAATGAAAACAGCACAAACAAAAGTTTTTACTGCAAAAAGCAGCACACAAAAAAATGTTGCGATTTCGTGTCCATTTTGAGTTGATGGGGGGGGCCGAGTGAACTAATGGATGACCTGATGGATCACCTAAAGACTAATCTCTATTAACTGAAAAACAGTAGCAGCACAAACAAAAGACACAAACTAGCACAAACAAAACAGACTATTTCCCCCCAATTATGTTTTACGCAGTTCCCTGACAATGGCTAAGAATCCATCAACAACCAACTTTATTCTGCAGTACATAAAAACAACATTTAAACTGGTTTTTTTTTTTCAAATTATTTTTTAAATTTTAATCATCCCCGTTATATTTTTTGTCAGGCCATGATATGTTTTGGTTGTTTATAATTTTATTTTGACTTGTCTCATGCTGTGTCTTGTTTTCTCGTGGTTCATGTTCTGCTCATTAGGTTTGTGTTTTCACCTGTCAGCGCTGTCCCTTGTGTCTTAAAATCAGCTCCCTCACCCAGTTGTGTCTTGTCCAGGCATTCCTCATTTTCTCATGAGTTTGCCTATATTTAGCTCCCTGGTTTCTTTAGTGATGGGCAGATGAAGCGTTCTGAGCCCTTGGAGCTTTCCATCCAAATGGTTCACAAAACGCTCAGCTCGTGAGGCATCATGTGCACACAAACACCCGCAGTGACCAAATCCTCAATCGTCATTTGAACTGCATAATGGCTTTTTTCCCCCAGTCTAACACTGTCCATAAAAAAATATATAACTGGAATCTTGATACTTAATTAGGTCATATTTACTGGGGTTTATTTATGTAATTGGTTTAATGATTAATTTGTGGTTAATGCTATTGTACAATTGACATGCCCTATTTGTGTTCAAATTTGTGTTTAATAAAAGATTGTGACATTGATTGCGTTTATTGAATGACTTTTTTTTTAAACTTTTTTTTTCCTCCAGTATTGGCTTGGATATATGAACATTTGCCTGACTACACTTAAAATAAACACATTTGCCAATGTGTTCTGTGAGGTGTCGCTGCACTTTTTAAACAAACCTGTTTGTCACATGAGAAGAAAAAAAACACCTCTTAGAATATGAAGGCAAAACTTTAAAAACAATTGGAGAACAACGAACGCTTGGAATTGAAATTTTAAAAAGGTTTCTGAGTTGAGTAGTAAGTTATAAACTATGTTACGATGAGTAATGTAGCGTTGCACCATGCAGTTACTTGTAACGTCGTTCATAGCATACAGGCATATGATGTGTGATATTTTGATGAGATTTACGCAATGTGTTGTCATGTATGGAAGCAAGTGCAATGCTCATATGAAATGATACTTAAAGAAATTAAATGATGTGAAATATTGAATATCCATCCATCCCTTATCCAAACCGCTTATCCCCTATCCCAGGTGTCTTTGGGCAGTAGGCGGGGTCCCTGAACAGCGAGCCAATTACAGAATATTAAATATAATGTAATGATATTCAATTATATGGAATTAGTGAAGTGAATGTTAAGCAATGCCAGATAGAAATGGAGAGGAGTCAAACAATGAATGAAAATAAAATGAATTAGAATCTCTTTATTGTCCCTAAAAAGGAAATTGAGGTTGCAGCAGGAGCACACAGACAATGATAAAATAGCATGACATAATCTAAAATGATAATAATAATAATAAAGAAAACATTACATCGTTCCAAATCTAATTCCAGAAACAGACAGTTATTTTCAATTATTGCAATAAAAAAAGTAACATGCAGATGTGCAAATAAGCAATAGTAATTAAGAACATGAGCAACCTAAGAGCTAGTTGCCATTAAGTAAATTGCATTTGGAATAAATGAAACCTGAATCATTTTGTCCTCATCCTAGGAGCTCTAAACGGACGGCCTGAGGGCAAAAGCTGAAACTCATTTTGGAGTGGATGATTGGGATGACACAATATTGCATTTGCCTTCCTGCAGACCTGTGTATAATAGATAGACATGAGCTCCTGATATTTTCCCAGCAGTTTTAACAAGGCTACAGAGGTCATTCTTTTCTTTTCAGACAAGTTCATATTTCTTAACCATGCAACAACACAGCAGGATGAAACCGATTCAATAAAGCTTCTGTAAAAGAGTCATATCAGATGAAACTTGAAAGTTTCTAATTTTTCCTTAAAAAGTACAGTCATTGATGAACCTTTTTGGAGGTGACTTCAGCATGATATTCCTAACAGTTCCTTGTTGGGGACCTAACCCAGGTATTTGTATTCCTCCACCATTTCAATATGAGCACATTTTAATAACAGTAGGTGGAACAGAAATGAACTTCCTAAAATCAGTATTTGTGTTATTGGTTTTTGACACATTCAATTTGAGACGAGACAAGACGCACCAGGCTGCAAATTCACCTGCAACAGTTCCATGGCCCTGCTCAGAAGATAAACAATAACCGTATCATCAGAAACCTTGAAGATGTGACTTACTCAAGCTGCTGGGACACATGAGTGCATAAAATAAAGAGGAGGGAAGACAAGCAACCTGGAGGAGAATCAGTGGAAGAGGAGAGCACATTGGAAACAACACCATTGACTCTCACAATGGCTACGTTTACATGGACACATTTATTCGGATTAAATGCATGATTGGAATAAAACTGCTTCATGTACACACCTCATTCGGAATATTCTGACCCGATCAAGCCCATTCCAATCAAGATTTTATTCCGGACGAGAGTGGTGGTTTATGTTGATTGTTAATCCGATTGGCATTCATGAAAACACTTGTTCCATCATTTTGGAACAAACCGTCTTTACTGCGCATGTCTGTGACGTCGTTATAGCTGATTATTATTCCCGGAAACTAGTAGAAGCAGAGCGAGTGTTACACTGTTTGTTGTTTGATTCAGTAAAGTTTTGGGGAAAAGAAACAGCAGAGCGAGTGAACGACGTGGTGGACTGAACTGGTAGATTTGCAGCTAGCTCCAAAAGGAAGCGTTAACTTGACGTAACAGCGCAAATAGGAAAAAGTTGCGAAATAACGTAACGTTTAAAGTAGAAATGGACAGAGCAATGTTTCATTGACACCCAAGTCTCTATGGTTTCTTCTACTACTACTTCCAGTAGATTTGTTCAATCTTTGCATGTCAAAATATTTTTTTCCGCTCGAATGTGTGACGCATGCACATGCAAGTCCTAATGGGATCAATATTTTTATGTCGATGAAAACAGTGTATCCGATCAGAATTTTAATCCAAACTGATCGGATTAAAGACATTTTGTCCATGTAAACGTAGCCACTGTGTCCTGTTGGTTAAAAAGTCTTAGTCTGGTTCGGTTCTAATTTAAAATGACTGGAGAGCCTGTCAACATGCATATTAGGGTTGGATGGGATTGGATGCTGAGTAAAAGTCAATCAATAAGAGTCTGGCATGTGACTTCTTCCTCTCCAGATGCATGAACAAAAATCATATATGCTAACTTCAATGAATCAATGTGCTGTTTGTTTGACATTCAATGATATTTGAGTTTTTATTATCTTTTCAATCGTCTTCATCACTAAGAGGCAACCACTACAGGCCTGAAATAATCAAGGGCTTTGAGGGAACTGCTTTTGCTATTGGAACAATAATTGAATGGTGCCAAAACTAGGGTACATTATGCAACTCAAGAGATATGGAAAAATACTACTCAGTTGAACTGCACAGCTTTATAGTACACTGCCACATATATTGTCAAGTCCTGGACTCTTAGCCTTAGTTTTGTTAAAGATTATCTACATTATTTACATGAATAGGAAATTATGAGGACATGGGTAAAATATCATTAGAAACACCTGGCCTTCTTCTGGGATGAAGGTGTCATCTGCAAAGCACCCCCTCCACAGCAGTTGAAACACAACTGCTTAGGGCTCAGGTAACGACCAATCACGGCTCAGCTTCAGAAAACAGGTCAGCTGAAGTTCATCACTCAGCAGTGTGGAAGGCAGTGAGGCTTGCTCGCAACATAAGGGATGAAGGATTTGTTGACATGACAGAAGAAGTCAGTGGCCTTATCGATTGAGACATGGATCCACTGAAAATGAAGACCTCCTTGAAATGACAAAGTCTGCAAGTGAGGAAGAAAACGAAGAGGAAGACGAAGAAACTGAAAAGCTTGTTCTAAGCCTGGAGAACCTGCAACAATTATACAATATGGCAAGGGCAATGCAACAATTTGCATAAGACAATGATGACAATATGGTTCGAGCTATCGAGTTTAGTAATCGTGTTGACGGGGTTATGTCCTTGTACAGGGGAATTTTGCAGCAAAGGCAAAAACAAAGACATCAACTCCCCATCACCATGTTTTTCACAAAGGCTACTTCTATAAAGTTTTCTAAATACAGTAATGTAAATATATACAGTACTGTACACAGTATTGTAAATGAAATACTGTACTGTCCAGTATATGTGGAATCTAATTACTGTTATTATGTTTTTGACAAAAAAAAAAAAAAATGGCATGTGGATTCCTACATTCTACATTTTTCACCTATTGAAGGGAGGTCTAATTCCAATTAACATGTCTCTCATCTTTGCCATCTAATTGCACATTCTCCTTCTAGTTTAACACCCTGATGATGCAGGGCCCCGTGTCGGCTCCTCGGCAGTGCCAGGCCCTCTTCCCGGCGCCTCAGCAAATGCCGGCCTCCGTCCGAGTGCCTCGGCAGTGCCAGGCCCGCTTCCCGGCGCAACTGCAACTACAGGCTTCCATGCCGCCTCCTCTGCACCCGGCGCCTTGGCAATGCCAGGCCCTCTTCCCGGCACCTCAGCAACTAAAGGCTCATATGCCGGCTCCTCTGCAGTGCCAGGCCCCCTGCGTCTTCACTCGGAATCTGCTCTGGCGGTGCAACCTCTGCTGCTGCCCTTAGAGTCTGCTACGGCGGGGCAAGGCCTTCAACTGCCTTCTGACTCTGCTCCGGCGGCGCAATCTCTGTGGCTGCCCTTCGATTCTGTTACCACAGCGCAAGCTCTGCGGCCTCCTTCTGATTCTGCTACAGCGGCACAAGGCTTGAGGCTGCCTTCATCCCCTGTGTGGCCCTCTGGTCACCCACCTGACTGGCCCCATCAAGAACCTCTCATCTGGCCTTCAGGACAGCCTCTGGATTGGCCTTGCCAAGTTTCTCTCGTCTGGCCTCCAGGTCACCCACCAAACTGGTCCTGCCAAGACCCTCTCGTCGGGCCTCCTGGACCTCCACTGGACTGCTGCGGCCAAGAACCTCTCATCTGGCCTCCGGGTCGCTCACCTGACGAGCCCCGTCAAGAAGCTCTTGTCTGGCCTTCGGGACGGCCCCTGGATCGGCCCCGCCAAGACCCTCTCGTCTGACGTCTGGGTCGCCCACCAGACTAGTCATGCCAAGACCCTCTCGTCTGGCCTCTGGGTCGCCAACCAGAATGGTCCTGCCAAGACCCTCTCGTCTGGCCTCCTGGACACCCACCGGACTAGTTTTGGCAGAAACCTGTTGTCTGGCCTTCCCCAATCTGTTGTTGATTTTGGTTTTGAATTAGAATTTAGTTTCACGTCTCTTCATGATTCGTTTATATGTGTCTTTCTGGTTAGGATAAGATGGCGTACAGTGTGCCGGTGTGTTCGGCGACCCTCTTGACAATTCGGCTCATATTAGTGTTTTGGCTGATTGGTGCTTTATTCACAAACACTCTGCTGGGGTATGATCACCTGGACTTGTGGTGCGGTGTTGGAAGTTCGGGTGCGTTTGAGCACGGCTGGAAAAGGACCTTGCCTGGTGACATCGCGGTGGACCTCTTCCGTTTCCAAGCGCTCCCACGAGCCCAAGGACAGAACAGAACAGGTTAAAAGCAGACAGGACACTCAAAAAATGCAAAAATCTAACAGGACATTAACCAGCTACTTCAATTTTTCGCAACATCCACATGCTTTCAATTCAGAAACATCATATACCGACAGAAAGAAAGGTTCGCCATGGGAGACCCACTCTCTGCCATCCTGTGTGGATTTTTCACAGAGGACCTGGAACAGAAGGCATTTTCCACAACCCCACAAGAATATAAATCATCTCTATGGAAACGCTACGTGGACGACATTCTGGAGAAAATCAAAACAGGACATACGCAACACCTTCCAGATCACCTCAACTCCATAGATATCACAGGCAGCATGAAATTCACGCACAAAGAAGAAACTGACAAATCCATAGCTTTTCTGGACTTGAACATCACACAGAAAACGGAGACATCAAAATAAAAGTACATAGAAAATACACACACACCAACCAATACCTCTTTTGGACACCTGAACACCCCACTACCCACAAGTTATCAGTTGTCAGAACATTTCATGAACGCACCACAATAATCACCGACCCAGAAGACAGAACACAGGAGGAAAAACACATAAAACACGCACTAAAAAGGTGTCAGTATCCACAGTGGGCAATAACACAAGGTGCAGGACAGGTCAAGAACAAAAACAACACAACACAGGGGAGAAAGAAAAAACAAACAAGAACACAGAGGAATGGTAACGTTGCCGCACGTGAGAGGGATTACGGAACATATCCAAAGAGCAATGAAAAAATACATTATCAACACACCTGTCAAACCACTCACAACTCCGCCAGATTTTGGTTCATCCAAAGGATGAAATACACCCGGAAAATAAATAAATACATGAAATTAAGTGTAAATCATGCAATAAATCATATATTGGGGAGATAGGAAGGGGTTTCATCACAAGAAGAAAAAGAACACATGAAGGAGTGTGAGGAGACAGCAACAAGACAAACAATAGCAATAAAAGAACAACATGCTTTCATGCTCTCTACAACCTGGCGCAGCATCCTGGAGGGGTGAGCAGACAGCGGGGGGCGTGACTTGCCTGTCAACTCTGACAGGTAGGTCATGCCCTCATGGAACATCAGCCGATTAAGACTAAGTCACAACTACACGAGTGACACTCTGACGAAGGTGGAAGGAACACGCCGAAGCATGTCAGGTAATTAAACGAGCCAAACACTATTGTCTGTTACAAATGAATCAGTCAAAAATATAAACAAATGTGTAAATTATAGAGAACCCCCCCCAAAAATTCTGGCTTTTATTTAGAAATTTCGAAGGAAAATAGGTAGGAATAAGATGAACAGTTTAAAGTTGGAACGGTGTGAATTGGTCAAAAATGAAGAAATTAGATGGAGAAAAAATAAAAAAATAAAATTAGGCTATTTAGAAATTTTGGCGGGGAATGTTGCTGTAAGGTAAGCTGAACAGTTTTAAGTTGGAACAGTGTGAATCGGTCAAAAAATATCAAAATTAGAGGGGAAAAAGAAAAAAACTGAAATTTGGGGGGAAAAGTTGTTGAACAGTTTGAAGATGGAGCGATTTGAATCGGTCAAAGAATGTACATATTAAAACAGCTTTTATTTTGAAATTTGGGAGGGGAAGGATAAGATGAACAGTTAGATAGACAGATACAGATAGAAAGGTTTGAAATTCTGAATAAAAAATAGGAAATTTTAATAAAAATAAAATAAGAATAATATAGTTAACATACTGTCAAAATACAGATTGTATTTAAAAAATTACTAAAATAAAAATTACAGTATTTTACATTAACATCATAAATTACAGTAATTTACTCGCAACAGTGATCCAGTTAAATGCTGTAATGAGCTGTCAAAAATACAGTAATTAACTGGATAAAAAATTACAGTATCATACTGTATTTTCAAGATGCAGTAACATACTGTAGAAAATTACAGTACTTTATTGGATAACTGCTGCCATTAAAGTACTGTCATTTCTACAGCGAGAATTTTTACAGTGTATTAATAACATTTTTTTCATTTATTGTTAAATTTTAAGGCTTTTAAACCCCTCTCCACACACTTTGTACACTTTTCTCAGACAGGCATTTATATTTTCTCACATTTTTCTCTGTTTAAACACTGTCAAAGTTCAATCCTTTGTAGATTTAAAATAAAAAGTACTGTACTCTATTATAGAATGAAACCAAATTTCAGGTCAAAACATGTGTTTGAGAAATAAAAATATAAACATCCATCAATTTCTTCAGCTTTATCTGAGGTCAATATGAATGTTTTACCATTTAAAAAATATATGATAGATTTTAGATATAAATTTGATTAATCCAGGAGGTTGGACACATTTCACAGTCCTTTGTCCGTGCCTTTCTGTCCTGTTGCTGCTCCGCTGCAGCATCTTTTTCCACTAAAGACTTTGGTACAGGTGTCTTTTTCCAGTGAAGAACATAGTTAATGAGTAGTTATTAATGATGCTGTTTTTAATTCCAGGCAAGAAGATTCTTTCAAACAAACACACCATCTTCAATTATATTTGAGAATGGGTTGTCCATTAGCAAATCAAAAAGGCATAACAGAATGACTGTTTATATGCTGCTAAAAAATAAAAAATACAAACTGATGGAAGCGCTGAAGCAAGTAAGGTTAAAATAACATGATAGACTGACGATTACAATTTGGTTTGGCTTGAAATAATAATGGACTGGAAACATTTTGTAAATTGCCCACCTCTGCGTACTTCTTACTTTACTAAACTTACTTCATTTTAAAGTCTTCACAAATGAAACTATTTACAATCAAAATCAAGTCTGTTATCTATTGTGTGGTCTTGTCCAGTGGAGAGAGTACAATGAATCATTTCAGCTTAATGGGTCGTTGTTCGGTTGATGTGTTCTTCCGCCAGTTATGCTATGAGCTCATGGTCAATCATACACCTAATTTTTTATCATATCTCCTCGGCAATGAGCTGTCCTGTGCAGTTTCCCAGTCAACTACAAATCCATGGCTTTTCAATAACATGGAGTTTGCCATCAAACAGAAACACCTATCCCACTGGGTGACGAACAATTGCGAATGTTTTCGAAGGCAGTGTTGCGTTCACATCAGAGTTCCGCAGGATTACTTCAATGTCGCAAATGTTCGCAAACTGTTCTCCAACAGTTTTAGTGATCTTTCTTGTCGCAAAGAAATTTTGAACATATTCAAAATTCCCTTGCGACAAGAAAAGTATAGGTGAACGTCTGATGACCGTTTGGCATACATTTGCGGCCTTGAACAAACCCTGACGTGAATGAGCATTTTTCTACCTTCGCCAACAGTCTGAAATGTTCAGCGGTATAGGGGCTTTTATCAACCACAATACCCAGTCATAAACGTTTTTCCAATGTCGTATTAATCCACATCAGGTGTCAAAGACATTGCGATGTTTATTTATTCATTCATCCATCCATTGAAACAGTTAACCTCACTATTAATGAGAAATGTTTATAAACCACTCTGACGGTTCAGATGACATATCAAAATTGATTGATCCTCTCGCTGTCTGGGGCAACTGTTTTAAGATGTTGGATTAGTTCGACATTTCTCGCATTTCATTGATTAAATCATCACTCTCGTGATGTATGTGCAGTAGTAACTCATCCTTTAGCAAGATTTCATTATGTCATCTACATTCAAAATCCCCGGTTGCTGCAGGATGAAAAATTAAATTCACAAAAAAAAAAAAACTTTTTTAAATCCCAAATTCCTTGAAGGGACATCTATATCTCAAAAAGGCATCAAGCTATGTCCCTCTTCCACTCTCATGTCTTTGTAAAGCATTCAGACCCCGTGCGCATCTGTGTGCACAGGTCATAATGAATGTGTATTTAATGGTTTATGTAGAATTGGATGTTCCAGATGGTAGGGCACTGCTTGACTTCCTGATACATGATCTGTCACATCCACTTTACCTTTCCCCACCTCTCAGTGTAAGTGGAGCTCAAGCTGCTCTGCCTTGTGAGAAGACCATCAGAGTTAAAAATAATTTGTGTCTCAGTTTATAGGTATATGACTTGGCGATCAGGAGGCACAGTTTTAACAGATGGGTTGGTGGAAGGACACCTATTGGTGTCTGAAACACTATCAAAGTGCTTTTGAGGAAGGCACATCACTCAACATATATGGTTTTGTGTCTTGGTGAGGAGAGACAACTAATTTAAAATGTTATACTTTAAAAGTTTAGAGTTTGAAGGTGTAGGTAATGAGACTCACAGATGCAATATAGACAAGGGCAAACATGAGAAGGAACCTATGTTTATGTCGCAAGGGTCACAATGAGCTCAAATTCCTAGTTCTCTGGATCTTTGAGGTGGCTGTCAGCTCATTTGTCTGCAGTAGTTTGAAACTAACACATCATAAAATATTAGATGCATTATTTGTTCTTCCATCAGTCATACACATAAAACCACTCTAGTAACAATTTCCTACCTGAAGGTATTTTGCATTTAACACACATACACCAAGTAAAGTACCCCATTTTAATAACTAAAGAGTTTAAAAACAATTTTAATTTCCCTGCCTCCAGTTTGCCAGCACTCAACATTTGCAGCTCATATGAACCAAGACTTTAATCTATATTAATTATTAATGTCATTATGAACAATGTACTGTATATGTAATTGTCTGCTGCATGCTTTACCCAAAGCCCTTTAAATTCAGTAACTGTCCTAAGAAATACTTTCCATAAGCTGAAATACAGTACAATATTTGAATTTGAAAGTGCAAATGAATTTTCTTTTATGGGCACAATGTATTTTTAGGATGGCAAGGGGTTTGTTTCACAGATGCGTGTAAATTCATTGTTTGATTGTTGACTTTTGGACAAAGTTTGTTTGGTATAAAGTCAATGTATGCCATTTCAAAAAGAGTTCAGAAACACATTTTACTGGCTTTGTGACGTTTATAGCCAAGTTAGAGGGTAGTTGGGCTGTAAAGCTATACCATCGAGCACAATGTACCTCATTCTTACAAATGATAACATTGTTATCCTGATATCATCAAGTTATATGATCTTCCTGAAATGACACTGCCACAATCAATAAACCCTTATCAAGCTTCACTTGACTCTGTTCCATCTCAAAAG
Source organism: Filicampus tigris (assembly GCF_054856515.1). NCBI lineage: Eukaryota > Metazoa > Chordata > Actinopteri > Syngnathiformes > Syngnathidae > Filicampus > Filicampus tigris. The sequence goes on along the minus strand of NC_141218.1, from coordinate 35,674,208 downwards.
GAAAATTAGCTTAATGCCCCTGTGAACAGCATGACTGGAGACAAATAAATGATTGATGGAACAGTAGATGACTTTAGATGGTTTCATGTGACTTGACTGACCCAAAAGTGAATGAATTCTTATGGCCCAATAGTCTAATGGACTGGACATATGAAATATACACTCACGGACAATTCACAAGGAGAACTAGCTGACACGCCACTGAGATGCAATACAGAAACGTTCGGAATTTTCGGTTTTATCAAACTACCGAGTTTTGAGTGATACTCAACACTCATGATTGTGGGAACAACCTCTAGAACACAGACAAATTCCATTACCCAATTGAATTTATTTTCCATATAGATAAGATAAGATAAGATAAGAATGCCTTTATTGATCCCACAGTGGGGACATTTTCAGTGTTACAGCAGCAACTGTGTATAGGTCACACAGGGACGGCGGCATAATGTAGCCATTAACGTATTACATTGACGGCAAACATTCGGGATCAAACCTATGTAAATATAAGCAGTAACAGGTGTATATACACATGTATATACACACCAACATACATCTACATAAAAAGTATGAAGGACACTTATTTTGGCCTGTACATAGTACAGAGGAAAAATACTCTAAGTAAGTGACAGTGCTGCAGTGCTGTAGTGAAATGTAAGGAACAGCATTGGATAAAAATAAAACTAGACTAACAGTAGTGGGGAATGTTGAGTATTGCACGATATTACAGTAGTGGGGAATATTGGGTATTGCACGATATGAGCTCAGGTGCAGGACTGCACAATTGCACGAATGTCCGCCAGTTTGTAGAGACTACACAATGTTCTTGTTAAAGAGTCTGACAGCAGCAGGCAAGAAGCAACGGCGGAATCTCTCCTTTGCACAGCGAGGGTGTAACAGTCTGTCACTGAAGGTGCTGTGGAGTGCTGTTAGGGTGCCCTGGAGGGGGTGGTCCGGGTTGCCCAGCATTGATGACAGCTTGGCCAACATCCTCCTGTCCCCCACCGAGTCCACAGAGTCCAGGGAGCAGCGCAGGACAGAGCCGGCCCTCCTGACCAGTTTGTCCAGCCGCTTCTTGTCCCGGGCCGAGACGCCGCCTGCCCAGGTGACCACTCCCTGGAAGATGACCGATGCAACCACCGAGTCATAAAAGTTCCTGAGGAGTGTCCCCTGAACCCCAAAAGACCTCAGTCTCCTGAGTAGGAAGAGTCTGCTCTGACTCTTCCTATAGAGGGCGTCTGTGTTGTCGCACCAGTCCAGTTTATTGTTCAGATGAACACCCAGGTACTTGTAAGTTGAGACTCTCTCAACATCTGTTCCCCGGATATTCACTGGTGCAGGTGAAGAGTGCTGGCGCCTACCGAAATCCACCACCATTTCTTTGGATTTCCCCGCATTGATCAGGAGGCGGTTCTGCTGGCACCAGTCCACAAAACCCTGAGTAAGTTCTCTGTACTCCCGATCATCTCCGCCTGTGATGAGGCCGACAATCGCAGAGTCGTCAGAGAACTTCTGCAGGTGACAGGTAGGGGTGTTGTAGTTGAAGTCCGAGGTGTAGAGGGTGAACAGGAAGGGAGCCAAGACAGTTCCCTGTGGGGCCCCCGTGCTGCAGAGGAGCACGTCAGACACACAGTCCTGTGTCCTCACATACTGTGGCCGGTTCGTGAGGTAGTCCTGGATCCATGTGGTGAGGTGGTGGGCCACCCCCGCCCGCTCCAGCTTATCTCCCAGTAGGGTGGGCTGGATGGAGTTGAAAGCACTGGAGAAATCAAAGAACATGATCCTCACAGTGCTCCCCGCCTTCTCCAGGTGGGAGAGTGAAGTGTGGAGGAGGTAGATGATGGCATCATCCACACTGATTCCAGGCTGATATGCGAACTGGAGTGGATCCATTGAGGAGCTCACCAGGGGGCGCAGGTGGACAAGGACCAGTCTGTCCAGGGTCTTCATCAGGTGAGACGTCAGCGCCACTGGTCTGAAGCTGTTGAGCTCCTTCAGGTGGGGGGGTCTTTGGCACCGGGACCAGGCAGGATGTTTTCCATAGCTGGGGGACCCTGCCCAGCTTCAGGCTCAGGTTGAACATGTGCTGGACAATTCTACACAGCTGGTCTGCGCAGGATTTGAGGATCATTATTTATTGAACATCAATCAATGTCATGGTCAATTTCGAAGTCTAAAGTTTTTAATAAAGTACAGTTGATATTTTAGCATTATAGCATAGTTACTAGAGTTATGCAATGCAACTCAATGTAATTTAAATTTAAAATGTAACTGTTAACTATCAAATCTAGGCAATATTGTATTTAATAAGACTTACAAATGATGAGTACTACATTTTATTAAAACAGTCATTGCATTACTACATTTGGAAGTGATTAACGATCAATTTGATCCCTGGAATATGTGCCTTAAAATGTGGCACAAATTTTAGACATTGAACTGTCACTGTGTCTGACATACCAAACACGTATGGCTGCTAGCAGCTGTATAACTGTACTGCTAGTGTTGAATACAGTATGTAACTGCTTTTATTTGGCTGAATTTTTCTCATTCTTATTCCACTTATCATTTGTTTGATAGGAATTTTAGGGATTAAGAAGCTTTTTCTGAATAATGATTTTGTGGCAAGGTACAGAGTGAAAATGTACATAAACTGCAATAGTATATGCTAATGTAAGAAATTAGCTTACCTTCCATCAATGAGTTTTGGTTTTGAAGATGATATGCGTTGGAAAATTCAGGTTTTAATGCGCTTGTATACAAACTGTAGTTTGTAGTTGGGTGCCAGTCACTAGACCACTCTCTAGATGTGCCGACAAAGTAACTTTAAGGGCCTGCAATCAGCCTGCTTGATTGTGAATAACATCGCCTTGTCCTGCCTTGGTGCATCTCACGCACTGTTTAATGGAAGAAGCAGCAGCACTGGGGCCTTGTCACTCTCTGGACACCCCACATCTAGGGGAAGATTACCTGTAACTTCATAGATGCAATATTCTTGGACCCCTTGATACTCCGTCATAATTCATTTAGCGTAATTGCATATTTAAAGAATACACTTAAAATTGGTCCGAATGTATTTGTCACGTAAAGTCTCGGTGTGGGCTTCACGGTTCAGTGCACCCAGTCATACGTCGAATACGTCTGAGGAAAAAAAAAGGAAACGCCTGAGACCAAGCGACTGCCACATTTGTTGTCCGAAGAAGAAATGGATCAAAACAAATGTAGAAGAGAAACGGCGAGTGCAGGAGAAAGCTTGGAGCAAGAGGAGCCGTCTGCCCCTATACAAATCAGCCGTTTGGGAACATTTCGGCTTCCGATTTGAGTACGACGGCGAAGGAGTATGAGCGGTGGAGCAAACAAGAACTGTGTGTCGGCGTTGTTCGACCCCGTACGGTAGATTGCAGGTAACACTTCTAACATGCTAACACATGTAAGACAGCATCACCCCGATACAGTTACCGGGAGAAGAAAAAAGAAACCCGCTCAACACCAACAACTTATCCCCGCCACTTTTAAGCAGCCTGAAGAAGTGAAAGCAGACAGAGCCAACGATATTTGTAATTACTGAAGCAATACATAGCACCATCTATGCGCCCATATGCTTTAGTCGAGGAGCCGGGCTTCAAACGTTTATTAAACTTGCTGGAGCCCCGTTACAATGTTCCATCCGGGGCGCATAATAGCAAGACCGTGGGTCCTTGTCATATACAATATAACAGGATGTTAAAATACATCAAAGTTCAAAATGGCACCAAGCTGTAATCTCTACACCACTGCATTTGGGACACACATTTTTAGCCCTTTATTCACGCAAATGTCCAGTTTTTGGCACATTGACTCCTATTATAAACACCAATTTTCAATACACTGTAAACCTGATGTTTTGTAATGCATTTCCCACGATAACCGAACAAATCCCTTCAAAGGCGTCTGAATTGCATGGGGAAAAAATAAATTTGTGAGTTTACGCCTCTAAACCACCAGGTGACGCCAGTAAGGGCTCTTCGTTGAAGTCACTATGGCTGCATGTAAAAAAAAAAATCCATAAAAACTGCTTACATTGCCAGAGGAGGTGTGTGTGTGTGTGTGCGCGCGCGCGCGCGCTCACATCGAAAGTGCACATGCGTGCGCGTGCGCGTGCGCTACACGTCAACATGTGTTTCCCACGATTTTTTTACACGCTTTCCTTGCACTTTCCTTGAGTTATGCATGCATACAATGCAAGCGCGCGTGCAGGTAGGTGCACGCGAGCATTGCAGTGCTTTGGATGGACGCATTGCATTGCAATGCAAATGTTATTTGAAATCCAAGACTTTCATTGGTCGAGAGATCCTCCTCTACGAGTCTTCACGTGTGGGAGGGTTTATCATTTAAAAAATGCTCTTTTTGTTTGAATCTCAACTCTTGAGTTTGAATTTTTTTCGTCCTCCTATTGGATCAAATCATTTCCATGTCAGTATATATGTTGGACTGCTCATCTTGCGTTACTTCTCGGAGCTGACACTCAGCGATGGCGAGGTATTAACTCACTCGAGGAAGCTCGGCGCTCGATTATGGAAGGAGGAAGAAGCTGATTTATGCTTCGAAGATGTCCCCAATTGCGGAGCTTTGGACAAAGTGGAACAGCCGGCTGCAAAATATGTTCAACCTCGGCCGGGACGTTTGCGTGGATGAGCAGCTCGTCTCATTTCGGGGCCGCTGCTCATTCAAGCAGTACATGCCCTCCAAACCGGCGAAATACGGATTGAAGATATGGGCACTGCATGTGTGATGCCGCCACGTCGTATGCATGGAAGCTGGAGAACAATAGCGGGAAGGCTCCAGGCATGCAGCGGGAGACCAACGTGGACATGCACGTGGCATTGCGGCTGTGCGTAGATTTGGAGGGTCACACTGTACTAGTTTGTTCAGTAGTTGTTTGTTGTTTTATTCATATAAATTCTGCATGTGTGACGCCGCCACGTTGTATGCATGGAAAGCTGGAGAACAATACCGGGAAGGCTCCAGGCATGCAGCGGGAGACCAACGAGGCCACGTGCGTGGTGTTGCGGCTGTGTGCAGATTTGGAGGGTCACACTGTACTAGTTTGTTCCGTAGTTGTTCGTTGTTTTATTCATATAATTTCTGTTGATTTAAATTTTTTCATAGTTGGGTTGTGACTTTGACATTTTGAAGGTTCTAATTACCTTGTATAACATTTTCCACTCTGATATACAATATAGGACATATGTCAAGTTACGGTCATAACACTATGTTACTTTTGTTGTCCGTTAATAGCATTTAAAAAAATAACAAAAAAACTATATATGTATTGATAGCTAAGGTCCCCGTGATCATTTTGAGTGGTTGTAAGTAAAAAAAAAAAATCAGAAATGACTTAGTTGTAACATCTCATAAGCAGAGTCATTTTGGGACAAATGGCCTCTTATGGGGCATTTTATGTAAAACTGACATTGTCAAAAATAGGGACATTCAAAAAAAACTTTTTTGTTATGACATTGACTTATTCAAAGCACTAATTACGCCATATGAAATAATGAAATATTCCAATTTGAATTGTGTATATATATATATAACATAGCTAGTTTTGCTATCAGCATACCACAGCTGTTATTGTCCATAGACGGCACAAAAAATATGTAATAATAAACTATATATGTATGCGTAACTCTGATCCCCCTGAATTTTGAGTGGCTGGAAGTGAAAAAACAATCAGAAATGACACCTCAAAAGCAGAGCCATTTTTGGGACAAAAAAACAGCACAAAGGGTATTTTATGTACAACTGCCATTAACAAAAATAGGGACATTAAAAAAATATATTTTGTTATGACTTATTGACTTATTCAAAGCTCTAATTATGACATATGAAATATTCAAATTTGAAAAAAATGTTGGGGATATATATAGCATAGTTAGTTTTGCTAGCAGCATACCACAGCTGTTATTGTCTATAGAGGGCATCAAAAAAAAACAAACGATAATGACAAAGTTATAACACCTCAAAAGCAGAGCCATTTTATGGACAAAATACGGCATAAAGGGTATTTTATTTTTTTCCGGCCCAAGGGTTATAAGTAGGAGGGATAAGTTGTTGGTGTTGAGCAGCTTTATTTTTTTCGATCCCCGGTAACTGTCTCGGGGAGATGTTACCATGTTTGAAGTGTTACCTGCAACATACCGAACGGAGGTCCAACAACGCCGACACACAGTTGTTGTTCACTCCACCACTCGCAACCTTGTTGCACTCCATTGCCGCCGTACGGAAGCCGAAATGTTCCCGGCTGATTATACTATACAGTACATACAATACACTATACAAGCATCTGACATGCAGACCGCTCCTCCAACTCCATGCTTTCTCCTGCACTCGCCATTTTTCTTCAACATTTGTTTTGATCTATTTCTTCTCCAAACAACAAACGCTTGGTCTCAGGTGTTGTTTTTTTTCCCCCCCCATTATACGTATTCGGCGTGTGACTGCGTGCACCGAACGCCGTACCGAGACGGTTCGGGACGAATACAATGCTAACTGTTGTGTTTGTAAATGCTTGTAGGTGTTGTGTCTTTGCTTGTGTGAAGCACATTGAGTTGCCTTGTGTATGAAATTTGCTATATAAATAAAGCACACAAGATAAATAAATAAAGCTGCCTTGCCTTATACCATCTGCAGAGTTTTTACCGGAAGGCGATACTGTCTATGGACATATGTATTGAGGCCCATATATTCCGCAAATCGATCCAGAATCCGTTTGTAGTGGGTAGATCCTACCCACTACAAACAGATTCTGGACAGTGGACACCCATATTGGAATTATCATGGATGTGCTATTTGATTGAGCCAGCTAAGTTAAGAGAGCTGTGGCTGCGGTTGTGGAGTGCTGATAACAGGAGTTGAAGACCTTTCTCTTGTCTTGTTTTTGTCCGTGTGCATACAAGTAGGATGCCTTCGTTTGCAGATGTCACAAACGCATCAATAGCACAGTTTGTCCTTAAAGTGAAGTCAACGCATACATGTTTTTTTCAAGAATATTTTCTATGCAAGCCCAATAGTTGAAACAGGGCATTCTGATGAATATTGCGTTTGTGGAATAAGTGTTAATCCACTCATTTTTAGCCATCTCTGGGGGTGGCCATTTTGTCTTCTGTCGACTGAAAATGACATCACAACTGCTCACAATGACCAATCACAGCTCAGATTCAGAAAACAGGTCAGCCGTGATTGGTCGTTTTGAGCAGTTGTGATGTCATTTTCAGTTGACAGAAAACAAAATGGCCGCCCCAAGAGATGGCTAAAAATGAGTGCATTTTGCTGTTTAGTTTATATTCCACAAACGCAAAATTAATCAGAATGCAGTGTTTCAACTAGTGCGCCTGCTAGGAACATATTCTTGAAAAAAATATGTTTGGGTTGACTTCCGCTTTAATATACGTATGTGCGCTTCTCTTCAAGGGCTTATTTGAGAAGTTTGGGCACTTGGGCAACTGGTGTTCTTCATCTTTGCAAAGCATGCAGGGTACCTTTAATTTGGTGCTGGTTGTCCCTGCCTTGTCATTGTGTACCGCGGTTTGTGTTGCAAAGGCTTGAGTGGATCTATTTGGTTTAAAATTCTTTGTGTTCCTTTTCTCATACGATGAGTTGCATGAATGAAGGGCATATGAAGTTGTGAAAGAGTTACATGCAATTTCTGCCTTGACAACCATGAACAGTGCAAAGTCCATGAAAGACGGAAAATCTCCTCAAAGTCACTTAGTATTCCGAGGCCTTTTATTATAGTTACAGTTTATTTATAATAACACGAAAAACTCGTGAAACCGACAAAGTTCAAATAAGAGCGCTGGAATTGAAAACCGCTTGCAAAAGGCAAGGAGAGAAATAATGAAAATTGCTTGAGACGCTTGCAAAAGGCAAGGAGAGAAATAATGAAGATTGCTTGTTGTGCAAAAACAAGAATAAAATCTAAATCTGTGTGAAAAAAGAGAAACAGAAACGAAGATTGCTTGTCATGAAAAGAATAGATGTATCCAAATCCATAACGTACCATCAAGGATATAATCAACAATAAAAAAAATATATATATACTATGGCGAAAATGCGGCAAAACACGAAGAGCAAAATACGTAGCGTGAATAAACGATGATAACTAGAAACGTCAATACTTGTGACTATAGTCAGGAGCAAACGGGAATAATCCGACGGGGCTCAAACGGTCTGGCAGTCCTGTTAAACAAGGCTGATTACAATAAGAGGCAGATGCATAGCTGGAGGGAACCGCCCACCATTCCCGTTGGAAAGGAAAAAAAAACATCAACATGGAACAGGGTCATGGCATTTGATCAAGCTTTTACCATGCATCTTTGTATGCCTTTTCATCACTGCGATAAAATGTACCCTCAAGACAATTTTGTGCTGAGTGAGTGACGCATCAAATTACGTTTTTCAGCTGGTGAAATGCCTTTGCAGTCTACGAGTGAAACGAAAGAAGACTTCCATTCAATGTAGGTGATTGGATCTTCGCTGAAAACTAGGGGCATCGGCACATGGATTCTGTTTATAGCTATGCTGTATTGGATCGCTTGGGCCAACTGGAAAATGTCGATAGGAGGTGCTGGTGTGGCAACTTCAGGACCTCGATAATATACATTGGGATATGGGGAGATAGACACATTATTTTGAGACGTAAACGGGTGAAGTAAGCCACTAGGGGGTGCTAGTGCTTCATATATTGACTGATGTTCACTAGTGAAAGCCACATTTTTCTGCATTTCGTCGCTGCGCTCTGAAAAACACGTATGTCCCATTTTGGAAACATTTTTAATTGTCACTTTAATACCATGTCTGTAATGTGGAAACATTGCTGCCAGTGTTTTAATATGGTCAGCTAGCTCATTCTCCCTGTTCTCACTGAAGACTCGTTTGGCAGCTGCTGTTCTTTCATAGCTCTGCTTTGTTACTTCTCCTATTTTTTTCTTGTCCATGCATCGTTTTATGGTCATCCTGCAGATCTTCATCTCCTTTCAAACCTGACGCATGGTCTTGCCCTGTTGCACCTCTTTCACTGCTCTTCCCAACTCCTCCAGAGAAGTTAAAACCCTGTCTGTCTTCCTTTTGTATCTGCATGGTATGATGGATTTTGGTCTAAAATTAAGAATGGCACATAGATTTTGTGATCAAGTCTTAGAATACACTGCTACAATAACAACAAAACACAATAAAGTAATATATAGTATGCAAATGTATTGCGGGGAGTTGTGTCACTGGCACAACTTAACGCAGGTACTTTGGCACAAATTACCCCATGCCCACCATTTTGAAGAAAAAAAAAATGCATCCCCCAGCTGGTTTGAGCTAGCATCATGCTAACTGTATAGACTCACAGTGTAGGTTACTCAAGCACTAAAACGTGTGCGAACTGTTTTGAAGGTTTTCTATAATTGTTCAAACACAGTAATCAAAAAACCATAATCATAGAAAATTTAATTTGGATGGCAAAAATTGGGGCTTAAATGTGCTTACCTCTCAAGCCATGTGCCCTTCTTTGCTGGTTGAGGGAAATGGATGCCTCTTCAATAATATGTGGTCACAAGTCCAACTTATTTAGTTTTCTAAATAACAGGGGTGGCATCACTTGTCTCTTGACACAAATTACCCTACTCTTCTCTACTGAAAAGGAAGGGCCAATTTACTTTGTCGAATGCTTTTTCGGCATCTAATGACACAATTATTGTTTGGTTTGACTATTTTTGTGACAGGTTAATCAAATTAAAAAGTCCATGGGCATTTCCTGAGACATGTCTATTTTTGATAAAGCTGGGTCCGGGTGGCTCAACATGGGGGTCACTGTTTCTACTCTAGAGGCAAGTGTTTTGGTAATGATTTCCACAATTTATTGAGATGAGAGGCTGATAACTAGAAGGGTTTGTTGGGTCTTTATTTGGTTTTAATACCGGTGTTATGACTGCCGTATTCATATGAGTGCGTATAGTGGAAGTCAATTTGATTTCTGTAGTGACTTTAATGAATAGTGAGGATAAAATTTCCAGAAATGTTTATAAAATTCAAGTGGAAATCCGTCAGGGTCTGGTGATCTATTGTTAGGCATCTTATTAAGAACTTGTTTGAGTTCTTGGATAGTAATCGGTTCGTCCACAGTGTTTGCTTGTTCTTTGGTTAGTGAAGGTAAACAAGTTCTTTTAAAAGCTGTCTACCTCTAATCGGTGGGGTTCATGATCCGATGAATAGAGATTTCTATAGAAATTATAAAATACTGTAAAAGAGTTCATTCCTGTGGGTTTTGTGTGTTGTTGCCTGCCATGCCCAGTATTTATGGGATAAGTACTTTTCTTTTTGTTGCATTGAATTTGCTTGATTTATTACTACAGTGTATTGGAATTTTCCATACTTCAGTTTCTTGGTTTAAAAATCCTGTTTCCTTGTGTATGATAGCTTCAAATTGTGATTTAACAAGTCTTAATTCATTTTGTATTTGTTCACTGGGGTTGTTAGAGTATTGATTTGTTAAATGTTTAATTTGTTCTTCCAGATTATTTTCCAGTTTCTGTTGCTCTTTTTTTAAATATGATGCATATGGAATAATTTTACCTCTGTTTACTGCTTTTCCACGAATGATTTTCATAATGTTTTTGGTTACTGCTTCGCAATCATCCATTTTGCATCTTGCGTCGGGAGATGGCGAAGTACTCGATCTTATTTCACTGTACACTTTTATCATGTCGTGCATTCCTTTTAATCTCATCGGCCATTGCGCATAGGTTTTGCTCTGATAAGTCATACTTCCTCTGGATGTCTTGACAAACCCTTTCCATTGCTCATAGACACTAAGCAGTCTTTTGTCCTTTTTAATCATCTCATCACTTTGGTAAGATAGCATTTTTGCAGTTAGCACACTGAGTCGCTTTGACTGCCTGGATAATTAACTCGGCTGCTGTAGCTTGCATTTTGTTCAGTTCAATTAACTGACATTCTTTCTAGTGTTAATTCCTGTCTGGATATGCTCACCGTATTTCCATGATACAATAAAGCTCTCATTTCATTGATTTCTCTTTGTATCTTACGAGCTTGCTCGTCGATGCCTTTAACTGTTGTTGCTGCCGCTTGCTGCCTGTACTGTTGCCGTTGTCGTTAAACTTCAGGAGCAGCTCGGTGCAGAACAATAAGAATAAGCTCATTTTTTTTATGTTTATTTTTTGAGCAACATTTATCCATGAACGTGTAATCATTCATAGCCTAATCACCGTATTCATGGCCTAATCACCGTAAGAAGTGAAACACATTTCAAAACACACGCAAATGATTAGCAAACATCTTTCACATTCAACACTCAATATTTACAAACACAAATACTCATATACATCAATTATACACCTTTAACCTCTTCGGAGGGGCTGCCAGTATAAAATACGACCATTTACAGAGACTCCTTACCACTCCTGGTCGTACTGAATGCTATCAAGCTACTTTTTTAAGAACTGCGCTAAACAGGAATTTTATGGTTATGGTTATCTACACTCCCTCTTCTGCCGTTCTGCTCCGCTCTAAAAAAAAAAAAAGACCGCCACTTTTCTGCCTTGCTTTTGCGCTGCTGTGTCTGAGAAACCTCACACATTACGAGAAAAAATCATGGGTATGACAGTTTTGAAAGTATCATGTGTGGTGTGCAGTTGTGCAGTCATATGGCAAGATCAACACGTCACACACAAACCGATTCATTGACGGATATTGTCATGTCAGACAGAAAATCTCGCAAAACCCCTCGAGATTGAACAAGACTTTGCAGTTAACAAACATAGCAGATGAAGAGGCAGCAGCCGTCTCAGATCGTATCTTGACGGTGGCACTAGTTTGTGGATTATTTTTAGTCAAAAAAAGGGAAACAAAAAGAAAAGATGTTGGGCTTTGTTGCACCATGACTGTTTTGATTTTGGATTCTCACCCCGCTTCTTCGCCCGTCACCTCGCTTTCAGATTGACTGCATGTCAATGTCAACTGGCTACGTGCTCGTTTGTCATCGGGGCACACCACACACCCGGTGCGAAGTTGGGCCAAAACAATCCAACATATTGAATATCCCCAATTTGAGGTCGGACGTCCTGCCAAGCGGCCGAGATCAGTCTGATCACACCACACACGGCAGGATTATGTGCTAAGATTATTTTTGGAGCCATTACGAGAGTCGGCCCCAACCTATGATTGTCAGGAGGGGAGATTCGGGGCTAAAATCTGCAGTGTGAACCAGGCTTATGGCACGACCAGGTGGAACCAATTAACTGCAATTAGGGCGTGAGCATACTTGCAGTGAGTTTGAGCGTACTATGCAGTAGTGGTTGCTGGCTACTCGAGGTGCTGATACCATGTGAGGTCTAGCGAGTCACCGCCGAAAAGCCACCGACAAGTCCCCTTTTTGTATTTAAAACAAATGTGCTCACGCACACACACACACACCATCACTACCACCCACAGTTGTGTCACGTGGTCAGGGGTGTCCTTTCAAAAATATTTTTGAGATATTAATTCTTCCAATTGATTTCTCCAGTGATTAAGAGGGATTTTACCACGCTGTTGTCATATGAATGAAGTACAATGACATGTACCACAAACGTCTGCGAAGCAGGGGCGCAGCAGAATGTGGCTGATGGGTGGGCCTGGAAAAATCAGGGTGGGCCTGAATATTTCTCTCACTGAGCACAATCCTCCTGTCCCGACACATCATAGGTTCAAATAAAATGACAAACTGAATATGAAGTTCAGATCTTCCTTAGACATCCACAATTATGCCATTCTTAATATTCAATAATATAAAAAAACACAACAAAACACAAATTTAAAAATAATGTAATAATTACTAAAAATTCAAAAGTATATATATTTTTTTTCTTGAATTTCACTGGGTGGGCAGTCTGTTGATCTGGGTGGGCCTGCGCACACCCAGGCCCACCCATGACTCCGCCCCACAGGGCAATAGCACTCCACGAATTGTTTCTAATTCATTTATATGACATAATTTACAGTAAATTATACTCACAACAGAATTTTAATAAAACACATACTGTTAGTAGACACTCGAGCAATTAGTTATAATCATTTTAGTCGATGACGTCATTGCTAAAGCGCACCAGAGCGCATTACATCAAATTGACAGGTCTCATACATCTTGTAGTGTCAAACTCCTGGTACTCCTAGTGTTAAATTGTCAGCCCTGGCTGTCAACTTTCCCTTTTTTATTCATTGTTGCCATTTTAGAAACTATCCGGAAAAGGTCACACAGGGTTATGGAGTTGGACAGAGTGCTGTTGCCCTCCGTCCTTAGGTAAATGAGGTACAGTGTGAAGCGCTTTGAGTACCAAAGGTAGAAAAGCGCTATACAAGTGACAGTCCATTTACCATTTATTCAGAAGAATTATCGGCCCCAACCCCGTCCTTACGTCCACCCCCACCCACCAAAAAAAAAGAAAAAAAGTGAGACGCTGCTAAGGGCAGAGGTTTATTTAAAGCCCATTATATGGCTAATTTACTTTTCGTCACACGCCGGTGCCCACGAGCGGACACGCCGACAAACAAAGAAAAAATATCAAACAAAAACAACTGACACACACACACACAGCATTGTCATCGGAGAAATAAAACTAATATGGGACACATGTCATTGCGTCTGTGGGACCGCAAGGTACACCGCACCCTTTTATTTTTTATAATTTCCTTACTCGCCTGCGTGTCAGGAGTGCGACACCTGCATGTGACGTGGTAAAGTCCGTTCTCGACGCCGGTTGGCTGACTCTGACCGACTGGGACCATGTGGGTTGATTGAATATGCAGGATACCCAGCTCTGGTAAATACATTTTTTTCCTGGTTGCGGTGGCTATGCTAACATCATAAAGGGTGTATCTCATGCATCTTATTTCCAACCCTTGACCTTCCAATGTCCACATTAAGACTGTAAAATATTTCATATTTACTATCAATACATACATTGTATCAATATTTTCTCATTCAAAATCATCCCAGTAATTCCATCAGTAATTATTAGATACTATGATGACAAACAACCAACACTGGGTTTATGACAAGCACTCTGTCATGATGTGACAAGATGCAAGACAGGGAGGACCCAAATGCGAGAGGGCGAGGCATGAGGACTGGTTAAGATGTTTTAATGAAAACGAAATGAAACACAATAGCATACTGAGGCTTGGTGTGGTTACGGGGCCTGGCTTGTGGAGGTGACGAGGCTTGTGGAGGTGATGAGGCTTGATGAGACAGGACAACAGGTTCTACCGACAGCACAACAACATCATAGACTACGACAACTAGGACAACAGCAAATACTAATGATGGAATGAGGAACCGTGGTGCATCAGCACTGTGCCGAGATCTCAAGTGTGAAACCAGGTATTGGTGCTTGTATCGCTTTAACAAAAAATCACGTGACCAATACAAGAAGTGTGTCTTTTGGCTGTGCCGTGTCAAAGTGTGTAGGAAACGAAACCCACAACATGTCGAATGGTGTGGGTTTGTTGGATGGAGATTGAACATTTTGGTTAACAAAATCCCATACATAAATTACACGATATCTCTAAATTGTATTACATTAATTTGTTATATATTACATGCTCATTTGAGCGTTTACACAAACAAGCAGATTCTTTAACTCTTCTCATCAACAACTTCACTCAGCAAACAAATGGAGCAAATACAATATACAAAGATAACATTTTAAGTACAAAACTAGCAATTGAATAAAGATTTAATATTTCACAAGCTAATGTTGGGTCAGAATGCAAGTTCATCCTTTTTTACGTAATGTGAAATTATTTTTGATCTACAGCAGAGATGTCAGTGTTGACTGACCAACACAGTATCAATACAGTTTCAACACAGTTCATGTACTGTGTCAATACACTCCATGAGATATCATCAACCCAACACTAGCGAATACACGACAATGGCCCAACAAGGACTGAACAAAAACTAGCAACTTAAATACAAGCACACTGACGAAACAACGAGAAACACCTGGACAAGAGACACAAGGTAGGAGGGCGCTGATTGGCCAAAATCAGGGAGTGGAAGGCACACAGGTGGACACAATAATTATGACGAGAAAGACACAGAACACTGACCAAAACATGAAACTAAAGAAAGCCCAAAACCAAAACAAACCAAACATGACACACTCTCACTCAATATTGCTGTCAACCTTGGACTGATTAATAACTTTAATAATCTAATACCTTGTGAAATCAGAGTGAGTGATTATATTGTAAAACCCTGCAGTATTCAGATGATGGCTTTACTGAGCACTCTCAAGTCGGCACTAATCAATATTATTACATGAATTATTAATTCCACAACTGTGTAAAAATCCTACTGTCGTAACTATGCAGTTCGGTTTGTCTTCTTTAGGACCTTTCTCTGTCATTAAAAAGAAAAATGACATATCTATTATTCAGTTTGTCTTCGCCTAAGTTTGTCTGCAAAAAGAGTTTTGTGGGGAAAAAGTATAGTATTGATTGCAGTACTGAGTGTATCTAATACTAATGAGTTTAAATACACACTGGTCACATACTAAGGTGCAAGGAAGGCTCTAAGAAATTGTAACTAATGTGTTGTTGATGGCTGAGACAAAACATTAATCCAAGCAACTAGCTGACACGATAGCCAGGAGCTCTCACATACTGGTTGTTCCAATTATAATGACAGCAGGGATGGTGCTACACCAGGGCTGCTGGGGGAGAGGGGGTGGGGCGGTTCAGGCTATAGCACCGTCAGAAATCGGTGCATCCCCAGTTAAGCCCCTGCAGCATTTTATTGAATATTCAAAAATATATTCAGAAATTATTTTCGCAGCCCCCCATGTATCGGTCAAGCCCCCTTTAGCCCCAGGAGAGGAAAAATCCTGGAGCTGCGTCTGAATGACAGGCATATGTAGGAGTACTTAACTCATTCACTGCCAGACATTTTCAGACCCTCTTTTACCCTAACGTTTGAAATTAAAAAAAAATAAAATAAAAAAATAAAAATATATATATATATATATATATATATATATATATATATATATATATATAAATCAGTTCCTGGGATTGAATGGCCAGACTGTGAAAATACAAGTAAATTTGTCAATGGCATGGAATGAGTTAATAGATCAATCCTGCACTAATTGAGACATGCACAACTTAATCTCATATTAAGAAAACAAACGTCATCACGCGGCTCATTCTATCAAACGTCAGCACAAGGTTCATCTTATTTAGGGGTGCAGGTGGATCAAAGTGGACTCACAGTCACAGTCCACTACAACCTGGAATGATCTCTTGGTATTTTTGTCTGAGCTCTTCCATCAAAAACACATTTTTGCCCAGAAAAGTCATCATATAAACATAGTTCTCATGGTTAGACTACTGTTGTAATGAACGCCCATCATATTTTCCTCTTTGCCCCCTGTGAGTTAATCCTTTACTCACAATTAACATGTCGCAAAATAACATTTGATGTTAGGAATTTTAGTGGCATTTTATTCCACAAACTCCTAAATTCTAAACTGTAGAATGACTAATGTGCAAGAGTCAAATGCAAAGTGTAGCTTTTGCATATATTACACACATATTGAATTGATTGTTTCTTTTTTCCAAATCGCAAGCAATCACTGAATACAGTTATGAAGTACATGCGTGCTCTATCAAAATACCTGACAAACTGAAAATGTGCCTACCTAAAATGCACACGCACGCACACACACATTGTAACATTTTGAAGATTTTGAAAAGGTCATGTTATCAGAAACAGCTATGGCAAAATAATGAGCTGATGTAAGACTACCTAAAAAGCTCAGTTGGCATTTGTTGCCCAAGCTGTTACAGGGAGATTGAAATAAGAAGAAAACTAACAATTCTCCAGAGTATATCCCAGGGATGCAGATGGGATTGTGGAACTAGGCGGGGACGGTGACCAAGCACATATACTGTATACCAGTGTTTTTCAAACACTGCCGTGGCACACCAGTGTGCCGTGAGATATTGTCAGGTGTGCCGAGGGAAATTATCAAATTTGTGTGCCTGTGCGGTCTAGCGCCTGGCAGCGTAATCATGTAGTTACTACATTGTAGTACTCTTCCATACCAGCAGGGAGCAGCAGCAGGTAGCTAATTGTCTTTGTTTAGAGACAAGCGAATTAGTGACGCATGTTTATCCCAACAGGCCCATGTTTCACACTAAGTATCAATATGAAACATTATAAAATACTTTTTTCTTTGTGTTTATTTAATTCCTATTCAAGACGTTATAATATAACATCACACTTAAATCTGAAGAAATGCTTATATAACAATATAATAGTTATATTGTTAAAATAAGCTTTTTTTCACAATTTTAGCTCATGCTGTGCCGCGGGATTTTTTCAATGAAAGAAATGTGCCTGACTCCAAAACGTTTGAAAAACACTGCTGTATACAGCGGCTGAAATAAATATTTAAAGCGTCACCGTTTTTAATCACTAAATATATTTCCAAAGGTGCTATTGACATGAAATTTTCACCAAATGTTGGGAACAACCCAAGTAATCCATACGTGCAAAGAATGCAGAACAAATAAGCTTAGAAATAAAGTTGTGTGTAATAATGTGAAATGACACAGGGAAAAGTATTGAACAATAAAGAAAGGGAGGAGCAAAAAAGGCACGCAAAGCCTAGATAACACCTAGAATTTATCAATAATCAAACAACAATCCAGTTCCATGTCAGTGCAATCGCTTGATCTCACGGACTAGCATACAGCTAGCTTACGCCGGAAACAGGCTTGCTTGGGGCTAGCTTGGTGCTAGTGTATTAAAATGCCTTCAGACGACAGCGACGAACACAATAGCCTGCTGGAGAAGGCAAATAAAACAATCTCTGACCTGAGAAGGGATATTCGTCGTCTGTCAGAGGAGCTCCAGGAGAAGGAATCAGTCATCTCTTTCCCCGAACTCTTCGCCGTGGTTATGAGGAGTCACGCTCGTGAGATCCTGTCGGCGACAATGACGGCTGAGGGGGCTAGCCTCTCGGACACGGGGAGGTGGGATCCAATTGCCTGCCCGGGGCAATCCTGCTCGACACCGCTGCAGAGTGACACCTGGCTCGAGGTGGTGTCCCGCGGCAGGAGGGCCGGGGAGCCACCCCACCGCCCCCAACTGGTCCTGGGGAATTGGTTCGCCGCCCTGGCGAGTGAGTCCCCTGCTGTCATCGCTGCACTCCGGCAGTCGGAGACACCGGCTGCTGCGTCCGACGCTGGGGCTGTGGTCCCTGGGGCTCCCTCGGATTCCCCGCCGCCCACGGTGACCTCGGCCGGCAACCCCATGATGGGCGGGTCCGCCGGTGGGCCGGCTGTCCACTCACGCGTCGGGCTGCTCCGGGATGCAGTGTCCCGGTACACGAGTGGCCGACATCACCGGCATCATCGGCGACACTCACCGGTGTCATTCTCCGTCATCACTCGGCCTCGGCGGAGCCATACTGGACAACGGGGTCATGAATCTCCCGCCGGCGGTGAGTCCCTTGGCGTTCCCTCCTCACGTCACCCACCAACCACCATTACAATTGGCGACAGCATCATTAGATGCACTCACTATCCCGGCACCGTCACCCGCTGCTTTCCCGGAGCAAAAGTCATGGACATACTTAACATCCTGCCGGGTGTTCTTGACTCTCTGCCATCATCCATAACCCAGCTCATCGTTCACGTGGGGACGAACGAGACAATACGGCAACAGTCTGAGCAGACGAAGAGAGACTTTCACACCCTCTTTGCCTTGCTAAGAACCTGCGGTCTGTCGGTCTGGGTGAGTGGCATTTTGCCGGCATTGTCTCGCGGAGTCGAGCACTTCAGCCGCCTTTTAAGCTTGAACACGTGGCTCCTACGCACTTGTGCTTTTATCCATCCATCCATTATCTGTACCGCTTCTCCACACAAGGGTCGCGGGGCATGCTGGAGCCTATCCCAGCTGTCTTTGGGCAGTAGGCGGGGGGCACCCTGAACTGGTTGCCAGCCAATCGCAGGGCACACAGAGACAAACATCCGCACTCACAATCACACCTAGGGGCAATTTTAGAGTATCCAATCAACTTACCATGCATGTTTTTGGAATGTGGGAGGAAACCGGAGTGCCCGGAGAAAACCCACGCAGGCACGGGGAGAACATGCAAACTCCACACAGGGAGGCCGGAGCCGGGATCGAACCCACGACCTCTGAACTGTGAGGCGGACGTGCTAACCAGTCGACCACCGTGCCCACTTGTGCTTTTATTGACAATTTTAACCTATTCTGGAATCGCCCGTCTTTTTACCAGCCGGATGGTGTTCATCCGAATTCTCTTGGTAGCAAGATTTTTGTCGCTAACATCCACCATGTCGTTACCAATTCCACTCACAGCTGACTCTTGTTTACCAATCACATATCTTCTTCTACTCATAAACACTGCAAAGATAATGTCACTACAATCACCTACAGGCCAATACCAGCTGCTCACAGTACCACCACCCTCACTAGCTCCCACTGTTGGCCCCATTATCTTACCACCATTGGACAGCTTTCATTTTGAAACCATCACCGGCAGACGCTTCCCTCGCTCACACAAACAACGTGGTTTTAACAGTGGTAATCTGGTCTATGATAATACTGCTCATCCATACCACCATGAGCGCACGTCCAGCACAATAATTAATCTGGCTGTGCTGAACGTGCGCTCCCTTTTAAACAAAACTTTTATCATGAACGACCTGATTTTAGACAATAATTTAGATGGTGTTCTTTTATCTGAGACATGGCTTGGTACAGATGCTCCAGTTGCTCTCATCAAGGCTTGCCCACCTAATTTTAACTTTTTATTTTCTACCAGGGATGGGCGGGACTGCATCAATTTTAATTAATACTCTTTTCTCAAAGGAGACCATTTTTAGCAGCTCTTTATCGTTTGAACATCATGCCTTTGTTTTTAGCAGTCCTCCTATTCTCTGCATTACCGTTTATAGACCTTCCCATCATTCCACTTCTTTTATTGCAGAATTTTCTGAATTATTATCCATTTTATATTCCAGTTATAACAGGATTTTAATAACTGGCGAATTTAATATACACGTGGACAACATCTCGGACCCACTATCCAGAGAATTTTTAAACCTTTTAAACAGCATGGATTTTAAACAGCATGTCTCACAGCCGACTCACAACAGAGGACACACCCTGGATTTGGTCATAACCTATGGCTTGTCTGCTGGTGTGTCCTCTGTTGTTGACTTGGCAGTGTCAGATCACTACTGTGTCTATTTTAACATCGCCAGTTTTAACCATCTAGCAGCCCCGGTGAGAACAGTGAAGAAACGCTACCTATCTTCTGAGGTGGCTGCAAATTTTATCGAGATCTTAAAAAGCACTCCTGCTGACATTTACCTGCACCCTGTGATCTTATTGTTTACAATTTAACCTAAATCTTAAATCATCATTAGATTCAGTAGCTCCACTTTTAATTAAAACAACAAAAACAAAAACTGTAACCCCTTGGAGAAACAATGCACACAAAACATCAAGTGTAGAGCGTAGTTCCACTGGATAGTGAATGCTGAAACAATAGTAGCTGCCAAACATCAGGCAGATGTGAAAGAAGTTGAAAGTGAAAGACAACATCTTTGTCGATGCTAAATATAAATGTGTCAGCACGAATGCAGGAGAAACCTAATGATACACATGAATAAAAAAATATTTACAAATCAAATTAAATGGCAAGTGTTTCAGTATCAACTTATGACTCAAAATTCAATGGCACTTATTTCAGTTTTGGATGAGAGCCATACATCTGTTGACAGAATGTATCATGTGAAATGTAAGCTACAGTATAAAGTCACAAGCTAACATGAAAGTTAAACATGCCATGAGTAAAAGTGGATGTTACCACAGCTGGGCATTTTACTAAAAATTGAGCGTCCATTATTCGTCATCCGTCTTCATTGTGGGAACCCTTCCGTCGTCGTCATTCGCCATTTTTACTGGCGGGTGAAAAAAATAGTACCCGTCTATAGGCCAGTCCACCTCTAATTTTAAACAGCCATCAGTCAGCAAGTCCGACTAAACTTCCACTAACACAACACCCACCCCCCAACGCTGGTCAAAATATTTTAATAGAAAGAGAGAAAGACTGATTTACTGTACCATGGAAGCCTGTTCACAGCCCGATCCCTCACTCAAATCTGTCCCCCCCGCTAACTACAACTCACTATAGTTCCTCGCGACGCTCGCCACAGCCATCGAAGCCCCGCCACGAAATATAGACTAATGACAGACCACAGACAAATGGCGGATTAAATAAAGGCGCTTTAGACTACACTTAGTCCGTCTATTTTTAAATTTTACCCGTCATTCGTTAACCGTCAGCAGAACGTGTGTTCGGCAGTGACGGATAGACGGACCGCTCCGTCACATAGATGGAACGCCCAGCTCTGGTTGTTACTATAATTCTGGAGAAAGCTTGCAGGTTAGGTTCAATGTACTTACCACATACAATAATGCAGGGTGTTACTGGCACACTCTCTGAATCTCCGCAGCAAGGCCTGTCTTCTCGACAAAATGGAATAGATGCGCTTCCTTCTCATCAAAATGAGCGAGTAAAAGAAGCACCATCTGTATGACCTCTTCTGAGCAACCAATGGACTGACCTCTCTCAATTTGAAGCTTGAGAAGCACATTGTTGGAGTTGTTTGTTTGGATCCCCAGGGCGTAAGCCCAATTATCAATTCACAAAAACAACTCAATGCATTGTTCGTTTTATCTTTCAAGAAGGCATCCAAATATAAATAAAGACTCACACAAGTTGATTGAATTTTCCGTCTGTTTCTTTCAGTCTCTGAAGTTCAGGAATCTGACAAAAGTCAAGCTCGGCTGCTTTTTTTAACCTCGCCTCGAGTCCTGCCCCCGATTGGCAGCTCCAGAGTCCCAAGGACTCAGCCCTGTGAAACAACTCGAGGCCACGTTCCACTCTACAAGCTTGTGTGTATATGCGTGTACAGATAAAAGTGTGCATAAGAATTGTGTATGAATGCCTGTTAGTGTGTAAGTGTGCTTGTGTGTGTGTATGTCTGTGAGTTGTACAAGACACCAAGAGTTTTCTTTCTTAGCTAATGATTATGTTATATGACTGCTTATGTGTAAAGATATTTAGCTAATTGTGTATGATGAGCATAAATGTGTAATGCCGTTACCAAAAATGTGTAACACAATTACTATCTGATCCATGAATCACTAATATACTGATTCACATAAAACCATGATTATCCATATGCAATACAACAATCACTTGACTAACCTCTAGCTAACATATTTGCTAATATAAAGTCACCTATGTGCTTCAACATCCAGAACTTGTCTGAGTTTATGTGCATCAACACATTTGAAAAAGTTCATGAGACTTTTTGTCCACATTGGCCAGGAAGGACTCAATCAAACTTACCAGTACGCCAGTCAGTTATTGGAAGTGTGCTGCCAAACCAACTTCCTTAAACAAAAATGGCCATTCCTGGCTTAATTTCTGGATGCTTATAACATTAATGATCTCTTGACGCTGTGTGAAATTGGTGGATTTCATTAATTCTTTTAAAAGCATCTTAATTGAAGTTCATCTCTTCAAAAGTCTTCATTTTTCTTTTTTTTTCTAGCTGACTCTCCACAGTCTCAGGGAGTGACAAACGTTTTGGCATCCAGTTCACAGCCATATGTGTCTTGAACACTTGCTCTTTGTTCAGCAGACATTTTATATGTGTCATCATCTGACGTTGCTATGCGTTTCTTTATCTTTGGTATTTCTGGTCGCTTGACATTTTCAACTCTTAACTGGAGTTTCTTTACTAGGGAATAATATCCAAGTCCAATAACATCCCCATCAATGACATCATGAAGAGACTTTGGATACCTGGCCACCATCATTTTTGCTATCTCTGAAGTGTTGTGTTTGGTTCTTGCAAATCTTCATAATCTCAGACATGACAATCCTTATCATCTCTCTTTGTAACCGGGCACTTGGCCTTTTCAGTCTTTCCAAACTCTGTAGTAAATCTTCAGGGAGCTTCTGCCATGGTAACTGAAAAATGTCTACCCAGTTTTGTGCATGTGAATAAAAGCTTCCTGAGGATGATGATATAGCTGTGGATGATGCTGGTGAGGGAGCGCCCAGAGAGAGCAAGCAAGAGGGAGGGACAGACCCTGGAGGAGGACATCCCGGGGCTGGAGTTGGAGTGGATGTCTCTGTAAAAGTACAACAAAGAGAGAGTCAAGCTTCAATGTTTTTCCCCGTTCTTACAGAATATAGAACACTGAAAAATAACTATATATGGGGCTGCAAAAAAAAAAAAAAAAAAATTGCATTTGTTTTGAGTGATTAAATGTCAATGATTTTTAAAAATTAAAAAAATAATGAAATTATTTGTGCAGCCCTATAAGAGAATTGTGCTGTGTGGTGGTTGCAAAGTTTTACTCACTATTTTAGGCCCAGGCGGCGACCAGTCTTCTGTCTTGTATGGGCTTTAATGACGGCATCAAGTCTCCCTCTATAACGAACTGTATTGCATACCTGTCAACCCCGGGCTGTGCTGAATCTTACAAAAGTTGTAATTTGCCCGTACATTTCTGTATATAATCTTACACAGTATTTATCGCTCAGCGGGAGAGGTGGGGGAAACGGAACAGATATTTCTATATCGAATCCTACACAGTGTTTATCGCTCAACAGGGCGGGGGGAACTTTGCTTATGAAAGTCGGCCGAAGTTTGAAGTCGCAATCGCTAACGGACGCTCCGGATTAGAGCCGAAATGGGCAAGACGAGATCGGTTTATTTAGTCGATGTATAGTCTACTTGACAAAATATATCTTAATCCAGATGATTATAATTCATGCAACCACTTGACAAAATAAAATTGAGTAAATTCAACAGAAAGTGTTTTTCAGTTATACTGTGCTTAATGGACTTCTCATATACAGACTCCGATTTTTTTTTAATGACAGACAGCAGAACTATGCTAAAACAAAACTCGCCTGGGTGAACAGAAGGAATGACTAAATGAAATGGAGTGTGTGGCTCAAAAAGAGGGCGGAGACAGTGCGAAACTTGAGGTTTATTGAGATAAACCTGGTGGCGACCAGGTTAGGTTCAGAGAGTCTGTTACTGCAGTAACCGACTGAGAGCTTAATACCTCTATCTCAGAAACTGGCTAGAGTTACCCCTCTTTCTCTAGTTTGAGTTAACTCCAATTTTGAAATGGAAAAGTCACAGTCTGCAAACAATGAAATGAGGGAAAGTCTAACTTTTCACTAAACCTGCTTTGTGAAACAGACACCTGGACCACAGTTTTTGAGAACCACCCATTTTCTGTAAATACAGGAAGGCTGAAGCCAAGTTTCAAACCCTAAGCTTCAGAACTGGTGGCAGACATGTTACGATTTCATTTAAGTCAAATAAAATGTAGGTACCTCATGGATTTGGTAGCATCAAAGGGGGGTTAAAAGTAATACACATTTGAACCAAATGCAAATGCAAAACAAAGATTTTTTTACTTTCTAATAGAACAGCTCCTTAGAAGAAGCTGTCTTGGGTTTATTGGAAAAAGAACTATAGTGTATGTCAATGGAGGGAAAATTTCCACCAATCCTAAACATGTTCATCTGACACATTTGATTAATAAATCATTGATGTGGAAAGAGTTGCAACATTTAATAAGCTTGGCTTGCCTTGATCCATTCAAAGCTAGAGCATAATAATGCAGACATTTTCTCTTTGTTTCAGCACACAATGCTGCAACAACAAATAACTTTGCTGCTGTAATATCAATTTTTCAACGCAATCTATAATTCTTTTTATTCCACCATCCCTCCTTTAGTAAGTCAATGATCTTTTTTTTCTTTTACTGCATTGCTTTGTGTTTATGTTTTACTTTTGTTGATGCCATAAGGAAGCAGTGTCATTGCAAGAAAAAGCAACAGATCTATATTTTGACAGACCCTTACGCAAACAATGCTTTTGACATTGTGAAGTTGTGGTGTATAAATCGTTGCCTCGTCCACCTGCGCGCTCCTCTCCTTCAACCTCGGGTCCTCTGGGAGTTTGAGGGTTCTGCACATAATCTTAGCTTTTCCAAGTATGTGTGTGTGTGTGTGTGTGTGTGTGTGTGTGTGTGTGTATGTATATATATATATATATATATATATATATATATATATATATATATATATATATATATTTTACAGGTACACAATCCAAATAATACATTTTGAGGGAGCTGCCTTTGTAAAAGCTTAGCTTGATTTTCAAACAAACTCTTAAAGGGACACTTGGGTGATCTTAACATTGGCACGTATAGAATAGGTTTGCATGTAAAAATGACATCTGTCTAAAGTGCGCCCCCCAAAAGACTCAGTCGTGATTGAAGGACTTTTTTTGTGATTGGATATACGACAAATTGCCCCGCCCCCGTTTGGGGCGTGGCTTATGTTATGTTTACGGTCTCAGCGGTCTATGTCACGGGAGGGAGCCAAGCGTGGTAATATTGCTCGCTTTGTCAATTCTGTTTAAAACAGCGACCAATCGCCACCAAAATGCAAATGATCATTACTACTCTTGTCCACGTCAACCTGTGAAAGTATAAGTGTTCTGCACAATAGTTTGGATTTATTGACATAAAACGTGATCTCATCATGATCACCTCCACAAAATCAAAAATACTGTGGCGATCGCTTCTCCACTTACACAGGCTGAAGCGGACAAGAGCATGAATGTGCACACGAACCCCGGCTGGTTATTTTCCAGACATTTAGATATGCTAAACTCTTGTCAACTCCCAGGAGGGAGAAGGCGGCTTGCAGCGAGCAGCAGGGCAAGCAGATTGGATCTTTATAACCCCGCGCCCTTCCCTCCCCAGCTAAAGTCAGGATAACAGGACGGCTAATAGCAACAACTAGCTTCAGGTCATTAAAACAAAAGGCATTAGCACAACAACATTAGCTCCTTACTGTCCGCGCAGCATGTGGAGGTGATCATGAGACTGCGTCTTCATGTCACGGGGTTGCTTGTCTCGCAAGCAGTCGCGTGCGGTGTCCGACACCGCTTGCAGCCGCTAGAGTAAAGCGGCGTCAGAGTGATGTAAGACCTCATCGAACACCAATAGTGTCATTGGAACGCACCATTTCGGCTGTTAGCATTGGACGGCGTGTTGTCAGTGGAAAAACTGGGGGCATTCGTCATCCAAATAAATGTGCACTTCCACTCATTCCCACTTCAGTCTCTGTAAATATTCTGACTGGTGTTTAATGCCTCGCCAAACCTAAGTGTGATTGGCAAAGAAGCAGTGGTTTTTTTGTTTATCTTTTAGCAAAGAAGCAGTGTGCACTCGTCCCAGCATAAATCTATGTACTGTAGCTCTGTTCAATTACACATTTCCTTATTCTCATATAAATCGGCCACAAAGAGGTTAATCATTTTTATATGTTGAAGTGGTCATTAGTAAGGTTGTTCACATACATTTTGGTGCCAATTGATCACTGTTTTTGGACGTTATGAGCAATAAAAGTAGAATGATTTGTAATCGGTTCCTCCAGTGACTCCGACCGAACAAGGATAGAACGGTAGGGGGCACGGCCATTCTCCTCATTAACAAGAGGTGTTATTCATGGAGTCACTTATTTCCTAATTTCTCCTAAATGTATTGATAAAATAGAAAATGACAGCTCTTTTCATTTTCCTGATGAAAAAAATATATAAAATGAACTTGTGAGTGAAACCATGGCCATCCCGGCCCCACCGTCCCTTTAAACATCAATTTTAATGAATCTACAGCACCATTGTAATGAAACATTTCACTTGAAGAAGAACACAGTGGAACAAGTTTGGATCTGAAGAACTACAATGAAAGTAAATAATTTAGAATTGTACTAGGGACAAGCCCTTAATTATTTTCACATCAAGACAATGCCTAATGATCGTCAATTACTAATGATTCCACAATTATGAGGTGCTTGGAGTTTTATAAGAGAAGTTACTAATGGTACACAGCTGTGCTTGATGAACAGCAAGAGATTCAATAATCAAGTCACAAATCAAACAGCTAGCTTCCACTCTAAAACAACTCATGGTAAGTGCACAACAAGTTACAACAACAAAAAAAGAGCCCAATAGGTTGACTGCATTAAGGCTCATTTGAAGTTCATCCCAATCGCACTGGACTCAGCTCCCGCTCAGAGACGGAGTCAGTTTGATTGTGAATTGTGGTCTGTATATGTGCCCTGTGATTGACTGGTGAACAGTCCAAGGTGAATTTTGTCAGCTGGCATGATAAGTGATGATATGGAAAATGGTTTAATTGATCTGCCAGCATGTGGCTATGACTACTGTGTATCAATGGTATGCACCCAGCTGCCTTCCTACAGCTAACATTGATTGGAGGTCACCATCTTAATGTGATACTAAAAGTGTAAGGCATTAATAGACTCTGAATTGATTTGATTTTCAGAGATAATATAGTATACAGTGATTTTTTTTTTCTCCAAAAGATCTGCTTGTGAAATAATGACAAAACACAAGGCTAGGACTCAAATCAGCAAATGAAAAAAATACATTACAAAATATTTCAGGCACATAATTGATATACCTGAGACTACACTGCTTTTATCACAAAATACCATTAATCTTACGAGTACAATGTTTCATTCATTTCATCCACCAATGCCAACAAATTAAATTTCATACCTCAACATTTGGCATCCAAATCAAATGTTAAGGTTTTACCTGCTGCACTGGTTTCCTTAGAACACAACAGCAAATCATTTACTATCATTATTTGACAAACATTATTACAATTTCAAGATCAATATTGTGTTGTTATGCGCCTGGGGGAGCAACGGGGCTACGAATGAACAACAGGTAGCGATGTAAAATGGTGATTCACCAATCCCACCTGGCAAGAGCAACAACAATGACAACTCAAGTGACCACCTCCAAAGAGCCATGTCCATCCACCAAGGCAGGGGTCGGCAACCCGCAGCTCCTCTTTCATCCTTATGTTGCGGCTCTACGTGGCTTGGGAAAGTACATTATAAGTGTCCGATTAAAAGTGCATGTTATTTGTCTCAAAAACGTTCATCATATCTTCTTAATAAATCACCGTTTTTGGCCACTTTCAAATGTGGCCCTAGATTGGATACCCATTATTATTATTTTTTTTTTTGCAATGCGACTGCAGTCTGAACCACCAGCTTGCATATATCCTACATTGACGTCATCCTCAGCCCAAAATGCGCTCCGAGCGGGCGGAGGTGAGGTTCTGGGAGCAGAGAAATCAAATCTGCAAAGTTGTTTTGAGTAACAGTATTGACTTTATATTTGACTTTGATTCAATGCCACTTGAAACATGAAGCATAAAGTGGATTTTTATGGCGATAGTAGTAATTCAGCCATGGCTCGATCGGCTCATTTTTTACGCGCGGTTGTGAAGTGACGTCATCTTTAGTGACATCTCCATGAAATGAGATAAAAAACGAGACGAAAGATAAAAAAGCCTCGAAACATCATTTCCCCAAATACTGTATTTCTAAGTGTCGCTGACGGTGTAGTGGTACACACACCTGAGTTGTGTGCGGGCAGCGTGGGATCGGTTCCCACTCAATGACGGTGTGGACGTGTCCCCTGCCACTGGCTGGCGACCAGTTCAGAGTCTAGTCCGCCTTTCGCCCATAGTCAGCTGGGATAGGCTCCAGCACCTCCCCGCAACCTTGTACAGGATAAGTCGCGTGGAAGATGACGCACTGTCTTTCTACCTCTGACCGAATCGCTCCACTGTCGAAATGCCCCGACACGC
This sequence comes from Filicampus tigris, assembly GCF_054856515.1. Taxonomy (NCBI): domain Eukaryota; kingdom Metazoa; phylum Chordata; class Actinopteri; order Syngnathiformes; family Syngnathidae; genus Filicampus; species Filicampus tigris. The sequence goes on along the minus strand of NC_141218.1, from coordinate 35,645,329 downwards.
TGCACCACATTTACTTCACTGCGTCATGAGTGACGTCGACCATCTCTTCTGCGCATGCTTGTCACTTTAGGGGCGCAATTATGTTCACACAAGAAAAGAGACAGAGGTCGCATTTATAATGTAATATGAACGCGTATACAAAAAAAGGAATTAAGGGCAATTAAGAAGATAGTGCATGCAACTGTGATTAAACTTTTCAGTTTGTACCAGCATTCCTGACATGTTTATAAATGATGGTGAATTTGAAATAGAACCAACAAGTACAGTATGCACACTGGCACTATAAATACTATGAAATTATCGATAAATATAAAGCCCCCTCTCTGTCCACTTTTAAAATTGGTTGAAGACACATTTCTATTCTCTGGCTTTTGATCTGACCTGAGACTGACAGATTTTCAGCTGTTTTCCGGTGTCTAGCATAGTGTTTTATGTTAATTTATGATTCCATTTTGTTGTATTATGGCTATTTTGTTGTTTGTACGTAAAGTGCTTTGTTACAGCTCTAGCTGTTATGAAATGTGCTATATAAGTAGAATTGTATTGTATTGATAGATGAGTATCTTTGATATTTGACACTTATTGGGAATTAAGGGTAATAGCAGGAGCTTGGTTGTACTAGCAGAAGGCTCTTTGATGTACTGATTTATGTGGCGTAGGGAACAAATGTGAGTTTTTGAGCATGACATCCTATTGTATTAAGTAAATCATTGCGGACAACAGGAGAGAGTCTGTTGTTCAAGTATATTGTATTGTATTGTTTTGGAATCTGTTGACCTGATATTCAAAGTTTAAGTACAAGTGTGATGGAGAATTATTCAACATTGGCAAGTAGTTTGTTTTTCAGTTGTAGATGTAAGGTCTAGCTTTGAATTTGAATGGCAAGTGTCTCTGCCATTGTGCTCCATTCTTTATAAATAGTTCAATATGCCATCTTTGGTTTATGTTCAGTTAATATTGTTTTTAATGCCTGTTGACCTGCTTATTTAGTTTGACACTGGTTGGCGAATTTGCTGTGATTTGAGTTCTTGGTAAACCAAGTGTTATAAAGTATGTTGTACCTTCTATATTTCACTGCACGATTGTAACGGCAGTCCAACTTTGATTTTAAAAAGGGGATTAAAGCGTAACCTGTTTCTCTCCGCACCGCCACGCTCCCACGACAACACAACACAGAACTCATCAGTGCACAGAGGCCCTCTGCAGTGCACTGTAAACAAACCTTTATATTACTCACAAGTATTGTGTTGAACCTACACACTTGTTGGTAACTTGTTATAAACACTGATTTTGAACATGTTGTTAATATTTTGTGATAAAGATATTAATTTACTCAGTTGTCTTGATTTTACATGTTTTAAACTAATTAAGTATTTAGAACTTCTGGATTTTTTCATAGTGAAATGCTCTCTATTCGAACATCACAGGTCTTGTTGTTTTCCTGATACTGCAAAACATTGATTGCATACAATAACCGATATATCCTTGTTGCTATAACAGTTTAAAAATGATAATAATAATAATAATAAAATTCCATTCAATTAAATATAAACCAGTGCAGTTTATTGTAAGTAAAATCGTAAAATACTAGTTTTGTTACATTTAAACATTTTTCATTGTTTGTTTAAAGATTTTCTTGACCAACCTCTGCCACCAATTTCCTTCATTATTTGAACATGCACACGTCACTCCACCAGTATGTAGCATTATTTTTGAGTGAGGTGAACATCGGCTGACTTCTGTTACAACTCGTTCATCATGCACATATCACTCCCACTCTTTCCACCTCATGAAGGGACAGGCTGAGGCTCGTGTGCAGCGGGAAAATGTTAAGATGTTGATTGCTAGCTTGATTGTATGGTTTCACCTCCCTTTATTCTATTTTTATTTTTGATTATGTGGACAAAACATCTCGACTGTTAACCTGTGTGTTTGCAGGAGCAGATCATGTTTTGAAGTCTTTGCATGTTTCTTTTAGATTTTTACTGCACGGCAATCAAATACTATACATTAGGTGTAAATTAAAAAAAACACATTTAACACTAAAAGGAATAAAGTTCAAGTATTGCACACTCAAATTACAAGGAGAGTTTAGTATCGAACTGTCATTAATTCAAGGTTAGTATTGCAGACCTAAAACGAATAGATAAGCACTGCGGCGGAGTGGTCGTCTCCCAACCCAGAGGTTGTTGGTTCAATCCCCAGTCATTGTGACCATGGTGAAGTACCCTTGAGCAATATACTGAACCCCCAGTGGCTCCTGATGCCGCGTCATCAGTATATAAATGAGGTACACTGTGTGAAGCACTTCTGAGTACTAAAGGTAGATAAGCACTTACCAAGTGACAGCCCTTACACCCATTTAGCACTATAAGGTGGTAGTACTGTACCGCCAATATTAACAGCTTGCTTCTTGAACATAAAGAGTTAAAGTTAAGTTTACTCCTTATTTGTAAGACAAGTTCCCACGTATATATTTTTTAAGTAAACTGAACTTACAGTGCACGTTACAAAAAAATGAAAAAAAAAAGGAATAAACTGCAGCCCACCAAAAAAAAAAAAAACTCAACAAAAAATCTTGGTGTTATATTCGACCCAACTCTGTCTTTTCAAATGCACATTAAGAATATTACAAGAACCTAATTTTTTCATCTCTGGAATATTGCTAAAATTCGTCCAATTCTGTCTAATAGTGATTCCGAAATTTTAATCCACGTGTTTGTTACGTCTCACTTTGATTATTGTAACGTTTTGCTCTCTGGTCTTCCCATATCTAATATTAAAAGTCTGCAGTTAGTCCAAAATGCCGCAACAAGACTCTTTACAAGGACAAGAAAGTTGGATAATATTACTCCTGTATTAGCCAATTTGCATTGGCTCCCAGTCCGCTTGAGATGCGATTTCAAGGTTTTGCTACTGACCTACAAAATACTGCACGGCTTAGCACACATATGTCAAAATCAAGGCCCGCGGGCCACATCCGGCCCGCGTGAAGGTTTTCTATGGCCCCTGGGATGATATTGCTTTATTATTAGATCTGGCCCGCAGCAAGCCGGTGTGGGTAGCAGATCTGATCGGGTCCTTTGCTCCTGCCGAAGACGTCACGCTTTAAAATATATTGTAGCGACTTCAAAGAACACGTCGTCAGACATAGTTTAATTATCATGTTTTTATTAGTCCAACCGGCTACTGTGGGCCACAGGGGATGCCAATACAGTACGATAACCGTTCAGTCAAAAAAGAGCAACGGCTCTCCTGTTCGTCCTCCGGTACTCTCGCTTGCATGCCCTCCCATCCAGCGAGCCTCGCGATGCAATCATTAACCTAGGAAACACACAACTTGGCAAGACACAAATTCGACCACAACACAGATAACCCAATCCGTTACACTATTTCTGTAATATATTTCTTTGCATCAATGTTTGCCACCCCATGGCTGTTCTACATGCTGACTGAAGACTTCTCGTCACTTTTCGTGGCTTTCAAAATCGGATTGTGGTGAAAAATTATTTGGAGTAAAACACACTTTATTAGAAATACTTCATGTTAGAAATCTCACGTTGTTTTATTATTTGTAATTGTTGGCATTTGATAAATTCATTGAGCTTCGACGTAGTGCTGAGATGTCCCACACTGTGAGCAGGCATTGAACGCTATTCGAGCACTAAGTGTTGATTGTGAGTGACTTTTTTTTCTCTTTCCTCCTTCGACACAGCTCGTAGTTTGTTTGTACCAGCAAACTCAGTAGTTGCAGATTTCCCGTGTTTCACCACGTTTGTTGTTGTGTGTAAATGTTAAAAGGTGAGTTTAATCATTCAAGTTTGTGTCAGGTAACTGCTGTACATAATAGCCTGGATATGTTCTCGTGAGTGATGTCACGTCGATGAACACTAGTTAGTTATTTTGGGTCATATGCTAACTATCCTAGTGATGAAACGTGTGAATGTGTATTGTATGTATTGTTTGGCTGATTAATGTCTTAATACAGTGAATTGTAATGTTTAGGCCTGTTGTTAACAAATGGCTATGCATTGGATGTTGCTAGGTTATTCTTTTTCTGTGTTGTTGCAGACCACAATAAATAGAAGTGTCAGGTGGAATACGGGCCTGTGTTTTCTGACAGGATCACCCACATTCATCCAGGTTTTATTACTTAAATGTGTCTTTGTTTACACTGCCCTTTTCTATAAATCTAATGAAGAGTGTTTTTTCTGTTTTATATGTGTCTTGAATGGTTGATGTGTGAAGTTTTGAAATGTGTATGGACTTTGTGTACTTTGGCGATTGAATTTTGTCCTTTGAGTGACACTGTAGCTCCCCAAGGGGGAGCCCTATAAAGGTAGCCCCAAAGGTGTGAGTAATTAGGAAGCTGCTTTGTTTGACCCTGAGCTACAAAGTTTGATCTCCAGGCTCTAGCTTGACCTATGCTTCATTTGCTCGCAAAAAGGAACCTTGACGCCTGTGTTAAACAACAGAAGGGAAGATCATTTAACATTAAGCATCCTTGTTTAGCACAGTGAGGCATGCTTGTTGATTTCCTTTGATTGGTTTGAAATATTGTATTTGTACTTGTGATTCTGTATTAGTGTATATGGACTAGAGGTGTTATGGTACGCTAAATCACATTTAGTTTCGGTTCGTTTTTTTGGAAACTTCTGTTCGGTATATTTTCGGTTAAAAAAACAGATTTTTTTTTTTTTAAATATGTTTATTTTGAAAAGATGACAAGTAAATGGTACATTTTTTTAGAAAAAATAAATAAAAGTGAACCATTCGGGTGATATTCTAAGAAATTACACCAGAATAATAAATACAGTAACAATAAAGATCTCTTATTTAGTAAATTATTAAGACACTGAAATCTTTAAACACTCAGCAGCAAAAGCCTATGACACACCTAAGTATATAAAAAAATACATACAATAACAGTTACAACTATTGCTAACTATATTAAAAGTCTTTATATAATGAAAAAAATTTAAAACGTCTTTATGAAATTGTATACACTTTTTAGGCATTGAAATCTTTGAATGTTCAAGAGCATATTGTAACGAATTGGGTTATCTGTGTTGTGGTCGGATTTGTGTGTTGCTGAGTTATGTTTCCTAGGTTCAGGAATGCATCGTACTGCAAAGTGAGTGGAGCAGCAGAGAAAGAAGAGCGCGAGCAGTTGTACTTGGATTAATAAAAACGTGATAATTAAACTACGTCTGACGGCGTGTTCCTGGAAAACGCTACAATATGCTAAATCTCGCTATTTAAGTTTGCCGTTTTGGGCTAAAAAAACTGCTTACTTCCTCGTCTAAGAAACATTCACAGTCGGATGATGCCGTGCATGTTGGACGTTCTAGCCGCAATGTAGCCGCCGATTTCATGTAGCAATTTTGCTTAACACGACTTTCAGACTTATCCAGGCACCTTTCCACATCGGCGATGGGGAACAGGAAAGCCAGAATGTTCCCAGACAAGAGACCGTAGTGTACGCGGGGACCTTCGAGCTCTGGCTCTTTACTGGCTCTCACTGTTGTGCTGCCACTCTCGTCTCCCGCACGCAATAGTCAGCGTCCGTTCATAAGCTCGCGCTAATAAGTGGACCGAACCGAACGCAAGTGGACCAAACCGAATATGCCATATCGAAACGTATTAATACACCCGAGTGTACCGTTACACCCCTAATATGGACTATTTTGAGTAAATGAGTTTTTGGCTTATCACACAGTTTTCACGGTGCCATGGTGAACCTAATGACGATGATGCTGCTGCAACTAAAATAAAAGACACCTTAGGCATCAGTCGAGACTCTCTTTGGGGATCCAAGGGCTGCTACAACATATTGAAACCTATGATTTAAATAACTGCTTAACCATCTTAAGTGGAACACCAATTAGGCCATATTGTTGACAAGCCTGCGGAAGTAATGAGTGACGAATAGTATCAATTGTTACGTAAATCAAAGAATACACCCACAGCATAGGGTTTTATTAATTGATATAGCTATTTGTTATAGCTAATTGATATAGATAGATTTTCCAACAATAGCTATAGGCACAAAGCCTCGATGTAAGCTAGCTGCCGTGGCACCTCAATAAACCCCCAATTAATCTCAAAATACCCCTATTTCACATAATTGTCACACTTGACAAACCATTTGAACATATTAAACATAGACTACAGGCGGACAACAGGCAGAACGGTGCAGACTCTGGATTGGTCCGTCGTGGTGAAGAGGGAGCTAAGCTGGAAGGCAAAGCCGGTCGATCTTACGGTCACAAGCTGTGGGTTGTGACCAATACAATAAGATCCCGGATACAAGCGGCCAAAATGAGTTTCCTCCGCAGGGTATCCAGGCTCTTTCTTTGAGATAAGGTGAGAAACACGGTCATCTGAGAGGGGCCAAGTCAAGCTGCTGCTCGTCCACATTGAAAGGAGCCAGACGAGATGGCTTGGGCATCTTATCAGGATGCCTCCTGGGCGCCTCCCGGGCAAGGTGTTACGGACATGTCCCACTGGGAAGAGGTCCCAAGAACAACAAAAGGCACACTGGAGAGACTATGTCTCAACACCTGGGGATCCCCCAGTACGATCTGAAGTAGTTGAGATGAGGGAATTCTGGGCTTCCCTGCTAAAGCTGCTGACCAAGCAATCCGATCTTGCACAAGTGGAAGACGATGATGATGAATCCTACTGGATTGAAAGAATTACAAGGAGACAAGCTGTACAATAATAAGTTAATAATTATCTTATTAATAATTTTATTTTCATGGTTCTGCAATTTACCAGAATTTTTACATAAACCATCCCCTGAAATTTGATCTGTCTGATGAAGTTTGCTGTGGTTAGTGTAAATTCCTTTATCCAGTCAGTTATATATTATAGTGTCAGTCCACAATAGAAGTTATTGCAACGTAATTTCTACATGCAAAATTTGTCTAATTTAAAACAGTCCGAACCTCTGACTGAAGAAAACCTTAAAGGGATGCTTTACTAATTTTGCAATTAGTATTCATCATAGACAAAATATGAACATTTTACGGCTGAAAATTGCAAAATTAGTAATTAACTGAGACTCAGTGCAAGCAGGTGATGTGCCTAGATTAGCTGGGTTAAGGTTGAAAAATAGCAATAAACTGTACTGATAGCAGTCACACTAATACACCTGGGCGGCATGGCTCAGTGGTAGAGTGGTCGTTTCCCAACCCAGAGGTTGTGGGTTTGATCACTGGCCATTGTAACCATGTCAAAGTATCCTTGAGCAAGATACGGAGCACCCAGTAGCTCCTGATGCTGCGTCATGAGTAGGTAGATGAGTTACAGTGTGAAGCGCTTTGAGTACCAAAGGTAGAAAAGCGCTATACAAGTGACAGCCCATTTAGCATAACAGTGATGAATTGGTTCGATCCCCTCCCTCCTTGAGTCGTCACTTCACCATGGCGTGGGGTTTTGTGCATCACAATGCTCCTAGGAGATAGGATGTTGGATTCCACTGGTAGGGTCATCCAGGGAAAACATTAGCGGAGGGATCAGACAAAGCATGACTTAGAACCCCCTCTGATGAAAAACACAATTGGACTGAGTTTTCCCTACACCAGAGCAGGTCGCCAGAGCCAGACCTGCAATCGGGGAGCTTGATTGCAGCTCCTCTTGCAACCACTGAGCACAGTCCTCTTACTAGTAAATGGTTCTTGGCATGCTCCGTTCCTAAAAATTTCATCCACTTAAGCCACCAAATTATAGACCACCGCGGTCAGTCTCAAGGCCAACTTAATGTCGTCGACATCTTCAAAACAGGTTACCTTGATGACCCCCTTTAGCTTGGGAAAATGAGAAAACAGAGGGGGCCAGGTCGGGTGCTTCAGCTTGACTATGTTGTTCTCGGCTTGGAACTGTCGGATGCTCAGAGTATTGTGAGAAGGCACATTGTCATGGTCAAACAGCTACGACTTGCACTGCCACAATTCTCGCAAATGACACAGGGATCTCTTTGTAGATGTGCCTGTTTATCAGCTGGGCCACATTGTAGTCTGAAAGTCTTGAAATCTATATTTAGTGACAGAAGATCTTGAACTGTTCTGCCACACCTTTTATGCCATTCGTACACCTTCAAAAATGTGAATTCCCAAAAGAAACGCAACTCAATCTGTAATTAACGTGCTTCAAGTTTCTGATGCATGACGGTTATATTAGGTTGTTTTTCATTACACTGTAGTTAGTTTTGATTTCGGTTTGACTTGTTTTGGGTTTTTTTAATTCACTTACTTTAAATTAGTTTTTATAGTGGGTTGGTTAGTTTTTATTAGTTTTTTAAATGCTTCTGTTTAGTTTTTAATTAGCTTTAGTTTTTTTTAAATATATGAAGTATTTGTCGGGTGCAAGGTCAGTAAGTGTTGTGTAATAAAGTGAAGTAAACTACAATCTCAAACAATTGTATGACCTTCCTTCTTCTATATGGACGTACAGCATTAACAAAATAAATACATTTAAAATGAACCCTAGAAGCTCATGTATGATATTAATGTTAAAAAGATGAAACGAAGGCCATTTTCGCAATAATAGTTTATAGTAATAGTTTTTTTGTTTTTTTAAAAAAGCATTTTTGTTTTTTATTTTACTTTATTAATGAGAATGTTGTTTTTTAAAAATTTGGGTTATTATTAGTTATTTTGTTAACTATAACATAACCTTGATGCATGCTCAAACAGGTTTTGGACTCAGCTTAGCTCTCTTAATTGGTCTGCCGCAGTATGATTACTAGCTAAAAATAAACCAAATTCTCACGTTACTTCTGTATCAGAATACGTAGCTCTTTTTCTAAACTAAGCTGGTAAGGTCTGCATTCATGGAATCACATATATTAGCTACAGTGCATATTTGCCCTTACTTGTGAAAGATAACGTTGTGCAAGTTCTCAACTACTTAATTTTGATTCATTGACTACTGCATAAAGGCATTTATTATTTATTGTAGAATGCGCTCAAGTTTATTTTCCTGTCCATGTAAGGAAGAAGTTTTTAAATCACACATTACTGAGAATATGGATCAATGCCTGACATTTTAAGCACTGAAGATGAGTTTGCTTAAATAGGTTGGGTTGGTAAAAGAACACTGATTTGGGATCTTAATTAACATAGAGGCTTGTATGCAGCTTCTTGACCATCCTGTTACGGCCCTGGCTGTATTGTCAAGGATTGTGTGGGTGAATATATTGTGTTAGTGTGGCTAGAGTGTGTGTGGCCGCTGCCTGGATGCGTGTGTGGGAGTGAGTGCTCTTGTCTCTGTCAGAATCTGTGGAGACTCAGGTGGACGACCGGGATTGCTGTCGTAGAGACAGAACCTGATTGGCCACAACCTAACGGCCGCCAGTTTAAAGACGTTCCGCGGATTGACAGGACTGGCAGTGCATCTGACAGCAACAGCCCGTTGCTCTCGGCCTCCAACCCCGTGGTGTAGAACTTTGTGATTTCTGAAGTATTTGTGTTAGTAGGTTATAGGTAGTAACTTGTTTTGTATTAGTCAGTTCTGGGTGTATCCTTAGTTTACGTGTCAGCTTTTGCGACCTTTTATTTTTTACCCATTTTTGTGGGTATTTTGTGATACCTCGACCCATGTAGACCACCTTTTCCCTCTGTCCTCTTTTTGTTATAATAAACCTTGTATATTCATGCATCATTTTTGTTCCGTTTATGACCTTTGGGGACCGAGAGCAATTTCCTTCGTTTATGCTACGCATCTAACCCTAGACGGGTGCGTAACAATCCCGTTTCCTGTTAGACTAATTATCAACATTCAGTCCTTCATTTAAGTGTAGACATTCGTTTTATAAGTTAGTTGTTTTTAATTTCATTTTTAGAGATGTAAATGTTCGTTTTTTTGTTTTTTTTAAATATAATGTACTTTTTGTGGTTGGGATCAGTGAAAAATATTTTGAATAACTTGAACCAAGTAATGACTTTACTTGCTTAATATGTGGTGGCGACTCCACTTTTTTTTCCACAGTGACTTGGGGCTTGCTTGAGACTTACTTGTGACTTGCACATCTGTGACTTACTCCTACCTCTGGTTCAACATGTTTTGGCGACAAGAAAAACTGTCTATGAACACCTTTGCAACCTTTTATGAACCCTGATGAAAACCCCAACTTATCTACATTCACAAGCATTCATTGCTCAGTGAGATACCAGCTTTTAAGTGTTTTTGTGATTTATTATTATTATTATTTTTTTTTTGTATTTATAAGGTTAAAAGCAGGACGAAATTAGGACTAAGTTCATTGGCAAATAGAAAACACAAATTTTCCCTGTGAGAGGGTTCCAAATGTTCCTCAATAATAATATGGCATAACCGAAGGATGTACTGTAGTATTTTTTTCCCCAATTTATTTACCATATTTTCCGGGCTATAAGCCACTAAATTTTTCCTAGGTTTTGAATCATGCGCCTTATATAAAGATGTGGCTATTCTGTGGATTTTTCTTCCTCTTAGGGGCACTCTAACCGGAATGAGAATCAAAACTAAGAAAAAAATCAATGCAAAGAAGAATACGCTACTTTATCTTTAGCAGGTAGAACACGGATGACAAATTACAAACAGTGAACTATCTTTAAATACTTGCCCCTTCATCATGGAACCCACACGAAGAAGTTGGTATGATACAACTTTTAAGTTGGAGGCCATCGATTGAGGAAGGAAACCGCTCTGCCGCAGGCAAGCTTAGCATCAATGAATCCATGGTGAGACTTTGGAGGCGGCAGCGAGAAGTGAAATGAAGATAAGTACTGGTTATTTTGGCAACTGGCAACCAGTTCAGGGAGTCCCCCGCCTACTGCCCGAAACAGCTGGGATAGGCTCCAGCACGCCCGTGACCCTCGTGAGGATAAGCAGTTTGGATCATGGATGGATGGAGGTATGTATAATTAGGACTAAGTTAATTGGTAAATCGAAAATACTACGTGTTGTCAAGGTATGGAATGTTTTTTCTTAAATAAACAAAGAGCAGGTGATCACTGGAAAAGAAATTACTTTTCCACTTTCTTTTAAGCAACTACTGTGCAAAATTTCTTTTCCACTTTCTTTTCAGAAACTACTATGCAAAACCTAAAGTACACACTTCATTGTACTTTTCTAGATTTTTTTTTACAGTTTACGATAAAATATTTAAGAAATCCATTCTTCTTTATGTGCAATGTGGGATCAAGGAATCCAATAAAAAACACAAGACAGCATTTTTCTTTCTGGAAAAAAAACAAACAAGCAAACATTTAATAAATGAAGCACAAACAATTAATCTCTACAGGCATTAAGTTAAAAAAGAATCCACCCTGTGCAGGACAAAGGTTTTGGTTTAGTTTTTTTGTGAGAGAGTACGGCGAGTTGCTCCGAATTTCTGCGAGTGTGCTGGTGGGCGGGCAGATCTGAGGCGGCAGCTTGCTTGCTTGTTCGCGCTGCTTAGTCAAATGGCAGACGGGAGACTGCACAACACAATAGGGGAGTGGGTGGGGTACAAACTGTGAGTGTTGACTTCATCCTATTTCTTAATGTATTAAATTTGTACCGACAGTAAACTTAAGGTGGCCCGACACAGTCCTGTAGTGGCACTGTCAAGGCATCTTTATACGCAGGCATATGCGCGGGCGACAACGACTGCATTGTATCATGTGACCGACGCAGCACCTTTGCAACCAGTCTGCAACACATGCCGTCAGAAATTGTAGCTGAGCTTAGAATGCTGCGTGCACCATCTCTCATGATTGGTCCGTTTAGTTTAGTCACATGTTGTAACTACACAGTTTTCCCCGGCTAGGTTCCGAGGCCTCTTTAAAGGGGAAATCAACCCAAACATATTTCTTTCAAGAATATGTTCCCAGCAGGCCCACTAGTTGAAACACGGTATTCTGAATAATATTGCGTCTGTGGAATATGAGTTAAGCAGCAAAATTCACCCCTTTTTAGGTATCTCAGGGGGCGGCCATTTTGTCGACTGAAAATGACATCACAGCTGCTCGGGGCTCAGGTAACGACCAATCACGGCTCAGCTTCAGAAAACAGGTCAGCAAAACGGGTGGATTAACTCTTATTCCACAAATGCAATATTTATCAGAATTCCTTGTTTCAACTAGTGGGCTGGCATAAAATATATTCTTGAAAAAACTATGTTTGGGTTGACTTTTCTTTAAGGCTAATTTATTCATCACCACAGAGGGGAGGATCCGCATCACGCAGCTCGTTGCTGCTGCTGCGAAGCAAGCTAGCTTGCCGGCGACGTAGGTGGTATGTGCGTGTGTAACAAAGCCTACACACGCATATACCGCTGCCTTCTTCATCGATTTCGCAGTTCAATTAAACGCAATACATTTAAGCATCAACTAGTCACCTAGGTCTCTTTGTTTCTCGTTGCGCAAAGTAAAAACAGCGACTCGAATTGGCCATAAAATGCAGAGGAAACTCCACTCTGTCAAGCATCCTAGCCAATACCAGCTATAGCAACACCTTAAGACTTGGAGTGAAACGGCAACTCATTTTCAAAACGACACGTGTGCGTTGTGTGCGAGTATAAAGGCAAACTCCGCGCAGCATTGCCGCAATGACGTCCGTGCAAGCGTTACTCTTATCAGTCAGTACAGTATGTTGAACTCCTATTGGGCAGCGTTCTCCACCTGCTCATATAGTGGAAGGGCCCTGCCATAGGACAAATCACAGTCAGCCATAAATCAAGCTCTCTGTGTAGTTTGGTATTTGTCCTTCCACTGATGTCCTTTTTCTCTTCTTTCACCATTATCAAAATGTAATATCCTTTATATGAGTCTATTTAAATGTCAGTAAGAGTATAACTATGCACTTTGTTTGAAACTTGAAGCTACTTTTGAAATCATGGAACAGCTTGTGATGTGACTGAATAGGGCCCTTTTAGTCCTTTCCGCACATTATCCATCCATCCATTATCTACACCACTTATCCTCACAAGGGTCGCAGGCAGTCCTGGAGCCTATCCCAGCTGTCTTCGGGCAGTAGACGGGCTACACCCTGAACTGGTTGCCAGCCAATTGCAGGGCACACGGAGACAAACAAACAACCACTCTCACAATCACACCTAGGCAATTAAGAGTGATCAATCAACCTACCATGCATGCTTTTGGAATGTGGGAGGAAACCGGAGTACCCGGAGAAAACCCACGCAGGCACAGGGGGAACATGCAAACTCCACACAGCAAGGCCCGGACCTCTGAACTGTGAGGTGGACATGCTAACCAGTCGACCACCGTGCCGCCCTCCACACATTAGGTTTTTTTACAAAATAAAAGGGAGCTGTTGACACATAGTAATACTCCAGTAAAAATGTATACCTTTTTTTTTTCACAGACAAGATATATAGTTAAATGGGTATTTTTTTCAGGCCTTCTTTATCCGGACATATCAAAGGTATTATTTGATTAAAACAGAAGGTTTAAAATCTATCTATATGAACATGTGCCCATGAATCTAATTCTGAATGCAGGCTAATGAACAGCACTGAACAGAAACCATCCAAAATTGGGATTTGGAATCTAGAATTAATATCATTTTTGTGATAATCTGACATTTTATTATTCTTGGTCAAATTGATGTCTTCTGTTGTTTCAAATATCAATTTAAAGGACTGTTTATTAGTCCAGTGGCATTATTTGAGCATGCCTTTGTGTGTTGTTATGGTTTTATGCACTGTCTGGTTTACTAGCATTTCAATGTTTTACTGTTAATGAATAGGCTGGGAGAAAAAGCATGCAACAGTGCATTGTGGGGGGCAAAAACATAACTGTGTGTTGTCTGTGTCAATTTAATAATCCAAAAGGAGCGCTGGAGGTTCTGTTTTGTACTAATGTAGGAGATGGAGGATGATATTAAGAATCTTAAAATAAAAACATGTTCCTTTGAGCACAAATGGTGCATAGGGTGATGACTGCCATTGTCAGTCATTTGCAGTGTCCTGCAAAAGCTACCCTGTATATATGAGGTCAAGTTGGCAGTGAGTTTCAAGAGCAACTAATATAACCAGGTTTCAAGAAACAAGGGAGCCAAGTTCCCACAAAGGTGGGAGAACTGTACACTTGGGGAATCTTTCTAATGTGCAGTGTGAACCCCCTTTTGTCAGTGATTGCCTAAGCTTCCTTACATGGGAATGCTGCTCTGGTATCTGCCATGTGACTTCATGCTTCTTTTTTTTTTTTTTTTTTTACATATTTCAGAAGAAATTGCAGCAACAGTCCTAGTATTGCTGCCCCGAAGACTAGTGTAAATTAACACAGATGTCGAGGAAGAAAAAGTAGAGGTCCAGCATTGCAGAGGGACGCAGGGCATTCATTGACCTACGGGTGTGCATGTCCAAGATTAGCTGGATTCATGTTCATGCAAGGGCCTCTGGTCAAACAGGGTGCATTTAACCAATCTATTTTTAGGGTGGCTCTCCATACTTAACGTACGACACCTTGTTGGTTCATGGTGCAGGTGTATGGTTACGATTTTTATACTACTTTATTAAATCAATTCACCATTACCATACAGAGGAGAAAATGTACCATACAAGGTTAAAACAGTGGTTCACAAAGATAAACTATTACAAATTTTGTGACAAAAGTCACATGGGCATCATGTTCGAGAGTCCAAGTCCAAAATATGCCTAGGGTAACTGTTTTTTTGGCCTTCTTTTTTCCATTCTCAAATGTCCAAGTACTTGTTAGATCACTATATTACTACTTATCATAATATTTTTAATACATATAGTACACCTTGTCCTCCACATAGTAGCACAAACAACATAAACCATTATTTGAAAGCTCTTGTTGTTTGGGAGGTTTATCATCTTCAATTAAACCATACATATTGGTAACAAAATTAAGATAAATGTTAATCCAATATCTTTCATAGCTACCCAAACCTCCTGAGCTCTATAACAATCTAACAATAAATGTTCTTGTGTCTCTTTTTCTGAGCAATTAATAATGGGACATTCAGTTGTTTTGACATAACAACTCCATGAAAGCATTGCTCTTTTGGGGAGCCTGCCCATAGCAATCAACCACATTGTATCTTTTGTACTCTCTGCAAATAATGGCATTTCTTTTTTTGAATAAACCAAATACTTCTCCACTCACCAGCGACTGAGTCTGGTCACAGTCTTTGGTAAGTGCATTTCCAAGGCGGGGCAAACCTGAGCAAACAAACAGCGACATGAACTAATCAGCGAAGGGTGGACGTGACGTGGAAAAAACAAAACAAAACACATTTTCTTCTGAAATAAATTCTTCCAGTGCCGTCAGCTGCTGCGGGTTTTAATGACTCTATGGGTTTATGCTTATTCAAAACTGATTTAATGCTGAATGATGTTAGCGAACATTCGACTCTCCCGCGTGCAATTTTGAATGAGGATGGACTTCGCCACAGAAGAGTTGTGCACCAAGCATAAGTCACAGCAAATAACTGAAATTGGTTGGACGCCTCAATTGGAACTGGGGCCCGGCCACAGGCCTTCCAGACCTACTTTTTTAGTGGGTGTGGCTTGCCAGGCTAATGGTTACCATTCAGAAACAGCCTGGCTGGTCCTGTCTTTCCCTGCCCTGTTTTATTGTTAGTTATTGTATCCTTGCAGGGTGTATCTTGACTTCACAGTTAAGAATGTGTACCATATATAACATTCTGGTTATCATTCACCATGTTTTTGTGCTATGTTTCTGTTTTGTTGTTGTTGTGGTTCTGTATTGTTTGCACTTTTCTCTCTGTCTGCCCCCACACAAACCTTGTTCTGTCCTGCTACATTTCCAATAAGTATCACAATATCGTATAAACAACCACAAAGGAAATATTTCGAACTGTAGCGCCCAGAAAAACTTTTCCAGCATAAAAAAAGGCATACAGATCCTCCATTCCTCATGGCCGTGCAGATGAGCAGGTCAAAAAAGCAAGGACAACAAAAAAACATGTCCAGAAAATGAGCTAAGCGCAAACATGACATGACACAGACTCAAGACAAAGGCCTCTTGAACAGCAGGAAGACAATGAACACCTACAGATCAAAAAAGCTCTCTGCCTACTCCACATCGACCCCTCGCTGGGCATGAGGGGAAGGCAAGTGCACTGATACTGTTTTGCTGAGTCACCCAAAAATTTACATTAGTGTTTAATTGCGTATTTACAGGGATAGGACCTGCATCATATAACTTGTTAGGTCTGAAATGTGCATTATGTGTCGTATTAGGGCTGCTCGATTGAGCGATTTTGAACCGTAACCGAATTTTCTGTATAAAACGATGTTAAAAGCGTTCAAATCGGCACGTTCGATTTTGTTATTTTTGGTGTATCTAAGTGTAGCCCATTTGTACTTTCTGCATTGTGTTCTGTTTGTACATTCTCTTCGTATTTGTACTTTCTGTTACTTTTCTCTTCGTATTAAGATATCTGTTTTCCGGTGGTTACTTCCGTATTTGTCATGTGTTCACGTGAGTACTGCGTTCAATCCAATTGCTGAAATGAGGAAGCGATTGTCCACTGGCCGAGGAGAAAGTGACACATGTGGGGGATTGTTTGCTGCAGGAGCCGACTATCTGAGCCGACTGCCGAGTGAGTGAGGAAGTGAAGTGGAGCGTATGCTCAACTGACGGAATTGGCCAGGTCGATGGTGAGCTAGGAGCCCAGGATTGAAACTTGGAAATTGCCTGGAATAGAACTGAACCACTCTGAATCATCCCTGCTCTGGTCTGGCTGGTAGGAGGCTGCATTTTAGCCAGCCGATCCCCTTCATTGAACTTAAATTGACTGGCATTTTGAGTTCAAAGAAAGAAAAATTAAGTTTACATAAAAGACATTCAAAATACTTCATTTTTCATTATTTTTTATTTTACAAAGGAATCGTAATCGTAAAATTATGTTTGAGAGAAAATAATCGGGATTTTCTTATTGGCAAAATCGAACAGCCCTATGTTGTATTAACTCTTTTTTTCATATTCTCGACAATCTCCAAACACCGCATCACACAAGAAAGAAGAACATTTGCGGCCATGAATATGTGAGACTCTTTGTTCAATGCTTTAAATGTTCAATCATACAGGTGCAGTGTTTTCTGTCGATGTTATGTGCTGGTGTTCGTGGTATGCATAGATTCTCTGAAAAGTCTGTCCGGATGTTTAATTACACATATACATCCACACAGTAGAGGCAAACACATGATGTGACTGCTGAAACTAATGTCCTTCACTAATTCTCATTTCCTATTATAGTGACCCTTAGGTATCATGGCACTATTATTCTTCTACACATTCAAAAGTCTATTTTGGAACTTGTATTTGTGTATTTGAGAGGAGGGTAGGGGATCTGATCAAACAAGAGCAATACGGATGATGATGGGCGCAACCATGATTTGCGCCACTTTGGAAGCCCTGACCCCTTGGGCAAGAAGGGGTTAAAAGCGTGCAGCTCCCATGTCTGCCCTCTCTTTTCTTCCATTTGGCTCACTCGTCACTCTGCTGATTTTTATCCTCTCCAGAGGATTTCTTGGCCGCTCTCCAACTCCTCGGCTCTACCATTACTTTTTAGTTGGCTGTTTCCAATTTGGGGTTTTCTTCCCTGCTCGTTTGCCTGAAAGCTGAAAGTTCACGAGAGGCCTGAACCCCCGCCAACCTACGTCACATGCAGCTGCTCTACACATACTGTATATGCATTGAATGAATTATGTGTGGTTCATACTCAGCGCTATTAAGTTGCAAAGTTACAGAGTTGCAATTGAAAGCACATACGAGCAAGCCTTTTCTACTTTTTCCTTCTTTTTCCTTTTTGGCCGAAGTCTGCTCCATCCATTGGAGTCTCCCTGCCCGAGGTTTGAATCCTGCCAACAAGGGAAGCATTTTCCTCATATTTGGTCTGTCTTGTCACTTGCATGAATACTGATGCTGGATTCAAAACATCACATTCCCGGTTGTCCTGGTCTACCCTGCGCCGATCGGTCGGTAAAAACATTCCTAAACAAGTCCTAACAGTTCCTAACCAATTCCTAACATCTCCTAACAAAGTCCTAACACTTCCTAACAAAGTCCTAACACTTCCTAACAGAGTCCTAACATGAGTCCTAACAGGTTTCCTAACAGCGGGGCGAGAAGGGGCAAAAGAGCCAATCGTCTTCACCGGTGGCCAAAGAAGCCAATCATCTTCACCGGGGTCATGGTCCATCTCAACGCACCACGTAGTAGTGGCACGTCTCCATAAAAAGTAGTAGTAAGTATTAAAAATTACTAAGTGCAATAATATTGTGTGCTTGTATACTGTCTAATTTTTATGCGCAGAAGTATGTTCATGAAAACTCGCGACGTGGTTTATGAACTTATGGCTTAACTGCTTAGCTAACATGCAGGGGTAGTCAGCCGTATAACAAGCAAGCAAGCCTATACAGGACCAGACCCGCTATAGTAAACCTTTACAGAAAGTAAAATACCAGGAATAGTTGCGTTGTATATACAGATATATTATTATGGAGGACTTTTACCGTAACTGTTACAGTTTGTCATCATTATTTTCGTTGTTTGTCTTTTCTTTTTTCTTTTTTTTTTTGCAGTCATCGCGGTGGTGGTATATTAAGTTTCGGCCGTGTTTATATTACCAGGCTAATAACCATAATTGTGCCTTATCATCTGAAATGACGAAGACTGGGAAACTGGATTCTGGGCTGGTGTAATGTCCCTGTTCGCTTGGGGGAAATATACGTTGTCAACTGGCCAGAAGCCCGGATCCAGAATATGGAGTTCTACGCTGAACAGAACTAAAGATGACAATACGAAATCATATTTTTAGATTATGCCCCATTTTCTGAGGTATCAGTATGATAAAAGTTTGATTATTTAAAAACTGGAAGCTTGTTTTGTTGAAGTTTAAACCACTATACTCGTGACTCATTATATAAAAAGTATATTTAAATGTTGCATGGACACAACAAAGCCTTACAAGATAATTGTATGCTACTCCTGTTAATTACTTAAATAACCTGCACTTGGAGCTGTCTTTCCCAGGCCAGTCCCATCCCCATCAGTGGGAAAGTCTCTCCAGCTCTGGTAAAGTGGCTAATGTCTGATCTTTAGTAATTTAAAAAAATATATATTTTCTCTGCACCAGACATGTAGAATTGGCTTTGTAAGTTTCTTTGTTGTGGGAGGGTACAAAGTGTGATTTCAGAGGGATTCCAGGATGGGAGGCTGTTGATGCCCTGGCAGGATACCTGGTTGAATGCAACAGTCCCAGTAATGCAGAGGTATCTGAAATTTTGAGGTTGTATTCATGTCTCAAGGAATTTGACCAGTCTCCTATGAGATACACCCTCAAACCCAAAAGGGGTACTTTACCAGAACCTTGGAGAGCTGCGCATAAACTCAGTGGCTCTGCCTCAGGTCAGCAATCAGCTTAAAGGTATGTGCATCTCACATAACTGCAATACGCAAGCATCGGTTGGGACAGTAATATGATTAAAAAAACACTTCTCCTCGATAGAAATATATAAGATGGTCGATACATCAAAAGGAATGATTCATGCATGTTTTGACAGACAGTAAAAATAGCAAAGTAGCAGCATATATGTCAGTGGCTGTGTTAAAAGGGATGCCACTGAGACTATTCTTAACTGAAATATATATTCAAATCTTTGATAGTATTTCTCCCTCTATTTTGGTTTTAAAAATAGTAATTTATGTTTATTTAAGTAATTTATTTAAGATATTTTTAAGTTATTTAGCCGATCAGATAATACATGGGTGATTTACAAAAGGTGGGCATCGTCTATCCGTCACTTGGGTTCCCGTCTGCATTTCTGGCCGACCCACGTGGTCCCAGTCCGTCCCTCGACAGCGAGTTGGCGTCGAGAACATAAATTTCACGTTACATGCAGGCGCCGTACAAGCTGACAGGCTGCTAAATAACGAAAAAATATTAAATAAAAACAACAGACACGCACGCATAGAAAATAAAAACAAAATGGGGCACGTCATTGCATCTGTGGGTTCGAAAGGTATACAACACTGAAATCATTGACTAAAGCATTGACCAATGCCCACCTCTATTTATACACTCCATATACACTGGAGTACATACTAAAAACAAAATAAAAAAAACAACAACAACAAAAAAAAAACTCTTGTGGTGTAATAGTAACATGCTCATCCTTTGGGGTGGGAGATTCCAGGTGCAAATCCTGGCAAGAGTGTTCAACTTTTGGTTAAACCAATACTTCATTTAAACAGCATAGTTGTTGTTGTTATCCTTTCGGCTTTTCCCCACAGGGGTCGCCACAGCCAATCAAGTGCACACTCGATTTGCATCATTGATTTGGCAGAGCATTTTACGTCGGATGCCCTTCCTGACGCAACCCTATTAGCAGGGCACACAGACACCATCACTGAGCGGGAATCGATCCCACGCTGCCCGCACACAACTCAAGCGCGTGTACCACTACACTATCAGTGACGCTATTTAAAGAGTATAGTTATCGCACAAAAATAACAAAAAACATCTGACAGAGAGAATGTACCAGTAATTAGTTTTTGCAATATGGGGACATCATGGAAACTCCAGACAGAAAGTTCCCGAGGATCAAACCCTACCCACGCCGGGATTCGAACCCGGGCCATTTTCCTCCTCCTTTCTTTCCCCCCTTTTTTTTCCATTTCTTTCCCCCACCATGGACTTCAAATCCCTGGTGAAGTCCCTGCGCAGGTTCGAATCCTGACAGCAACGGAACCAGTTCCCTGACCGTAGGTCTATTTTGTGTTTAGCATAAATACTAATGCTGGATTCAAAAGGTAATATTGCAGGTTGTCGTGGTTTCTGCGATTACTTGATTGCTGTTGGTCTCTCCCTCTCTGGGTTTGTTTGTTTTCTGCACCCAATACATGGCATTTCACGCTTTAGCTGATTTATTAATTTTAGCATTCTATGGCAGCTTGTCGTACTCTGCGCCGACCGGACAGTAAAAATATTCTGAATCCAGGTCCTAACAGTTCCTAACGAGGTTCTAACAGTTCCTAACCAATTCCCAGAGCTGGGCAGTACGTCACGGGGGTGGAACGGTCCGGCCCAGCCGGACGCCCATTTTTGGGGCCCAGGGCAGGGGGTGACATGTTTGAAAACTATCATCGGTGCAGCGGTTAAGCCGATGGACTAGAAATCCATTGGGTTCTCCCTGCGGAGGTTCGAATCCTGCCGACAATGAAAACTTTCTTGATCTTTGGTCTGTGTTTTGTCCCTAGCATTTATGCTGGATTCTAAAGGTTACATTGTAGGATGATGTGGCTGAGAAGTTAAGGCAATGGACTTGAGAGCTGCTGGCATCTCCCAGTCTGGGTTTCTTTGTTTTCCGGCACTTACCATCATGGACTTTCCCCCTTTAGTTATGTTGTATTATCGCTAACCTCAAAAGGCTGGCTTCAGGTTGTCATGGCCTAGTGGTTAAGGCGATGGACAAAAAATCCATTGTGGTCTCACTGCGCAGGTTTGAATCCTTCCGACAATGGAAACGTTTTCCTGATATTTGGGCTGTCTTGTCACTAGCATAAATACTAATGCTGGATTAAAAATATGACATTGCAGGTTGTCGTGGCCAAGTGGTTAAGGCGATGTACTTGAAATCCATTGAGGTCTCCCTGTGTAGGTTTGAATTCTGCCGACATTGGAAACAGTTCCCTGACTGTAGGTCTGTTATGTCTCTAGCATCAATACTAATGCTGTACAGTGGTACCTCTACTTACGAAATTAACTGGTTCTGGAAGAAATTTCTTCCAGAAAAAAAAAGTGGAACATTTTGTAAGTAGAGACGAGTTTTCCATGTAAATGCCCTAATACGTTCCAAGCCCCCCAGTATTCAGACATAAATGTTTTATAAAGCATATAAATGTATCAAAACATGTAACAAATACATGTTACAATTAGATTATTGCACGATAAATGAGAGTTGTGCATAATGTAAAAAAACAAAGAATAGAGTTAAGAATAAAAATGATGGTCGTTTACCTTTCAATTGCTGTCCTCATCGCTTTTTGCTCTCTTTGGTTCATGGGTTCATTGGGTTCTCCCTGCGGAGGTTCGAATCCTGCCGACAACGAAAACTTTCTTGATCTTTGGTCTGTGTTTTGTCCCTAGCATTTATGCTGGATTCAAAAGGATACATTGTAGGATATTGTGGTTGAGAGATTAAGATGATGGACTTGAGTGCCGTTGCCGTCTCTCAGTCTGGATTAGTTGGTTTTCCGGAATTTACCTACATGGCCTTTCCCGCTTTAGTTAGCTGATTTATTAATGCTAACATTATCATCAAAAAGCTTGCTTCAGGTTGTTGAGGCTGAGTGGTTAAGGCGATGGACTAATAATCCATTAGGGTCTCCCTGCGCAGGTTTGAGTCCTGCAGACAACGGAAACAGTTCACTGACCATAGGTATCTTTTGTCTCTAGCATCAATACTTATGCTGGATTCAAAAGGTTACATTTTTGGATGACTAGAAATCCATTGGGTGCTCCCTGCGCAGTTTTGCATCCTTCTTACAACGGAAGCGTTTTCCTGATTTTCGGGCTGTCTTGTCACTAGCATAAATACTAATGCTGCCATCTAAAGGTAACATTGCAGGTTGTCGTGCTTAAGGCAATGGACGTGAGGGCCGTTGGTCCCTCCCTCTCTGGGTTTTTCCACATGGCTTTTCACTCTTTAGTTAGCTGATTCATTAACTCTATCATTCCACGCCAGGTGGTTGTGGCAGAGTGGTTAAGGCAATTGACTAGAAATACATTGGGGTCTACTTGCACAGGTTCAAATCCTGCTGACAATAGGAAATTTCCCTATTTGTGGTCTGTCTCACTATTGCTAAAGCTGATATCAAAAGTTTACATTGTCGGTTGTCGTGACTGAGAGATTACTGGACTGGATTGCCTTTGGCGTCTCCCTGTTGAACTCGATGTCTTTCTGGAAATTGTCGTTTTTCTCTGCTTTAGTAAGATGATTTATTAATACCAATATTAGCATTATTAGACTTACTTCAGGTTGTGGTGGCTGAATGGTTAAGGCGATGGACTTGAAATCCATTGGGGTCTCCCTTCGTAGTTTGGCATCCTGCCAACAACGGAAACAGTTCCCTGACTGTAGGTCTGTTTGTCTCTAGCATCATTACTAATGATGGATTCATAAGGTTACGTTGCAGGTTGCCGTGGTGAAGGGGATAGACTTGAAAGTGGTGCGCTCACAGTTAAAATATTTCTTGGATGAACATAATGTCATGGAGATATTCCAGTCAGGCTTCAAGATGATGCATAGCACAGTCAGCACTGTTCCGTGTTTTTAATGACATCCTCCTGGCAAATGACACTGGAGACTATGTCTTGTTTTGTTGGATTTGACTGCAGCATTCGATACAGTGGTCCACGGTATTCTTTTGGCTCGTTTTCAGCACCAAGTGGGCAATAGTGGAAGCGCTCTAGAGTGGTTTGGATCCTATTTGGCTGGCAGGACTTTTCTGTTAGCGTAGGTTTCTCTGAGTACCGCTCTGCCCCTCTATCGTACAATGTTCCACAGGGTTCTATTTTGGTTCTATTTTGGGGACCTTGCTGTTCTCGTTGTATTTGCTGACCCTGGTTTCCATCCTTCGAAAACACAGTTTCCTTCCACTGCTATGCGGACGACTGTCAAATCTATATCCCGCTGAGCAAAAAAGACGTATTGTCCATAAGACCTCTTTGGTTCTGCCTAGAGGACATCAATAAGAATAAGAATAAGAATAAGAATGCCTTTATTGATCCCACAGTGGGGAAATTTTCATTGTTACAGTAGCAAAGATATAGGTCACACAGGGGCGGCGGCATAATGTGGCCATTAATGTATAACATTGACGGCAAACATTTAGAATCAAACCTATGTAGATATACGCAGTACCATGTGTATATACACATGTGTATACACACCAACCTACATCTACATAAAAAATATGAGGAACACTCATTTCGGCCTGTACATAGTACAGAGGAAAAAATACTCTAAGTGACAGTGCTGCAGTGCTGTAGTGAAATGTAAGGAACAGCATTGGATAAAAATAAAACTAGACTAACAGTAGTGGGGAATGTTGAGTATTGCACGGTATTACAGTAGTGGGGAATATTGGGTATTGCACGATACGAGCTCAGGTGCAGGACTGCACAATTGCACTAATGACCGCCAGTTTGTAGAGACTACACAATGTTCTTGTTAAAGAGTCTGACAGCAGCAGGCAAGAAGGAACGGCGGAATCTCTCCTTTGCACAGCGAGGGTGTAACAGTCTGTCACTGAAGGTGCTGTGGAGTGCTGTTAGGGTACCCTGGAGGGGGTGGTCCGGGTTGCCCAGCATTGATGACAGCTTGGCCAACATCCTCCTGTCCCCCACCGAGTCCACAGAGGCCAGGGAGCAGCCCAGGACAGAGCCAGCCCTCTTGACCAGTTTGTCCAGCCGCTTCTTGTCCCGGGCCGAGACGCCGCCTGCCCAGGTGACCACTCCCTGGAAGATGACCGATGCAACCACCGAGTCATAAAAGTTCCTGAGGAGTGTCCCCTGAACCCCAAAAGACCTCAGTCTCCTGAGTAGGAAGAGTCTGCTCTGACTCTTCCTATAGAGGGCGTCTGTGTTGTCGCACCAGTCCAGTTTATTGTTCAGATGAACACCCAGGTACTTGTAAGTTGAGACTCTCTCAACATCTGTTCCCCGGATGTTCACTGGTGCAGGTGAAGAGTGCTGGCGCCTACCGAAATCCACCACCATTTCTTTGGATTTCCCCGCATTGATCAGGAGGCGGTTCTGCTGGCACCAGTCCACAAAACCCTGAGTAAGTTCTCTGTACTCCCGATCATCTCCGCCTGTGATGAGGCCGACAATCGCAGAGTCGTCAGAGAACTTCTGCAGGTGACAGGTAGGGGTGTTGTAGTTGAAGTCCGAGGTGTAGAGGGTGAACAGGAAGGGAGCCAAGACAGTTCCCTGTGGGGCCCCCGTGCTGCAGAGGAGCACGTCAGACACACAGTCCTGTGTCCTCACATACTGTGGCCGGTTTGTGAGGTAGTCCTGGATCCATGTGGTGAGGTGGTGCGCCACCCCCGCCCGCTCCAGCTTGTCTCCCAGTAGGGTGGGCTGGATGGTGTTGAAAGCACTGGAGAAATCAAAGAACATGATCCTCACAGTGCTCCCCGCCTTCTCCAGGTGGGAGAGTGAAGTGTGGAGGAGGTAGATGATGGCATCATCCACACTGATGCCAGGCTGGTATGCGAACTGGAGTGGGTCCATTGAGGAGCTCACCAGGGGGCGCAGGTGGACAAGGACCAGTCTCTCCAGGGTCTTCATCAGGTGAGACGTCAGCGCCACCGGTCTGAAGCTGTTGAGCTCCTTCGGGTGGGGGGTCTTTGGCACCGGGACCAGGCAGGATGTTTTCCATAGCTGGGGGACCCTGCCCAGCTTCAGGCTCAGGTTGAACATGTGCTGGACAATTCCACACAGCTGGTCTGCGCAGGATTTGAGGAGCTGGGGGCTGATGCCATCTGGACCCGCTGCCTTCCTCGCCTTCATCTTCTTCAGCTGGTTCCTCACCTGAGATGTTGTGAAGGCCAAGGCTGGACAGGAAGGAGTGGTGGCTATCTGGTGTAGCTGGGAGCTGGAGACTGTGGAGAAAAGAGGGGAGGGGGTGACACGCCCAGCAGGAGGAGTAGGTGGAGACTGCAGCAGGAGAGACGGAGTGGAGGCAGGCATCTGATCGAACCTATTGAAAAAGAGATTTAGCTCATTTGCCCACTACAGGTCCCCCCCAGTCCGGGTCTTGGGTTGTCCGTGGCCTGAGATGGTCTTCAGGCCCCTCCAGACTCCCCTGGCGTTATTCTGCAGCAGCTGCTCCTCCATCCTCTTCCTGTAGGACCTTTTCCCCTCTCTGATCCTCCTCCTCAGCTGGCGCTGCACAGTCCTCCGCTCCTCTATGTTGCCTGACGCAAAAGCCCTCCTCTTCTCCTTCAGGAGAGCTTTTATGTCTGGTGTGATCCAGGGTTTGTTGTTGGAGAAACACCTTACTGTCCTGGTGGGTATGGTGTTCTCCATGCAGAAATTTATATAGTCTGTAACAGTGTCCGTTAGACTACTAATGTCTTCCCCGTGAGCATCGCTGAATACTTCCCACACAGTTGTGCTGAAGCAGTCCTTTAAGGCCTCCTCGGCCTCTCCAGACCATCTCTGAACCGTGCGGGTCACAGCTGGCTGCCTGCGGACCAGAGGTTTCTACACAGACTGGAGAGCCACCAGGTTGTGATCAGCTTTGCCCAGCGGGGGGAGGGGCAGTGATGTGTATGCCTCCTTGGTGTTGGCATAGAAAAGGTCCAGTGTTTTATTGTCTCTGGTGTGGCAGGTGACATACTGTGTGAATGAAGGCAGAGAGGAGGAAGGGGAGGCATGATTGAAGTCACCGGAGATGAGTACCAGGGCATTTGGGTGCTGTGTTTGTAGCCTGCTCACTGCTGCAGTCAAGACATCACAGGCTGTGTCGCTGCTGGCAGCTGGTGGGACGTAGACAGTCACCGCGATCACGTGACTAAACTCTCGCGGGATGTAGAATGGCCTCATGCCAACAGCTAGCAGCTCAATATCCCTGCTGCAAAGCTGCTCCTTAATCGTGATGTGCCCAGGATTACACCATCTATCGTTCACAAACACAGCCAGCCCTCCTCCTTTCCTCTTTCCACTCTCCAGCGTCCTGTCCGCGCGTATGATTTGGAAGCCGTCCAATTCTACGACCGCGTTCGGTGTTAGCGTTGTTAGCCACGACTCCGTGAATAGCATCAGGCTAGCCTCCCGGAAGTCCCTCTCGTGCCGGGTAAGCGCCGCTAGCTCGTCCATCTTGTTGGGGAGCGATCTAACATTCCCCATGATAACAGACGGGAGGACGGGATGGTATCGTCTCCTCCTTTCCCTGCGTTTAACCCCCGCACGAGATCCCCGTCTCTTCCTCCTCAGCTCACGGGGGATATCGGGTCTCGCCCCGGGAGCCGGCGCATGGTTAGCACGGAGTGCTAACAGCTGATTCCGGCTGTAAACAATGGGGGCTCGGCTCCGAGCCAAGTCGCCGGACACGATCGCGCAAAAAATAGCCATCAGCAGCAGCAAGAATACCGCAGTTTGGGTGTCCATTGCTACGCAAGTTACGACTATCAATTATACGAAAAAGGTATGAGGTAGAGTAATATTAAAGAACAAAAACACACGAAAAGGCTCACCGATGAGCCGGAGCTACTGTAGCGGGCTGCCACTCGCGCGGCGCCGGAAGTCGAAGATCAAAGACTAGATGTCACTGAATTTCCACAATTTCGATGGAAAGAAAAGAAGTTATGGTTACCGTAATGCACTTTATTTTGGAGTCGGCCAGTCCTCGCTCAAACGTCTCCAGTTGGTCCAAAATGCTGCTGCTTGCCTCCTAACTGGAGCTCGAAAGGTGGAGCACATAACACCAATGCTGGCCTCCCTTTACTGGCTCCCAGTGCACTTTTGGATTCAATTTAAGATTCTTCTATTTGCTTTTAAGTCATTAAATGGCCTCGCCCCGGCATACCTCTCTGAGCTCCTCCACTCCTACACACCATCCCGCAGCCTCAGGTCTGTGGACCAGGCGCTGCTCAAGGTGCAGAGGACTAAGCGGAGCCTCAGAGGGGATCGAGCCTTCTCTGTCGCTGGTCCTTCCCTTTGGAATGACCTTCCATTATATGTTTAGCAAACCCCCTCTCTGTCCATTTTTAAAACCCGTTTGAAGACACATTCTATTCTCTGGCTTTTGATCCAGCCGGAGATTGACACATTTTCGGCTGTTTTTCCGGTGTCTATTGTATATAGTGTTTTGTGGGAAATTATTGATTTCACTTGTTGCATTATGGCTATTTTGTTGTTGTACGTAAAGTGCTCTGTTGCGGTTGTGAAATGCAATGCGCTATATAAATAAAATTGTATTGTATTATATATATATATATATATATATATATATATATATATATATATATATATATATATATATATATATATATATATATATATCGTCTGTTATTCATCATCCATCTGTAGCGTAGGTACCCTTCCGTCGTCCGTCATTCACCTTTTTTTCTGGGGCGGAAAAAGTAGTACCCATTTATAGGTCAGTCCATTTTAAACGGGCTTATGTCCTGGATAATTTGCCTCTCATTTCCACCTGTTGTCTGGAAGGAGAGAGAGTTATTCTGGTGAATAAAATAAAAGAGAAAATATGTAAGATTCTTCTTCTGTTAATGTAATAACAGTAATAGTAATTTTGTAGCTGTCTCTTTGTATAACGGCTTAATGTGACACTGAAGATAGGGTTCTGTTTTTGACACTTGTGATCGATTGGTTGTCTCATTCTTAAGCGCTGCAATTGACTGGTGATGTGTTCTGGGTGTACCCCTCCTCTCACCCAAAGGGAAACACGGTCGATTCTTGACCTTTACTGGCTGTTAACCAGAAGTTGCTGCTATTAAAGTCATGCTTTGACTCATCATTAATCCAGTTTGTCTCCTCTTCTGTCAAATCTTTGATCAGATACCCCTTGTCTCCCCTTTCATGATGTAAACGCAACACTGTATTTCCCTGAGAGTCTTTTCCAAAAAATGCTATATCATTTCCAACAAAGAGAAGAAACTGGATCAGTTATTTAAATTTGAGGCACTTGGTGTTTCTCAATATGGATGCCGATTTTTAAAATCTTTTTGTTTTACACATTCCAGTTGTTATTTACTGTGTGTATGGAGTGATTCTGTGTTGTTTCTCATCTTTGTGTCTAGTCTTCTATATGCCAAAATAGCACGCCCGCAATCCCCATGGTTATTTTTTAATGCAAGGCGCCATGTTAGGAACTGATGTGACCCTTTCGGATGCATTTTTTTCTTTATAAACATATATCATAAAATTTAGGTGTTAAAGCTTGCAAGAAAACTTAAGGGCACAGGAGTTTATGTCAATGAACATCTCACAAGGAGAAATGCTGAAATTGCACGGCAAGCAAGAATTCTGAAGTAGGAGGAACACATTCAAGACACTTGGACAAGAAACTGTAAAGTAATGATAAGACTGAATGGAACACCAGAAGAGGCGAAAGTTATAGCTATTGGAGACATTACGGATCTGGATCGATTTAAATGAAATGAAGATTATGTTGCAGAAGGGGAGTTGTATGGAAATGTTGAGTTTCTTTTCCTTTTGAGATGATAAGATAAAATAATTTCTAGTTGGTAAATTTATTTAAAATTATTTAGAAAGAGAATGTGTGAACATACATATTTCACATCTTTTGATTTTCAAGAACATAAGATTTACGAAGTAGAAAATGGCATTGATCCAGAGACCCACTTCTACCAGAATATTCATTTGAATTGTGGGTATTATTCTGAGGAAAATTTTAGTTTTGAAATAAAGGGTTTTGCAATCATCCATATTAACAGCAGGAGTCTTTATACTATCTTCTAAAAAATAAAAGATTATCTTTATCAGTTTCAGCAAAAATCTAATGTAATTGCAGTTTCATAGACTTGGAATAAGGAATTGCAGGATGGATTAGATGGCTGTGAAATGTTTGTGCAAAACAGGATTAATTGCTTTGTTTGTGATGTCTGATGTTAAATGCACGATTATTGGTGGTATGACAACTGTTTTTGATAATTTAAGAATGTGGTACTATTGAAATTATGACTAAAGGAGCAACAAATGTGATAATTAGTTATATTTATAGAACACCTGGGTCCTGCATTGATCAATTTAATATGAATATTTTTTAATTATATGAAAAACACAATGACAAGGGGATTTTTGTTTGTGGTGATTTCAATATTTATTTGTCGAAATCTAATAATCATACGAAGACTGCAGAATGTATTAATACTATGTTCAGTTTGATTTTTTTTTTTAGGAAAAACAGATTTATAAGTTAAGCAGAGTAAAAGCATTCTGTCCCAGGGATGGAATGGGACGCCCATTTTGTGCATGGACGGACAGACGACGAGAAGTCTTTTCAAAAGGATGGACTAAGCAAGGACGGACGTGGGCTTTCGTCCAGCCCTCTATTCATCCCAAACTGGATCAAGAACTGACAGAGTTGTGTTGGGTTCTTTTAAAAAGCAGACCACTGTTCTCTTCTGCGATACCACGGAGCCGCCTTCATTAATTGCCTGCACAATACTTTTTATGTGCATTCCTTGCAGTAATGTTGCACAGGCATAGTCTGCACTCTAGTGGTTCAACACATGTAATACCATGGATTATACCACAGGATCCATTTCACTGACTGACAGCAACACGCCTAGCCTGTCTTGTGTGTGTAATCTGGGATAATGTATGTATTCTTTTTCATATTACAGTAATAGGGCATTTCTTTGCATTTATTTTAATCTATAGGCCAATTAGCTCTTCCATTTTGAGAGTTAATAGAAAATAATGTAATTATATTCAAGGTGATTTTTTTCTCCCCCTCCTTTTTTGGCCCCCCGTGGAGTCCATGGCACTCTGAACATCTGCCTAACAGGCGAGCTGGCTGTGCCCCAGAGAATAATTACAATGTGGCGCAAATTTATCCAGCAGAAAAAAAAAAAACATTCCCAAACTGATTCTAGGGCAAAATCATATGTTCCGTGTCAAACGCGATGCATGACACAGATTACTGGATTATATGATACTACTTGATTGTGGTTTGGACAAACTATGCAGGGTAATATATTTTTAATAATGTTCTGTACCAAACTTCGAAGTTTAACAAGGCCAATTAATTATTAAACTCAGAACTCCTGTGGCCTGTTTTTTCAAGTTCATGTGTTTGATCTTGAGTCAGGTTTTTTGATTGCCAAAGTGAAATTGGAATGAAGGAATGATATTTCGATTCCTCTAGCGTTGTATATTTTAGGCATA
This sequence comes from Filicampus tigris, assembly GCF_054856515.1. NCBI lineage: Eukaryota > Metazoa > Chordata > Actinopteri > Syngnathiformes > Syngnathidae > Filicampus > Filicampus tigris. The sequence goes on along the minus strand of NC_141218.1, from coordinate 35,614,399 downwards.
TAGAGCTTCACATTTCAGGAATAAAAAGATAAGCAAAAGATATTGTTTCCACTTAATGATGATTTTGACTTTTTAACTACATTTGAAACTGATTCTCTGTGCTTCACTTACATTATTGATTATTACGTTATATTCACTTACATTACCATTGAAAGCATGTAGAATTCTTCATTTACTTCTAGAACTGACACCTATTCTTCTTTAAGCCCCATGTCGTGACAATGTTTGTTTTTAAATCTTTACATTTCCTTATTATTATCACATGCTCCACTTACACTATAAGCTCATTTTCTCTCTGGACAGCGGACCAAATGCTTTTAGTAATACCAAAGGCTTGCCACGAGCTCAGAGGTGATTGTGCATCCTCAAATCAACTTGATTTATATCGCACTTTCACAAGAGCCACTAAAGTGCCGTACAGAAAACCTGAAATAATTACAACAATGCAATCCTAGCTAATTAAACAAAATCTTACCATAGCTCCCTTCACATTGGCAGTCTGCATATAAGGGGTGCTGATTTTCATTGCATCTTGCTGCATGATATTTTAAGATGTTATAGATGAAAAACAGGCGATAAGGGGTTATAATGAGGCTGTTGTAGAAATGCTGCCCATTAAAGCACAAAAACAAGTGCCCTGCGGCCTACCATCGCAATCAAGCGGCTACAGTTGAATAACGGCCATATTCTTCTCATTCTTCTGTTTCAAACATGCTGCTGAAAAGGTGCAAGCCTCGAGTGCCGATATCACTTTTTTTCACAGCTAAAATTGCTGAAAACAGTCCACAATGACAAACACCAAATGACAAAAAAGTGGAAAAATACAAATTAAAGTTAAAAAAAATTAGCGGTACTCTTTAGCAGCCAGCGAACTCAAAGGCGCCATCTTTGAAAAAACAATTTTCAGTTGCCTCAGAGATAGAAAATCCCGAAAGTTAAAACCAGAGCTGGGCACTTGACCATTTTTTGACCTTCCATCCTTGACCTGGGTACCCTTCCGGCCGCGTCCCTCCGGCCATATATTCATAAACATTGTCGGCCCCCGCCCCATTCCGCCCACCGACCCCCCCAAAAAAGCGTCTGTGATTGATGGACGTCGCTGCGGGAGAGACGCTAACGGCAGAGGTTTTTTAAAGATCATTAGCTGGCTAATTCACTATTCGAACCCGCTGTGGACACGCTTTAAATGCGACAGTAGTACTTACCCAACTGCGTGCTTACCTGCATTGCAAGCCCAGGGGTTGGATTTGCCGTATTGTATAATTATTTATTTACAATATTTATTCAAATATGTATTTATTTTGTACACTTCCCCTCCTTCCCGGCCTTCAAAATAAAAGCGTACCAGAAAACCACTATACAATGCAGGTTTGCTATGGCGTATTTCCGGAAGTAGGGAACGCCAAAAAAAGTGCATGAACTCCCCCTTGATGTGCTAGTGTCTGAATATACTCGTGGACACAAATTGTTTTGAAACAAGTCGCGGGGCGTCACTTCAAAAAGACAGCGACAACAATGAATATCATGCCTGCTACAACCATAAAGGGACCGAGATGACTAGACGATGCATTTAATTTTATTGCGAAAACGATCTTGAAGGTGGGGGAACGTGGGTAAGTAGCTTGTTCAGTAATGTCGTCTCCTTGTGGGAAACTGTATGTCATCACAACATGTGAGACAGCAACGTGCACTCAAGCGTGTTTATATTTCCTCATTGTCACATCACGTAACCCGCGCCTCCCACCTGCAACTGGGGGTTACCTTTACAAGAGGGGCCGGGGGGGGGGGGGCAATACCACAATCCCTATAACAGCAGTTGTCGCTCGCGCAGACGCCGGAGTAGAAAGAAGCCTAAAAAGAAGCCCTACACCGAGTAGGCTGAGATGATTTTTGGCCGCCTCGTGAGCACGTCACGCATGAGGGCCGATTAGTGGGCCGGACTAAAATCAACTTCCGGCCATGCTTAGTCCAGCCATTTTTTTAAATTAGTCACCTCTCACCCGCCCCAAAAATGGGCATCCGGCCGGGCCGGAGGGTTTGACCGGTCCGGCCCAGGCACGGACTGCCCAGCTCTGTTAAAAACCCTGCTACAGTTTCATACCTGTCAAGTTGTGCACTTGCGGCGTAATTTGTACAGGTGGAAACACCTTTTCAAACATGTACAACGTACATTGTTAATATGTGCGGCCAATGTCAATTTTATCAGTGTTATCTGTTCCTGGTTTTGTCGCCAAACAAAGCCGGGAGGCGCAGGGGAGAGCTTTCTCCAAACGGTTTGGCCGTCGCATGTCGTAGAAAAGGGGGAGCCCAGTATAAAACACAGAGTGACATTTCATACCATATCTCGATTTCTATTATAATCCATGCATACAGTAAATATACATATATATACAACACTACTTCATAAAAAAATACTCCTACTTGTGAATAATTCATATTTCCATCACACAATCATGAAGAAAATGACACTCTCAATCAATAAAATCTGTTAGAAGATGGTTAACCTCTCTCCACTCGTATCAGTATCTTTCAATATAAGATAGATGGCAGTATCTCACAATCGGACTGTAATCATGTCTACAAGATCGATCAAACTATGAGGCACGTTTAGTGTGAGTTTTCTACATTAAGCACTACTATGTGCTTGGCTATTGTGTGCCGCGAGACTTGTTTCATTAAACAATACAAATGGAGCGACCAATAGTTACCGACAAAGCTGGGCATCATCCCTCCGTCCCAGAGTTTCCGTCTTGGATATTTAAACGACCACGTGGTCCCAGTCTGTTCCACGTCGGCAACAGCCAATCAGCTTCAAACTTCATTTTCACGTCACACGCAATCGACGCACGAGCAGACCCCGCAACACAAATAAAAATATCAAACAAATCAACTGACACAAACACACGCGAAGCGTGGTGATCGGTGAAATAAAATGAATATGGGGCACATGTCATTGTCTGTCGGACTGCAAAGTGAACCCTGTTTTATTTTTTCCTTACTCGACCGTGTGTCAGGAGTGCAGCTCCTGCGTGTGACGTGGTATTGGTTAAGTCCATTCTCGACACCGGTTGGCTGACTCCGACCGACTGGGACCACGTGGGTCGATTAAATATGCAGCACGGAAACTCGTAGACGAAGGGACGATGCCCAGCTCTGGACCGAGAGCTTGTCATCGCTCTGTCGATGACCCCTTTGGGCCAGTGACGTCACGCACGCAGTGGGTCAAATTAGCCTGGGTGGTCAGTGGGCGTTCCCAGCCCACGAAAATATTGAGTTTTCTTTTTCAAGATCTTTTCATTGCTTTTTCACCAAAGTAATCATTGGAATCTTATTATTTGTACTTCCATCCATCCATTATCTGTACCGCTTCTCCTCACAAGGGTCGCGGGGCGTGCTGGAGCCTATCCCAGCTCTCTTTGGGCAGTAGGCGGGGGACACCCTGAACTGGTTGCCAGCCAATCGCAGGGCACACAGAGACAAACATCCGCACTCACAATCACACCGACTGGCAATTTAGAGTTTCCAATCAACTTACCATGCATGTTTTTGGAATGTGGGAGGAAACCGGAGTGCCCGGAGAAAACCCACGCAGGCACGGGGAGAACATGCAAACTCCACACAGGGAGGCCGGAGCCGGGATCGAACCCACGACCTCTGAACTGTGAGGCGGACGTGCTAACCAGTCGACCACCGTGCCGCCATTATTTGTACTTGTACTCTTTAAATAGGTTTTCCGGGTAACTTTTTTCATGTCCCATACAGTTTTAAATCTCATTTTAAAAACTTTTATTCTTTGGCTTTCAAACTAGCATGAGCTGTTTTTAATCATCATGAATTTTAAAGTGAATGGTTGTTTGTTTTTATGTGCCAAGCGTTTGCCAAAGCAACCATTCCAGTGTGTACCGCCTCTCACTCAAATGTCAGCCAGGATAGGATCCTGCTCACCCGTGACCTTAGTAAGGACAATCAACGGATTGATGGATGGATGGATTCTGATTTATTTTGGTTGATTGTGTTACCAATGTTTCCCTTTTCTTCCTCTTGTACAGCACTTTGACGACTGTTGTTCTCGTGCTTTTTGAATACATTCAATTGATTGATTAATTGAGCAAGGCCTGGATCATGGAGTATTTCTTTTTATCAGGAATCTACTGTAGAGTTCTATAATTTTTTTAACCTCATACAGACTTAATGTGAGGGAAGAGAATTTCTAATACCAGTTAATCCATGAATAAGGTCAAATATGTTGTCATAGTTCATTCTCTGTTATTCAAATGCCAACACTTGAAGGCTTTCTCAAAATTCTATAAATAATCCCTTCAATCTCCCCCATTGAGATTTACCATATGGACGTCACGAATTGCAGCTAATGGGACTTGAAAGCTTGTCACTGCAAGTGACTTTAAAACAAAATGACAGATGACTTTGTCTTTATGTTATTGATAGGAACATTCAGAGATTCCTCACAGTTCAATTGAAAGATTTCTCAACTGACGTAGGATACAACTGGGTAATTAACTGTGAAAAATATTAAATTCCTTAAATTCCCAATCACAAATTGCAATGGAATGACGAGATTGTCTTGTCAACAAGATCTATAATTGAATTCTAATTCAGTATACAATATTTTCCCCACGGAAATACAAATGCCACAGGGATGATTCTCAGGTTTAAGGACCCTTGCCCCTTGCCAAAAATACTGCCTGCATTTTCTGGATTATTTCCATGGAATGTCATGCCAGTGGATCCTCAGAACCTTACTCTATTATTAGGGGTTTGAATGCTGGACGGATCAGCAGGAAATGCTTCATCGAATGTGACCTAGTTAGTTGCTGGAGAGGCACCAAAGGACCACCATGGCAATTATTTAAACATCTGCTTTATTATTCATAATTAGCACACAGACAACAGAGTTTATATGTGCGGTGAAAATCTGCTCTCTCAACAACAGGCACCTCAATGCCAGGAAAATAGATGAGAGAAATGTATTATTAATGCTATTGTGGGTTATGTTTGTATGTACGGTATATTGGGCAACCACGTGTATGTATATCTGCGTGTGCAGAATGAGACTTGCTTTTACTGCAGTGCAGCGAGAAGCAGCGGTGTCTCTATGGAGTTAACATTCAAAATTTCTCTTATGAAGGTTGCCTCTTTGTTTCTCAAGTCAGCAATTAGTGCCTGCTTTAATGAGTCTAATATCACAACTGCACTCACAGTACACCTCTCTAAATGATAGGATGGTGATAAGTGTGTGTGTGGGGGGGTTATGTAATGATAAAGAAGTGCCAGTGTGTACCGGTAAGTGCAATGCTGAAGAAATGCCAAAGTGATGAGAGGGTGTTATATGCAAAGTGCAGCATAATTAAGCATGCTGTGTGTGAGTGATGAAGAAAAGAGTGAATAAGACGAAATTAATATGTGAGCAGAGCAAAATCCCCACGAGAGAATGTGTATTTGTGCCACTGTGCACAATATGGTTTTATATCCTGACAATATCAAATAATCCATCATCTTGACCTTTTAATATACCTGCCTCATGGATTCATACTGCCCAAAGGACATCATCCAAAAGAAATACAACTTTTGGGTTTGGAATACCCATCCAGGACTTACCTTGGACACTTTAATGCTGTTAGATTTGAGCACATTTTTACACCCTTCACAGATATGAGTCTGGATCTAAACTTGGCTTTCCACAATTAAGAGAGACGGTTAAATTAGTGTGTGAAGTCAAAGTGATCTCGAAGACAGATGTCCAAGAAGCATCTAAGCATCCAAACAGCCATTCATTTTCTACTGCTTTTTCCTTTTCAGGGCTACAGACTAATGTTTTTTTTTTACCAGCACGGTGGGACCTAACCTGAAATTTTAAGGGCACGAGTAGAAAATTCAGGGGCGCACGCTCTAAGTCGACTAGCAAAGTAAATATTCACTCTATCATTTTCACTATCTTACCGATGAATGGACTAAAGAGTGGAGCAGAAGTTTGTCAGCAACAAAAAATATCCAGCAATGGTAATTAAAAAGAAAGAAATCTGCTTTTTTATACTGGCCGCACAGGCGCGAATAGATGAAAAATTTACTTCCACTCTCTCAAATTTTAGGAGCAAAATGCCACCATTTAGGGGCCTTCTGGAGCCCTGCTTTTCGAGGTCACTGGGAGCTGGAGGTTAGGTGGGATGTGTATTTATGTATATATATATATATATATATATATATATATATATATATATATATATACATATATAGATAGATAGATAGATGGATACTTTTGCGTTTTGATGCAAGATGTTTTCAGTTTTAATAAAATAATTATTGCAAAATAACGCTAGGTTATTAACTCATTCACTGCCATAGGCATATTTATTTGTTTTTTCACAGTCCAGCCATTGAATCTCAGGAATTTTTGTGTATTTTTTTTCAATTTTTCGTCAAACGTTAGGGTAAAAGAGGGTCTGTCAGTGAATGAGTTAAAGACGAAACAAAGACTTCCACTTCTGGGTCGTTTACATTTACACGCTGGTAGAGGTTTTTACGGTCTAAAGATGTTACACACAAGGACATACTGTACTTTGCATGCAAAGGGATAAGGTAGTGAATGTTCACAGTTAACAAAACAAAATTGCCAGTCAGTCTGTCAGTCAATGAAATGGCGTCCTTTACTTCTGTGGCATTATCCATGGCATGTGTTGAACCACAAAAGGGCAGAATATGCATCTGCAACGTGACTTCTGGGAAGCACATAGAAAGTGTTGTGCAGGCAATTAATGAAGGCGGCGCCATAGAAGAGAACATGCAGTGGTCTTGCTTTTTAAAAGAACCCAACACAACACGTTCAGTCTGTACTTGACCCGGTTAGAGACGGATAGAGGGACGGACGAAAAAACCCACGTCCATCCATGCTTAATCCATCCTTTTTTAAAAAACTTCTCGTCCTCCAAACGTCCATCAACAAAATGGACGGACAGACCGTTCCGTCCCTGGGACGAAATGCCCAGCTCTGGAATTAAGGTTGGCTATAGAGAATCAACTAATAAATTATTCATAGGATCTGTTATTTTAAAATTCATGGTTATTGTGTATCTGAAGACATTGGAAATCCCTTTTCGTGTCATAAATAAAAGCCTACCTGATGGTATGCAGACCTTTTTTAAGTTAAGACAAGGAAATTATCATTTAAGAGGTTTATTTATGTTTGAAATATGTAAAGTAAGGACCAACATAAAATATGGATGTGTTTCAGTTTTGGGGGTGAAATTGTGGAATGGACTTGATGATGCACTGAAGCTGTGTTGTTCTTTGTTGAGGTTTAAGAAAAAATAAAATGTAAAATAATTGATGCGTATAGGGCCATTGATAAAATGTAAAATTGGAGATTAAAATGTGAGTGTATAGTATTTACTTACTTTGTTCTATTGAAATTCTAGGTGATTCATGGGACAGTGTAGGATAGGCAATAATAAGCCTGGTGCTTCAGCCTATTCCTTTTTTTGGTTGTCAATGATTTGTGTATTTTTCTTTTCTGTATTATGTGTACAACCGAAATAAACTATTCATACATTCATTCATTAATAATTCATTGTTAACGTGCACAAAGTGGAATCCACAAGCGTTTTTATTTCACATATGGATGTAGTTCACAAAATGAATGCAGTATATCTGACAAGTATGCAAGTCTTTCATGATTCTCTATTCTTTTTACTCTTCTGTTATCCTTGTGATTTTTACAGCCTTTAATCTGTTTTGTGTGTGCGTTTTTGCAGTTTCAAGTCTCTCCTCAGACACCAGTTTCTTTTCATTCATTTGTATAACAACAAGCTAAATTCCAGTCATATTCATCTCTTAATAAGATGACACTTACACAGGATTTATGGGGGGAGAATAAATTGCCTGTTCAAGTGCATTTCACAAGTTGTGCCTCTAATTTGGCAACTCATGAAGTGTTGAGGAGACAGAAGAAAGGATCACAGCCATTGCCTCAAGTCTACACTCACCCAGAAATGCGTTCTCCTTCTGTTGCACTTCTAGCTTGGGTTTTTTTCCGCTTTGCTTTATCTTTTCCTCCCCTCATTCATGTTCAAAGCTCACCTTCAATCTGGTGTTTTTACCTTGCAACCGCCCCAACACACGCAAACACTTTTCCTCTTCTACCTCCAACCTATTTTCCCTCAGAAACAAGTCTTTGTTGTTTGACTCTTGCGCGCCGAGACATGATGTTACTGTCTTTTTGTGCTTTTTTTAACGCTGTCAGCCACTAAACAAGCCCTAAGGAACACCACTGCATTGTCTAAACTGTTAGAGATAAAGCATTACAGAGGCAGGTTCAAAAATATATATTTAAAAAAAGCTCCAAAGCACATCATCTTCCCTTGACAATCCCTCCAAATCCCCCCAGCATGGTGGCAGGAAGCAGGCATGCTTTGGAATTTTGAGAGGTCAGGATTAGAAAAAGGAGCAGGGAGGGGGACAAGAGAAGGGGTTGCAGGAGAAAGAAGTTGAAAATTAGACAAGAGCTGAGGTGGTGTGCTAGGAAGATAAGTGGAGGTTGAGAGTAACAATCTGGGTTATTTGAGCTTTGTCGGTTATCATAGACATGCAAGCAAAACAGCAATCTGAAATCACAAGTAAGCCACCTTCCATGACCATAACAGCAGGGTGTTGAATACATCAGCAGCTGGGGAAGCTTCAAAGGCATCATAAATAAATGCCTTGAAAAACTGGTTGCTGTACATATAAACCTGACTTTAGCACTAATGTGTGCCGTGATTTTTCTCATTTACCAGGAGATACTGTTGCGTAGAGGTATCTGAGTACGGATACACCGAGAAGCTGTTGGGTTTCGAATTTAAGAGGAAACGTGGTGCAGCGAGCTCAAGAGGAAACAAATGTCAGGTACAGTATATTTGTTCAGATTTTGGGGCCGTGGTGTAGCCAAAACTTTCTCAGTAAGGTAGCAATACCACAACAAGTGCGCCCCTGTAACGTCTCAACTCAAAGAATGCGAGATCTGCCATGGATACACAGCGCACGTCATCGTTTTTCGCCGCAAGGAGGACATAGATGAACACAAATGCAGAAGGACCAATAAAGAAATGTGTGTGCGCTGTACGCAACAATGCACACCGTGCCGGACACGAACGACAAATAACCAGCATCGAAGTGTTTGCTTGCTGCTTGTGAGTTGCTGTAATAGACATTCCTCAGTGGAGGTCAAAAGTGAAAAAAAAGAAAGACCATTCTTTTGCTCAGTGCAACATGTGCCATAAAATAGTATCTTGTAAAAGAGGCAATTCAGATTTGAGAAAACGCCTCCGGATACACAGGATGGAGTTGATAGTGTGTCCAGTATTCAACCTCCCTGTGCTCCCTCAAACACCAGCTCCGACTGAATTTGACACCTGCGGTTTAGAGTGTTTGACCTGCCATGCATGTTTTAGTTTGGACTCACACAGGAGAAGTCCTTTCGTCCGCTTGTTTGATCCAGACCAAAACCGGACCAATTTTTTTTTTGCAAACTGCAGCTCATATTGAAACTCTAAATTTTACGGAAAACCTGTGGGAGCGTGTGTTCTGCGTGCTTTGACCCACAACATGCTGGCAGCGGCACTGCTAAACAAATGAGGAAGGATCAGGTTTGATCAGCATTCACTACGGGCTAATATTTCACACGATGTTGTGTGACGGTGGCTTGTTAAGCCCGCCAAAAATCGCTCGTATCCTGTATCCAGCAAATCAGTGCTGTTGTAAAGTCGAGCTTCTTTCACCTTAGACACCTGGCTAAGGTAAAGCCCCTCCTTTCCCATCAGCACTTAGAAACAGTCATCCATGCCTTTGTTACATCTCGGCTAGATTACTGTAATGCACTTTATTTTGGAGTCAGCCAGTCCTCTCTCAAACGTCTCCAGTTGGTCCAAAATGCTGCTGCCCGCCTATTAAGTGGAGCTCGGATGATCGAGCACATAACACAAATTCTGGCCTACCTTCACTGGCTCCCAGTGCATTTTAGGCTTCAATTTAAGATTCTCCTGTTTGTCTATAAGTAATTAAATTGCCTGGCCGCGGTATACCTCTCCGAGCTCCTTCCCTTTGGAATGACCTCCCATTGGATGTGAGGCAAGGCCACTCTCTGTCCATTTAGGTTGAAGAAACATTTCTATTCTCTGGCTTTTGATCAGACCTGAAATTTCCGGCTCTTTTCCGGTGTCTATTGTATATAGTGTTTTATGTTAATTTATTGATTCCACTTGTTGTATTATGGCCTTTGTATTGTTTGTATGTAAAGTGCTTGGTTACAGCTCTAGCTGTTATGAAATGCACTATATAAATAAACATGTATTGTATTATGTTGTATTGTATTTGGTGCGGATCGGCAGTAGTCTGTATTCAGACCTGAAGCGAACCAAACCAAGTCCCTTTGGAAGCACAATGAGACCACCTCAAAATTGGGTCTACGTCCGGTTGTTTGATCTACAACAGGATTTATTTGTGTGTATTCACACCTGCATAAAAGGTCAGTGGGAAATGAAGCCTGGTTCATATAAAGCAGGCCAAACAGTACAGATGTGACTACACCCTGAGAAATGTGAGAGGTAACCAGAGCACCCAAAGAGAACCAACACAAGTATGGGGAGAAATTCCAAGCTCTATACCTGTATATTATTATCTTAGCCAAGATATAAAACCAAAACTTCTGACTGTGAGGCTATCCACTTGCTCTACCATGATGTCCCATGTTCCAACGTTGCTAATCTTATCTCATTCAGTAAGAGCTGCTATACAGGTATGTGTCCTATAATAAGAATAGCGGTATTTTTTTTAATGTCTTTTGGGAACAAGGTCACCACTTGGGATGGGTATTGATAAGATATTATGGATGCTACTACTTTTAACGATACTGCTTATCGATCAGGTGAGTTAATGGTATTCTTATTTGTACTTTTTTTTCTTTAGAAAAACACCAAAACAAAAATATTAGAACGTACACTGCTTTTTTTTTTTTTTTTTTAAATGTACGTGTCTTGCAACTACAGACAAAATGTAAAATAAATACATAAATAACAATAATTCACAGAAAAAGTAATGATTTTTCATTGTCAACGGGGCAACAGGCCAGACTTATTGATTTTAAGACAGAGGCTGCGGGCCGGATAAAATTTGACCGCGGGCCGCATTTGGCGCCCGGGCCGGACTTTGGACATGCCTGATTTAGTGCATAAGAAAACTTGATTAGAGCAACAAGGCCGGAACGTGCAGTAAGGCTGCATAAAGCCGTTCTGTCAGGTGCAATGCAAATTTCTGTTTGTTAAGATTGTTTGTGTTTGCCCCATATATTTTAATGATTGATTGCACTTGTGACAACATGCAATGAGAAGCGACGTTGACACATCTTCCACCCATCCCTCTCCAGTCCCCAGACATAACCACTCAAACCAAGAATAAACAAAAGTTTACATCAGAGTATTGGTTGCATTGAGTATAAATTGATAAGTCATGTCTCGAGTGAAATACTCAGCTGCTACCTTCATAGAAACAGAGGTAACCCAATGTAAAGTACACTAGCTGCAGCGCCGCGTGAGTGTACGCTTTTATAACCTCACTCCTCGGATCAGAGCCTTGAAAAGCTGCTGACTTATAAACATGATAGGGTTCTATGGCACGACGGAGGTTTTTAAATAATGCTATGTATCATGTCGTAATCTGATCACGCAAGCACTACATTGTCGCAGGAGGGAGTCACAGAAAGTTCTGCCTTTACCAATGGGCTTACCTGAGCTGCAGCTGAAGTATTTTTAGTCATTTTCAATCTGTTTGAGCAATGTGACACATGATTTGACCCATGGAACAATTTGTGTTACGGGCACAATCATTGAATAAGTTTTCAATGATTGCTGTAATATAATACGGACAATCGATAAAAGTTGGCAGCTCTGCCTATCTCTTCTATTAGCCCAGTGTACCTCCAAAACACTAACGCTATGAATGAGTTGTTTAGCTGGTGAGTCCTACCAGGTGGAATGAACCATTTTGCAGGTCTATGTTGTATCAGATTGTTTTATTTTGATTAAAGCACCCTTATGAATGAACTTTAACAGAATAATGTATTTTATATTCACATTTCTGATATTAGTTTTCAAAATGGTATTTTAAAATAAATCTAATTTAATTGTATTTTATTTAAACAAAAGAAAATATCTTTTTTTTTTTGACAATTTTGACAAATTTGACAAAAACCCTAGATAAGTAACTGGTAAGTGGATAAGTAACTTTAGTCTGATTATTGGTGTGGATATAGAAACGCACTTAATTATTAGTTACCCGCAAAAAAGTCATCATGTGAGTCTGACTTAGTAATGCCCTACTGGTACCACAGATCATTTAGCAATTTTTGTGAGCAAAAGTGCTCAAAAGTTGATGTCTGCTATACCAGTTTTTCATTTTGGCCTTTTGACAACCATTTGTGCCAACTGGGAAGCAATAATAACAGTGCGAACATCCCACCTTGTTCAGTCAGTCTGTGTTAATAGGGCGGTGTGACTCACTCACTCACATGCCTGACTACTCACGTGCACATGCCCAAACACACACGCATTGAAGCAGAGTAACATGTTATTGTCTTCTCAATCATTTTCCAGGATAAATATCCATTTAAAATGCCTATTATTTAGAGGGGTCATAAAACAACAGGAATTAAATTGACTGTACACCAAGATGACTGACAGCCATACTTTGTGTGTACTACGTTTTACCATTACAGCATCATCCCTGTCTCAAATATGTTTTTTTTTTTTTTTTTTTTTCTATCATTCCCTGGGGAAAAAGCTTGAGTTCCTTTTACCATCTGAAGATTTGATTTAAACCTTCTTTACTGCGGTATATGACAGGCAAGGCCAAAATGGTGGTCTGTGTCAAGTTATTTCCAATAAACTGTGAGCACAGAAAAACGATTTCGAAGCCCTCAGGCAGCAAAATATCAACTTTTAGAGCACTTTGTAAGTTTTTGCTCGATGGTTTTCTTTTTCAAACGTTCGTCCTGCTACCTTTGGTATTACTTTTTGGAATTATATATAATCTTTCCTAACCTGTCTGATGTTTAATGCAGATTGAATTACTGCGCTTGTGTTAGATTTTAAAAACAGTATCATATCCATTGTTGTGACTGGTTGGTCCTTGATGTATCAGTTGCTGTGCAATTGCTATGGTCCTTTTATGCTTTCTTTATTATGTCATATAGGCCTTACAGTATGTAAACTCAAGTTATTCATTGACATGTCAGTACGTCCAACTTTCGTCCAGGTAACATGCAAGTTTTCTTCCAGTCAGAATTCCTCTAGTCCTGCTCTCTGTAGTTACTTTGTACTTCTATGTCACGTCTGCTATTGAGTCCAAATCCTGCTCCACCCGTGACATCAATAGCCAAGGGGTCACGGGAGTACTGGAGCCTATCCCAGCCGTCTTCGGGCAGTAGGCGGGGTACACCCTGAACTGGTTGCCAGCCAATCGGATGGTACACAGAGACAAAGAAACATTTGCACTCTCAATCATACCTAGGGTGTCCAATTAACCTACCATGCATGTTTTTGGAATGTGGGAGGAAACCGGAGTACCCGTCGGAGTTCTCCATCGAAAGAGCGCATGGCAGTCAGGGACTGACGGGTGTTAACAGGCGCTCCGTCGCAAATATCATTCCAAATAATTGGAACTATTCGTTTTTCTACAATCGCCAAGGCCTATGAGAAAGACACAAAATGGTGTTCCACAGAATGTGCGAAAATTGCTCCCTTCGTGACCTCACTGCTGCTTTCAATTGTTAACATGAAATGAGACTCGAGTCTTGGAAGTAGAATTTCAAATTCAAGGATTGCGAATGTGTGATATCTGTAACAGACTCACTGTAGTTTATTCATGTCCCTTTAGACTTCCATGCCCTTGCTGAAGTGCAGATGACAAAGGTCACAGCCGAGTGCTCAGGGCCAAAACATTCAGGACAATGTGTGTCAGCAGTCAGCTGGCTTCATTTTGGGATGTTCAAGGCGCAACACTGTCATGGTTCTTAGCCCATAATTAGCTAAGGGTTGCTGGAATAAGATCCTCCTACAGTTTTCAACAGATTTCCCCGTTGACCAACACATTATCACATGAGGTAAGGATTTTGACTTATAGTTGCTTTGTGCCTTTTCTCAGCAACAATTAATCCACACCTGTTCACAATGGAATAAAGTACCGTTTGTGTCAAGCATACAATCAGTAGTACTAGCATGCATTGTACAAAAGGGTGAACAGACACCCTAATAATCCCACACATGCATCAGACACTCCAAACAGTTCATCAGAGCTTGATGTATGCCATTCACAGTTTCATCTGTGTCTTCACAAAAGACACAAAAGTAACTTGCACTGCAATCCCTCAGACACGGAGAAATATTGAACACAAACTGGAAACATTTTTCTGTTTCCCTTGTTTGATGCATCCGTGGACAAGGAAAAACACACTGGCTCACCTTCGGTTGGGAACAGATCATCCAAAATATCCTGGACAGTCTTTGGTCCTAAAACATTCACTGTAATCATCTCTGCTTTTGTTCTTCCCAGCCGAATCTTCTTCACATTTAAGCCATTAAATAAGGCACCATTGAGCTTGACAAGGCAGTCTGTGCGGTTGTAGCTGAGTCTGTGTTTTACTGTATGGTACACATATGAGGCTTCACTGGTTGCAATTTTATCACTTTCTGCTGTAGATGAAGCAGAAAGATGTAACGCATCAATATTGCTCACACCTTTCGCTAGCGTAGCTTTCTTGTCCATTTCTGTACTAGCATGCTGAGTTAGGTCATTTTCATATCCATGTTCTATTGAGAATTCCCGGCGGCATAAAGTGCAGAAGGCTTTCGTTGAGTCACCGCTTACAGGCTTTAACCCATGACTTCTTGGCTTCCCGTAATTGCACAGTAGTCTTTTCTTTCTGACAGGTTCATCCATGTTTCCCTTTGCCAAACCGACCGGACAACACTATACATTATCACATTACATTATATGCAGGATTTGGCGCATTTGCGCTGTATAGGGCAGGCTTACAACGCACGTGATGATGCCTGATGCCTGTAATTGGATGACAGGTGGAGTGATTGATGCTTGATCTGACATTGATCTACAACATTGACATCTGATCTAGGATCTGTAGATTGCAGTTTTCTGTATTTGCAAGAGTTGATCGTCAATATAAGGTACATTAGAGGTCCCGTATGGGACAAACCAATTTAGCCCAATATACGGGACGTCCCGGCTAATACGGGACAGTTGGCAACCCTAGTGGAATATGAGTTAAGGAGCAAACTCCACCAATTTTTAGCCATCTCAAGGGGTGACTCATCTGTTTTCTGAAGCTGAGCCATGATTGGTCGTTATCTGAGCCCTGAGCACCTGTGATGTCATTTTCAGTCAACAGCAAGTGGCAAAATGGCCAGCCCCTGAGATGGGGAAAAAACGTGTGGATTAACTCTAATTCCACAAACGCAATATTAATCAGAATGCTGTGTTTAGACTAGTGGGCCTGTGTTATTCTTGTAAGGACATTTTTGGGTTGACCTCCCCTTTAATTTCTGTACCACCTTCACGCACATGCAAACAGTCTGCATCTCAATCAATATGGCAGCAACATTGACTGGTCATAATGTCACTCAGTTTGTGATTAGCATTGTGTCATAACATCATAAGCGGTTCAATAGATAGAGGATAAAGATTGTTATAATGCAACGATTCCCAACTATCATTGAGCCAAGGCACGTATTAAAGTTTGAGTAATCTCAAGGCACTCCACCAAAAAAACTAAATAAATAAATAAAATAAAAAAATTTGCAATGTAATTATATACTTTATATATTTGTTCTGTCTGTTGTTATACGTCACTGGCATACATAGATGAACAAAGCTACATTATTTGTTAGAAATAAATAGAGTTTCTGAACAATGAAGTGAAATTTGATCATTAACTGTAAGAGGTCTCAGGGCACTTGAATGTTCCCTAGCACACTGCTTTGGAATCACTGCTATAATGTATTTTAAGTTTAAACGTTTAATGGGCCAAATCCTAATGATGTTCCTATTTTATTTGGAGTTGAAAATCGAGACCCCAAACCGTCTTCAAAATCAAACAGTCTGCCCCAAGTCTTTTACATAATATACCAACTTGCTCAAAGCGGCAAAATATGTTTACCATGTCTCTGTGGAGACAATGGGTGGAGATATTGGTGCAGACAAATGTTTTCAAACTCTTCAGGAGATTCCACCTCTCTTTTGGGAACCTCTTCAAGTGCTTTTCAACACTTCATAACTCAGGCAGTCTATGTCTGTTTGCTAGTAGTTTCCCTCTTGGTTCTCTCGCTTCTAGGACAAACATCTGGATGGTACATGGGCTTATACTTCAACTTTGGGCATCCATTTTCACATTTCATATTCACATAGGCAGGCCGATATTTGTTACTGTTTTTGGAAAAGCAAATGTTTGAGATAATCTATCAGACATAACTGATAGATAACACCTTTCTCTGTGGTGTTATATTTATACAACAGTAACTTTACAAGAACTTTAAGAGAAAATTCACAATATAGCGGGACTGAAATAGGTGAGTGGGGGATGATTGTCGAACATTTTCACTTGAACATGACTACATGCTGGTCATTACCATCAAACCACCAATTGGGGTAGATAGCAACAAGCACTAACACCAAATCACTAGTTACGGTATGAACTGCAAATCCTGCCAGATGTAGTGCTTCAGCTCTTTTCAGTTTTTTCAGTCATGTCACCGTTGTGTGTTAAACATCACTAAGTAAGAGCAAACGACATCATTCATTAAAAAAAATTACAATAGACACTAGATAGTAAGAATCCTGTTGTTGCTCAGTTAGTATCCTGGGAAAACTGTTACATCAGCAGGTGTAACTTGTAAAACTAAAAGTCATTACAGGTGTCCAAAATCTTCTGCTATGTTAAGATAAAAACTTCTGGGCTTAGTTGACTTGAAATAAGCCAAATGCTAAAAATGTTATATCAGTGTAGTGTAAATTAGTAAAAAGAAAAAGAACAAATTCACAACTGAGCAAATATCAGACAACTTGAGTGCAAATGCTGCTGTGATATTCAACTTTGTTAGCCCATGGCAAAGTGAGTGGGCAAAATATATTCATTCACGTTTGAAAAGTTGAACCATGATATAATGAGTTTTAGTTTAGTTTAGTTTTTAAATTCAACAACAGTTATTTGGAGCCTTCAGGGGGATTAACATACAAAAATCTATTTCTGCAGGGGTATGTTTATAATTGAAAAACTGATGTATGAGTTATGTTTATCCTTATATTACTGATGCACTTTATTGCTACAAAAGGGGAAAAAACGGTCTATATATCCCTATAAATTAACACAGGCTAGTTGCCTGTCAGTGTAAACATAATCATAAACTGCTATGCATTACACTGGTCCACATTTTTTTTGCATTTTTTCTTCTTTTTTTTTTTTTCTCTAGCGTATCAGATTTTCTTAATACTAATAGCAATGCACTGCTATTAATATATGTAATATAGTTTAGTTTATTTGGGCATAATACATTCCAGATAATGCATTCACATACAATATTCAGTACATAGGAATAAGAGCCCAAAAGGAGTAGGCTGAAGCAGAAGCTTGTAAATGCCTACCCCACTACACTTAATACAGTTCAGTGGGTATGGAAAGTATTCAGACCCCTTGAAATTTTTCACTTTCTGTATCATTGCAGCCATTTGCCAGAATCCAAAAAGTTCATTTTAATTCTCATTAATGTACACTCAGCACCCCTTCTTGACAGGGAAAAAAACAAATGTTGAAATTATTGTAAATTCATAAAAAAAGAAAACCCTTCGCAGCGACCTTCATATTTAACTCACATGCTGGCCATTTCTTCTGATCCTCCCTGAGATGGTTCTCCTCCTTTATTGGAGTCCAGTAGTGTTTAATTATACTGATTGGATTTGATTAGGAAAGGTCTATTTAAGACCTTAAAGCTCACATGTCAGAGAAAATGAAAGTCAAGAGGTCGAAGGAACTGTCCAAGGTGATCAGAGACAGAATTGTGGCAAGGCACAGATCTGGCCAAGGTTACAAAAGAATTTATGCAGCACTCAAGGTTCCTAAGAGCACAGAGGCCTCCATAATCCTCAAATGGAAGAAGTTTGGGATGACCACAACATCCTAGACATGGCCGTCCATTCAAACTGAACAATTGTGGGAGAAGAGCCTTGGTGAGAGAGGTAAAGAAGAACAATGAGTTAATGAGTAAAATGATTTTTAAGAAAATAAATGATGCAAGATATGGGGGTATTGCGAATTTTAAACATCCGAGTGAAAATCAGAGTATAGAAGTGGTTCGAATATTGAGAAAAAGAAATACTATAATTACAGAAAGTACAAAAGATACAATGTGGCTGATTGCTATGGGTAAGCTCCCCACAAGAGCAATGGTCTCATGGAGTTGTTATTGTTATTGTTATGATCCGTTATGATACTGTGACTGGGTTTGGGTCTTAAGTTTCCTTGATGTTGCTAGTTGCTGTGTCCTTTATTTGGTCACAAAGGGCTGTGCGTCTTTTTTCTCAATGTAAGCTTGCGTTATTCACTTACATGCGGTCAGAATGTTTTGCCTTCCATGCCCTGCTGTTTACTCTGAAATTTTGCATATAAAGATTTTTGCTTTGCCATTTTTGTCTCCTTTCTGCTTTTGGGTCCAATTCCTACTCCATATGTGAGAGTTATGTTAAAACAACAAAATGTCCCATTATCAATTGCTCGGAAAAAGAGACATAACATTTATTGATTGAATGTTATAGCGCTCAGGAGGTTTGGGTATTTATGGAAAATATTGGATTAAACATTTATATTAATTGTTACCATTATGTATGGATTAATTGAAGATATACCTCCCAAACAGAAAGAGCTCTTTCAAATAATTGTTTATGTTGTTTGTGTTATTAAGATGTACTATGTGTATAAAAATATCATGATAAGTAGTGATATTGTGATAAAACAAGTACAGTACTTGGATACCTGCAAAGAGAAAGAAAAAAGGACAGCAAAAAAAAGTAGTTACCCCTGGCATATCCTGGACTTGGACTCTCGAATATGATGCCCATGAGACATTTGAGGATGCTTTCTACATGTTTTAAAATATTGTAATAGTTATATCTTTGTGAACCACTATGTCTTAATGTTCAATGGATATACTCTCCTCTGTATTGTAAGGGTAAATTTGTTCTAATAAAGTTCTGTAAAAATCGTAAAGAACCAAAGATCACTCTCCAGAAAGCTCCAGAGATGCACTAGGGCAGGGGTTCTCAAATCCAGTCTCCAGCCTGTTTTCCATCTCTCCATGCCTGCAACACACCTGATTCAAACAATCCACATAACACCAAGCTTTGCACAAGCCTGATCACGATTGTGATGATTTGTGTCAAGCGTATTCAGGCAGGGAGAGATGGAAAACAGGCTGGATAGGGGCTCTTGACGACCGGACCTGAGCACCCCTGCACTAGGGAGATGGGAGAAGTCAACTTCCACTGCAGCCCTCCACCAGTCGGGGCTTTATGGTAGAGTGGCCTCTCCTCAGTCCAAGACACATGAAAGCCCGCATCGAGTTTGCCAAAAAACACATGAAGGACTCCCAGGCTATGAGAAATACGATTCTCTGGTCTGATGAGACCGAGACTGAACTTTTTAGTATTAATTCTAAGCAGGATGTGTGGAGAAAACCAAGCACTGCTTATCACCTGCCCAATACAATACCTACAGTGAAATGTGGTGGTGGGAGCATCCTATTGGGGGGGTGTTTTTCAGCTGCAGTGACAGGACGACTGGTTGCAATTGAAGGAAAGATGAATGCGGCCAAATACAGAGATATCCTGGAGGAAAACCTCTTCCAGAGTGCTCAGGACCTCAGACTGGTCCGAAGGTTCATCTTTCAACAGGACAATGACCCGAAGCACACAGCAAAAGTAACAAAGGAGTGGCTTCAGAACAACTCTGTGACCGTTCTTGACTGGCCCAGCCAGAACCCTGACCTAAACCCGACCAAGCATCTCTGGAAAGACCTGAAAATGGCTGTCCACCAATGTTCACCAGCCAACCTGACAGAACTGGAGAGGATTTGCAAGAAAGAATGGCAGGGGATCCCCAAATCCAGGTGTGAAAAACTTGTTGCATTGTTACCAAAACGACTAATGACTGCACAAGCTCAAAAGGGTGCTTCGACTCAATACTGAGCACAAGGTCTGACTCAATCAAATTTGTCAGGGTCTGAATACTTATGACCATATCATATTTCAGTTTTTCTTTTTTAATAAATATGCAAACATTTCTACTTTTCTGTCAAGATGGGGTGCTGAGTGTACATTAATGAGAAATAAAATGAACTTTTTTGATTTTGACAAATAGCTGCAATGACACAGAAAGTGAAAAATTACAAGGGGTCTGAATAATTTCTGTACCCACTGTATATCAGTAGTATCAGAGATGGGCACTTTACCCTATTTTGCCGACCTAGGTACCCTTCCCTCCGTCCTTATTCATAAAATAATCGTCCTCCATCCTCGTCCTTTTAAAGTGCTTCTTGTCCATACTTTTCAACAGTCTGTCCGCCCCGCCCCAAAATATAAAAATAAAATATATATATGCTTTTTTTTTTTTTTTATAATCGTCCATGCATGGGAGAGAGGCTAACGGTAGAGATTTCAGAATTCATAAACCTTATTTAAAGCTGATTAGCTGGCTAATTTCCAATTCACATCCACTTACTGCCTGGGAGTATCGTGAGTGGATTTAATTGTTTACAACTGTTTAAGTGTCAGCCAAGAAACACAACCACCTGCCAACACAACCACCATCAGTCACCAGACCACGCAGCCCGCCAGGGGACATCAAAAAATATTTAAGATTGCATTTTAACGCAACACTCTTGCGTTTTATTGCAAAACGTTTGCATTATAAAGCAATGCGTTTTCAGTGTTTATTGTGTTTTTTTTCGCAATCAAAATAATTTTTGCAAAATAACACAATGTTATTTTAGGAGGAGAACGAAAGACTTCCACTTCTGTGTCGTAGTGTTAAGTGTACGGCGGTGCTGGCATGAGCATAAATGATGGTTTGGAGAGATTTTTATGCTCTAGAGATAGACATAATACACATGCAAAGGGATAAGGTATGTACTAAATGTTTACCTTTAGTTCCATCCATTATCGATACCGCTTATCCTCACAAGAGTCGCAGGGGTTTACTTTTAGTTAACCAAACAAAATTGCTATCCATCTTTTTCCTACATCCATACCTTATCACACGCAAGGCAGACTGGGTGTTTTTCTGTCAGTCGTCAGTGAAATGGGCCGTCCTGTGGTGTAATCCATTGTATTACATGTGTTTAACCACTAGAGGGCAGACTATGCCTGTGAGTAGAATGTTACTGCAGGAAACACACGTGAAAAGCAAAAAAAGGACTATACAGTGCTGTTCCATTGAGTTAACAAAGGCGGCTCCGTGGTATTGCAGAAGGGAACAGTGGTCTTTTTTTTTAAAGAACCCAACACAACACCTGAGTCGCTTAGTTGCTCCTTTTAAAAAAAACTTCTCGGCCACCGTCCCCAACATGGGCATCTGTCTGTCCTGTTTTGTCCCTGCCCATCTCTGAGTAGTATCCAAACTTTCTCTATCGCGTACCGCATATTAAAGAAAACAAGTAAAGGCAATTTTGAAATCATTATAAAAAATACACTTATGGACACCTAAAGTCATCTCTGATTAAAATTTGCTTTTGATCGGTGTTATCTAATATATATTCAATGAACTCTACCTTTGCATGTATAGCATGTAAATTGGAGTAGTTTACCATGTCACAGCTCTTGAGCAAGGCACCAAACCCCCAAGCTGCTCAGTGGTACACAGTGTCCACGACACCTCCGTCATGACATTTTAACATGAGAGCATGTCAATATTATGTTGGACCACAAATTTGATCTGAGGAGTTACACATCTGCTGGCAATTGGAGTTATAATTATTGACTATTATTATTATCGGATTATTCTTTTGGTCTCTGCTATTGCTTTCATATGAATACTGGCTTGATCTTACTCCCTAGTCTATGTTATTTAGGATTTCTTCCTGTGCTGTGGACACTTATGCTGTGAGTAATTTTGTTCCGTTCTCGTAACATTTTGGTTGTGTGTATTTCTTGGGTAATCGTCCCCCTCTCCATCGTGTTTTTGGGTTGCATTAATTTTGCTCACACATGTTTTTTTGGCGTCGTCTTTTTGTTCAACTGTTTGTTAATGCAGTGTCATTCACTTAACTAGTTGTCAGATTTTGGGGGATCCCACATACACTTTACGCGGACCCCTCACATACAGACTTCATTCAATTTAGTGTTTTTAAATACCTTCATGTTGAATATGATGATTGCATTTATATTCAAGGTTTACATTACACAAGTAGTATTAAGAATGTTTTACCCCGTAATAAGCAGTACCTTCATGAACTTATAGTGCATTCTGCTGAACTATTTTGCTACTTTTCATTCTGCTTCAAAGCAGTTTCATTAGAGGCCTCAGATTCAGAGAAGTTGAGAATAAAGTAGATCATTGACTAAGAAAAGGAGGAGAGAAGGGTGGCCCCCTATTCAGAGTGAGGGAACTTGGGAGAAGGCAAGTGACGGACCCTATAAAAGGCTTGCACTCATGAATGAGCAGCATGAAGAGAACTGGAATGAAGGAAAGGGAAGAAGTACGAATACGAGAAAAAGGGAGGTTCACTTGAACAAAACCTTATAAAATAGCTTTGTAAATGGTATCAGTCTCTTTCCCACAGCATTGTCAGGTCCTCTCCAATTGAAAAGGCAATAGTGTGAATAGTGCTGAAGACCACTCCAGTTGAATTGAAAAATGTACTTTTTATTCTTTGAAGCTGAAGTGGACCAGTAACTATATTTAAAGTCTAAAGAAGCAATAATTGAGTGGGTGTGACAAAACGACTCAGACTCGGTTCAGGTAAGTTTGAACAAAGGCAAAGCGAGAGAGAGCGGGGAGAAAAAAATAAGTGCTCTACTATTATTTTCCTTCGACAAGCTTTCTTGTGTCTTTAACCTAAACGAGAGTTGGAAAAAAAAAAGATTCAGTCTGTTATAAAGCTGCTACTTTTGATGCGTGAACACAGAATACTTTACATAACACAATGAATATGAATGTCTGCACAGTACAGTAAAAGCTAAACTATTGGAATTTCCAATGTCAAGAAAAGTTTAAAAAAAATAAGTTAAAAAAAAGCACACCCACTCTTTTAATAGTGTCTTGAAGAGATCCTATCACCTTACAACCACAAACTTCAGGTTTTTTTTTGTTATAATACTTTATTGCCACCTGCAACTACACAGCTGCAAGTCTTTTGGGGTATGCCTCTACCACCTTTGCGCATCTGGACGGTAAAACTTTTGCTCATTTCTTTTTGGAAATAAAAAAAGTCAGCCAGATATGATGAAGGGTGAAGGGCATCTGCGAACAAGTATTGTCACAAATGCTCAATGGGACTTGGGTCCGGGCCAATCTAACGCATAAATATTCTTTGATCTAACCCAGGGGTATCCAAACGTTTTGCAAAGAGGGTCAGATTTGATCAGGTGAAAATGTGGGGGCCGACCATTTCGCCTGACATTCTTTTTCAATGGAACACCAATAAATCCAAGCACATTTTAGCAAACCAATCTGCAATCTGATTTCAAGATTCTTAAACATGTCTTCTGGAAACATGACATATCACTAGCAAACAAATGGTCACTGAAATTTTAGATTTAAATACAGAGAAATAAGTAACAGTATTCTCCAGTGCAAATTACATTTCAAATGTGTGACGATGGTGGTGGTAACGCCAAACTTGGCAATGCCCCCAAGTTCCGATCACGAGGGAGAGCAGTACTTGACAATGCACATAGTGGTTTACAACACAATCTTTATTGGCTGGCCAGAGTAATTTTGACCAGCCACACTTAAAATCCTAAATAGAATAAAACCATAAAAAACACACCCTAAAACACTCGCATGCAATTGTCTCTAAAGATGGGTTTGGGGTGATTGACGGACGGAATCAGCGCGTTGTCCTCAGGTTGAACACTGTACATTCCAGGTCCTTTGCCACTGTCCTGCATGGGCGTCACTCCGCCAGCGTCTCAGCTTTGCCTGTTGGGAGACGAAAAGGGAACCGGCGAGCCATCTCTCTTGCACGACCACACTCCTTGCCTGGTGTCACACAGCACCAACTTGCAGTTTGTGTAGTGTGTGGAACTCACAGATTTGTGGAGCTTCTGCCACCCGTGTTCACCAGCCTTCGATACACAATACTTTTACAGCCGTTGGTGTAACACCGTCCACAACCTCCACCTCAAGGTCTCTATAGCAACAAGAACAAACATGCTTGCTGTCATTTGAAAGGAAAGGGAGTGGTGTCTCCGATTATTCAATTAAGTCCAGCTGCTCCAGTTATCTGATTAAGCATGCTAAAAACTCAGGACTTTCTTTCAGCAATGCCTTTCTTCTTGCCAGTCTTCCATAAATACCTCATTTGTAGAGAACATGACCTAGTCCTGTATATATAATGTGACTTCCTTGGTCTTCATGATGCAGTTGTTCACTAGTGTTCTCTAAAAAAAACACTGAAGTCTTAAAAGAGCAGGTGCATTTACTGAGAGTAAATTACACGTAAGTGGACTCTATTTAGTTTGAACTAGTTAGGTGACTTTTGAAGACAATTAATTGTATTTAGGGGTAATAGAGTACAGGCTGCCTGAATACAAATACATGCACACGACGGTTTACAGATTTGCTTCAAATTTTCAAAACTACATACGTTTCATTCCACGTTACAATTTTGTGCTACTTTGGGTTTGTCAATCATCTCAACTAAATACACTCAAAGTTTGTGATTGTAATGTCACAAAATGTAAAAAATCTTAAAGCATATGAATACTTTTTCAAGGCACTGTACAGTATGTGTACACGAACATACTCAAGGTTGAATGCAGAGAGAAATTGGGGGGAGTCAAATTCAAGTCTTGCTGTGTAGCTGAGTGGATGTGGCAAAGAATGGGGAAAAGTCACTGAGCTCAAAAAGCTCAGGCAATGAACAACACTCAGTGATGGGAACATCCCACAGTTGGTATCCAGGGCCCCAGTTGAAGAATTTCCTGAAAACAGTCAGTGTGTGTCTTTTCTGAGTTTATCTTGAGAATCGTTTCTGTTCTATGTTAATGAATTGGGGTGGACAGTGTTTTTTTTTTTCCTGACTTCCCACATCCTTGCCTGTTGATGAGATGTCAAGGAGAAGAATCTGGAGAAAGATTCATTAACATTTGAATATTTACTTACCCTGACTCCTTTTGGTATTAATGACAGTGTAATTGAAAGGCACACAAAATTGTCTATCAACAAGGCTCTATGGGGACAAATAGAAGGGGAATAGACAAAACACCCATTGGAACCTATTCATGATTGACAATGCTGTACAACAGATGGGCTACAAAATCAGAGCATTTTTTTGCCACTTATGTGCACTTGTAGATGTGAATTCAGATGGTAAAATTATCAATAGAGTGCATGGTTGAATTAAACAACAATGACAACTCACCAGATGAAAGCGGCTGCATTGAGCCTTTCCATCATCAGTGTTGGAAAGCACGATGCGCTGTTGATAAAATAAATATCCAATACTGTATTCCAATATCGGTAAAGCCCAAAAAGAAATTCAATGTCCAGCCATCCATTTTCTGAACCATTAGTCCTCATTTGGGTCAGCGTTTAAAGAATATAAACAGAAATTATCTGCCCCCCCCCCCACCCTCCCACCCCTTCTAACCAGTGTGTGTCATCATTTTGTCAACAAAAAATTGTGAACAGCAAACATTTTTATTGCACATTAAAACACACTACCACATTCACTGCTGGTAAATCCTTCAGTAAATTAACACAATGTAGAACATACAAGGCAATTAAAGAGTCAATTAGCTGAAAACATACTCATAGTTCAAAATGAATCCTCAAACACGACTCTTTTAACCTTTGGACTAGCAGGATCAAGGCTGTCTGTTCTTCTGCTGGGGATAGATGTTGACTGCTCGCCAGAAGTGGACACAGTTGAAAGAAATAATGGGGGTGGGGGGCATAAACGATATTAGCTGTTGACCAGTGGTGTAGCTAGGCTGTATTCCACATGGGGCCCGGGATTCCACACGCGAATAGAGGACAGAAAAAAAGCCCAAAATTGCACTATAGCGATAATTGCCTATAACTCCCAGTGGCAATGTCTTAGACGCATGAAGGAATATTAAAGGGCAGAGTTCATATATTTGCGAGATTCGCGAACGCTAGAGCACAGGGGTGCATCGGGGTGGTCACACGATCGATCGTAACAAAAAAAAGTAACTGATATTTTATGTTCGACTAGAGTACCAAAAGTGGTGTATTGGATCTTTTTCTAACTGCTGCATGAACTGCAAAGTATTTAATGAAGTCTGTGTGTAAGCGATCTTGTAAGCAGCGCATTTCTTCTTTGGGTTACTGACAGGCGTCAAAGAGCCGTTGTGCGCATGAGCCAATAGCACTCATTATGCATTATGGGTAACGTAGTTAATTTCTGATTTTTTACACATTTTATTAAAATAAAATTAAATGTTAAAATAAAGTCAATACATGCCATACATTTTCAACAGTGGCAATGACTTGACAATAGTTATCAATACATATAGTTAAATATATATCTTATATAGTAATTGTTTATAATGTAATTTATTGGTATAACATATTAAATTCATTAAAAAGTAACTGAATCACTGTGAAATCATTTTTATCTGTTTGGTTCAGGTTCATATGACCTGTGGTTCTTTGTTCAGTAAACAAACAAAGGCAAACACGATTTGTAACATTGTGTGCTTCTGATGAGCCTTTTCTGAGGGCATGAAATAAAATATCCGAACAGTCAGCCTCTGAACGGATGGGCGGAGACGCCCAGCCCAGGGAGCGCTTCCATTTGTCAGCCCAGGAGTCAGGACAAACAACTTTTTATTTTGTGATGGAGCAAGAGAAAGCATGTCACATTCACGCAGGTAACGGAGCAATCTCCCCCGTACAAAAGTTGTCTCTTTGCCGGGAAAGCGCAGCTACGTCACACAAGTGCCCCTGTGTGTCTCATTAATAAATGCCCCCCTTGCTACAACAGACTATGCAGAACCAACAAGCACATTTACAAAATGATCAAGTCAGATTAATAATGCACAGAAATAACCCTTTAATTTATTAAACAGAATATGTCGAGTTTAGAGAATGTTTGCAAAATTTAAATAGCAAAATATAAAACAATATATTTACGGGGCTACACATGACACAACCAGGTAGCCAGCAAGTACCGGGACAAGAAAAAAAGAAACCAGGCTTGGAGAACCGTGGGCGAGGAGATTATTATACCTTGTATGTTTTGACTTTCTTGAGTTTTTTACAGCTGTTGAACTTCACCAATATTTGTTTGCATTAGCTTTAGCACAACTAAAGCTACGTACTCCTCCGGCGGGAGCACATTACACCAGTTTTAAAATTGGTGCATTGGCTCCCCGTGTGTTTCAGGATCGATTTTAAGGTACTTTTATTAGTGCATAAATGTGTTAATGGTCTTGAGCCATCTTATTTATCTGCTTTGCTTTTATCATACCAACCCTCGCGGATCCTGAGGTCCTCTGGCACCGGCCTTTTAATTATTCCTAGGGTGAGGACCAAAATGCATTGGCGAGGCTGCATTCAGCCATTTTGGTCCTCAATTTTGGAATAGCCTGCCAGAGGACATCAGGTCCGCAGATGTAACAGGTGTGTGTGAAGGGTTCACCTAGGGCACTCAATTTACTGTTTTTCACTATTTATTTTCCTCAGCAATCTGCAGAAGACAATACGGACACACATTTGGTCTTCAATCTGGCACATCAGCTCCCCTCAGCAATAGTCATCGAATTGTGAGGGAAGAAGGAAGTTGCTACGGAAGCCCAACAGGCGTGACGGAAGCAGAGTGCGCCCATTACGCAGGAAATTACTAAATATTAATAAATAGAAATGACTCATTGAGATTAAATTCACAAATATACAAAAATAATCATAAAATGATCATTTAAATTCAAAAACATGATCAGGAAGTAAATAATTTATTGAGTATATTTTTAACTCCGTTACACTGAGACTGTTGATATTTTTAAGAGGAAGCTCAAGACTTACTTTTTTGGGTTGGCGTTTAATAATTTTAAGTAATGTATCTTTTTCTTTTTATTGTGGACTATTTTTACCTTATCTCACTGATAGTTAGTTAGTTCTTAGATTATATAACTGTTTTATCTTTTTTGTTGTTTATGTTATTAGCTTTTAGCTCCAGTGTTTCCTCATGGGGGGGCCTCCGCGTTGGGGGGCGGGGGGGTTTGGGGGCTGTTCTTGCCGCCGAGGGCGTCACCGCAGGGGCTCCTTAGGTCCACGTGACCGGGGGCCTCTACACTAGGTTTTGGGGTCTCCCTGGCTGATCTAGGCCAGGGGTCTCAGTGATGGTGGCACTCCCTGTGGCCATGGGCCGTCATTCCCTCAGCGTGAATGAGCCCCCCTTGGTTTCTCTGTGCCCTGTCATGTCTTTTTTAACACACTTTATCAGGTGGTGTGCTTCGTGTGTGCGTGTATGTGTGAGTGCTGATGTACTGGCGGATATATGTCTTTGGGTTTGTTGGGAGGGTGGGCGTTAACGGGTCTTCCTTTTATGTTGTGTTTTGGACATGTTTATTGCCTAGCACTTTGAGTTGCATTTTTATGTACAAAAAGTGCTATATAAATAAATGTGATTGATTGATTGACAGTCAAACGTTTGCCCATTTCGCCGAGTAGGTTGATATGAAATTTGGCCGCCTCGTGACCACGTCACAGGCATTAGGGCGGAGCGACGGACTGTTCCACCCCCTGGGATAGACTGCCCAGCTCTGCTCATTTGTCCTTGGGAGTGTGGTGTTTTGACGGGCCAAAACAATCCAACATCTTGAATATCCCCGACTTGACGTCGGACGTCCTTCCAAGTGGCCGAGATCCATCTGAGCACACCACAAATGACAGGATTACCTGCTAAGATTATCTTTGGAGCCATTACGAAAGTCGGCCCCAACCTACAATTGTCGGGAGGGGAGATTTGGGGCTAAAATTGGGCCAATTATCCTGCAGTGTGAACCAGGCTTTAGCAAGCAGCAACGTCTGCCTTGCCAACCTCAATCCACACGTCCTCACCACATCCTCGGCCATCCGCACTCACTTCACACTCGCTGCCTTGCATGCGGCTCACAAGTTATCTGTCTTTTTTTTTAGCTTCTCTTGGGTTAGTCGATTTAGCTGTCGTCACAACAACACTTTCCTCCTTCTTTGCGCCCCTAAAATCCCACCCACCCCGCATTAGCTGCCTATCACATTAGCAGTACTGGGTGCATTCTTCAACCTACCAATCAAACCAATTCATAACCCCCACTGGCCGATATTTGAACAGAAATAGTGACTCACTGTGCCATGCAAGGCTGCTCACAGCCTGGTCCCTCACTTAAATGTGTCCCCCAAGCAACAAAATGTCCATGGGTATTCTAATTTTCAGGCTTCTTTGCTACATTTAAGATGATTGCCATTCAGACCATTGTACTTTGTGTTATCTTTGTTGGAGTTGAATGTATCGAATTATCATTTCATCCAGTAATTGTCTAGGTTAGAGTACAGGTCTATGTTTGCATCTACATATTTGTATCTGTTTACTCATCCACTTGTTTTATTTGTCCTTCTCTGTATTGTTCACAGTTTCACAAAAAATACTTCCATAAAAACATGTGGGATTCTCCTCTTTCGTGTTTTTAATGGGAAATTGTTTAGCTCGCTGTCTTGACTGTGTTCCCAGTTCCACACATGGTCAAGGCAGAAGACATAGTTCTCACAGTTTTAGGCAAATAAAATTCTTTAAAATGTGATGTGTGTTTTCATTCGGGCCCCTTGCGCCAATTCATTCTGGAGCCACGTTTCTCTGCAATTACAGCTACATTTCGTCATTTAGATACCGTATGTCGCGATCAGCTTTACATACCTGAAATTTGTGCCATATCTTTACAAAATAGCTTAAGCTCATTCAGATAGGATAGAAAGCATCTGTGAACAGCAGTTTTCAAGTGTTACCACAAATACTCATCAGATTTAGATTTATATGGCGCTTGTGTTCTGTAGGCATGGCTGCCCTGGGGGCCCTCCGACCACCACCAAACATTCACACCCAGCTGTACACCAGTGTGAGTGGCACTGGAGGCAAGGTGGATTTAGGTCTGGACTTTGACAGGGCCAATATAAAATGAACGGCCTTTGATATAAACCAATGGTTCTCAATTGGTGGGAAGGGACCAAGAAGTGGGTCGCAGAAAGGTTTCAGCTTCGGTCGGACAGGCGGTTAAAAATGATAGGAGGTCCACAGTTTATGATGGTAAAAACATACGTTACAACACTGAGGTTAAAGATGGCCTAAAAGAATGGGTGCCCAAATCCAGTCCTCAAGAGCCCCAAATCCAGCCTGTTTTAGGCGCATCCCTATTCCAACACTCCTGATTCAAACGGTCAGCTCATCAGTAAGGTTTGCAAAAGCCTGATAACGACCCTGATTTGAATCAGGTGTGTTGGAATAGGGATACACCTAAAACAGGCTTGATAAGGACTATTGAGGACTGGACTTGGGCACCCCTGGCCTAAAAGTATGTTTTCATTAATCAAAGGCATGCTCAGTTGGGGCTGTATTTATGCTTCTTTATTGGATTGTTTTATACTTTTGGTCGAGAAATGTTTTATTGTAATTACTTGAGGTCTGTACTGCCATAGGTTATGGCAAGACCAAGGCCCTTACAATAATAAAGACTGTTAAAAGTGTTACATTTGCTTCGGTCATCATTCTTCATTTCTTAAAAAGAAGAGATCAGTCATTAAATTTTGCCGGTCTATCATGCATCATTTGCCAGTGGCCGGGCCACCCATCCTTCATCAATCTGTCATTATTTCAAGCCGATCAAATCTGGCATAGTGTGTCCGTCATCCACCATCATCATTTAATCCGGGCTTTTGTCATCGCTAAATTACAGTTCGTCACTGCTACTTTAGTATCAACAGGTCTTCTTCTTCCTCTTCGCTGCATTGCGTCGGCGACAGCCAATCAGGGTAGGGAATGTACTACTTAGTATGTCACACGCACGCACAGCACAGGAGACACACAGCCAAATAAAGTTTAAAAACAGACACACACACACACACACACACCACGTGGTAATTGGCGAAATAAAAACAATATGGGACAATGTCATTGCGGTCTGTGGGACAAAAACATATACAGGCAGTCCTCGTATTACGACGCATGCAACCTACGATGTTTCGACGACGCCCGTGCCTCCTCCTCCATTTTGTCCCCAGCACCATAGTGACTACGTGTGAGAGAAATTGACAGTTACATTAATATGTTTAAAAGTTTCATTTCACTGAATCTCCTGTGATGACCTTTTGTTGAACTCACCCACACAGTCCATCTGCAGTAAAATGTGAAACAGGATGCCGTCAGCAGAAGACATTTAACCGCAGACTGGTGCAATGTGCAGACAAGAGGAAGTACCGCTATTGTCATGTGTCTATATCTTTGAATTCATGTTGCTTGAACTCAATAAAAAGGCGAACGGGGGGGCACAAAGGTTGACAGTCTGGAAGAGCAACCACCTTATGCGTGGCCTTTACTGTCCCTCGCAAGAAGTCAATCTTGGCTGGTCTGAGTTGCTTTTACAGTCTTAATACTAGGCTTGTCTCGGTCTCCCAAGCGTAATTCCCTGACACTACGTTTACATGCAGTCAATATTCGTGTTAAAGTCAAAATTCAGATTTCTGAAACATTCGGAATATCCCGTTTACATGATTGAACGGACATAATTGCTCCCGCATTTGAATAACCCACTGTGTACGGCGACACACGACGCCATAACTCAAACAGACGTCACTTCTGCTTGTTACTTTCAACTGTCAATAAAAAACGCGTCTCTGAGCTAGTTTACCTCTGCTTGTATATTTGCGATGGGTTTCACGCCAAACAATGCACTTCCGTATATAAGCACTTCCTGTACTACAAAGACCAGCATTCCTTGCGGTTAAGCAATGAACATGCGCAGAGTGTCTGTTTGGCAGTATCTTTGCCTTTTTCGCCTCTCCTCCTTCTCCATCCACTTCTCAGCAGTAAGGCTAAGTACAGCATCTT
The DNA here is from genome assembly GCF_054856515.1 of Filicampus tigris. NCBI lineage: Eukaryota > Metazoa > Chordata > Actinopteri > Syngnathiformes > Syngnathidae > Filicampus > Filicampus tigris. Next base: position 35,582,036 of record NC_141218.1, on the reverse strand, counting down.
ATGATTTTTATTTGAATGTATTTTCGTTTTTTTGTACAAAGTATTTTGACTTAATTTCGACTTTAAAGGTGTTATCTGACATACGGAGAAATTCGTGTTACATCGCCAGTGTAGGAACGGAACTCGTTCGTAAAATGAGGACTCCCAGCACCTTCCTTTACCGGCCAGGTGACTAGCAATGTTGGAACTTTTTTTTTCTTTCAGAGGACAAGGAGCCCCTCGTCTGCTCCGTTCGAAACCCGGTATTCACCCCCGCGAGCAAACGCTCGCAAGACACGCGGCGCGTGTTTCTGTCAGTCATCAGCGAAACGGGCATCTGTCAGTAACAGACTGACTGACCTTTCGTCAGTACTGATAGAATGCCCACCTCTGAATCCTTTCCTGAAATGACAGGAGGAGATAGAAAAGGTAGAAAAACAATGGATGAAGATGACCCAACACAGCAAGCCAAGTATATATAAAACAAGTTGAACAAAAGACTGAGGAATACACACACACCTTTGAAGTGATTGCTTTGGTTTTGATGTCTTCACATGCTTGACAATAACCTAACTTTATAACAGAACATAGAACCACTGTGTCACTTAATTGATTTTGGTGCAGTTAATTACATGGAGTACACAGAAGTGGCTGACAAAGTAGAGCCAAGATGACCTTCTCACCCCATTAGCCTTGCTTTTCGATCAGTACTTTGAAGTTTAGGGAATAAGGGGCTTACTGTTATTGTCCGTGGGCTACTGAGGAACTGCACCTGGAGCAGAGTATTAACTGAAGTCTCTGTAAATTGTTTTGGGAATATTAAAAGGTCTGGTTGGAGCAGGTCTTTGGAGAATAATAGCTTCAAGATTGCATGATGGTACAGAACCAAGCAAATATAACAAGAAAACAGAAACAAATCGCACCAGCTATCCTTTCATCTATCCTGAAGAACATCTCTTGAAAAAAAAAAAAAAAAAAGAGGGGACCACATCATAACTCATTATAATCTATGTCCTTCGACATCTACCTTAGACAGGTGAATAATAGACCAGACTTTATGGCTTATATTTACTTCCTGATGTTGTACAACCTTGGCCCATTACAGTGTTTCTGGACTCTCTAACATAAAAACAAACGACTGGTGAGGTCAAACAGCTGTAGAAACATTGCTAGTTGCAAACAGCACTTGCTACACTAGATCTGTACGCACGCAGAATGACAATGTCAAACTTGATCTGAATTAAAGCCAGCCTCAGAAAAAAGAAAAGTAATGTAACCAACATTACAACAACACACAAAAAAAGACAACCGTTTCAGGATTGCAAAGGGGTTATCATGTCTTTCTGTGCCTGTTTCTCAAGTTTATGTAAAGCATTCCAGTGAAGTAATACAAAGACTCATTTTAACCGTCATGAGTAGCTTCAGGCAGGGATTGTCAGTTCGTATAGGATTGCAGTCGGCCCAGGCACAGCGTAACACTTTGCGGGAGAAGAATTTATGGGACGAGACAGATGTGAGGTCATTAGGAATTCAAACTGACAAACCAGTAATCGGTGTTGTTTGCTTGCCATAACTGACTTTGCTGCTCTTTCTTATGTAAAAAAAAAATTGCAAAACAGTATTTTAACGTGTTTCCGTACTTTGATCAGCTTGTATTTCATACTTGCATTGCTGCGATCAATCGTCTTCATGCATTGTTTTTCAACATTTTCCATCTCCTCCTGTCATTTCCTAAAAGGGATTATCTGTACCCAAGAAATCTGCAGCTCCCTTTTAGTAGCTACTGCACTGGAAATCTGGATGGGAGAAACATTCTCTCTCTTGCTCTCGCAATGGTTCACACTGATGACTCTCAGTCTGAGCATGCAGGGAGTGTAATATTCTTTGTCTTCATTCTCCTCTCCCGCATTCTTTCTCCCTCATCTTCAGCATACAGATTATGCGGCTGCCAGGTTTTGTCCCCCATCCTACCTTCATCTTCACTCTAGGGTTGTGCCATCCATCACCCTTACTGCCGCTGTCCTTCTTTTGCTGCTTAATCTTTTCATATACTATAGCAAGAGAAAATGCCACAAAATGGGAATATATTCTCAGCTATTAATGACACTCCCTCTCTGGCCTCCCCTTCTGGCAAACCCTACCTGTCCAGACACCCTCAACTTAATGGTCCTAACCTTTGGATGTGTAAAGGTCATCGTCAATAATGGGAACTCCGCAACTAATCATCCGTCTTGCATGTGAGTGAGTGAATTTCAGCAAGTTCTTCAGCCAGAAGCCATGATAAATTCATTACGATATTCACAAGAGGACCATTTCTCACATAAAACCCATCAGGCACAACATACTATATACTAAAGAACGGATGGGTTTTTTTCTTGTAGTATGCCTTTACTTTCCCCTTGCATTCTGTTTGGGTAAAATGTGGCCTGTTTTGACATTTGACAGAAACAAAGCACTCCTTTGCACATGCAAAAACAAGTAACAACAACTGAACAAGTAAAAAAACACTTTCCCTTTTCTCTTAAACATTAAGGACATGTCATCTATTTATGTCAGACAGGCTATTTATATAATTTGAAAAATGCTGCAGTTCATGATTTTATTTAGATAATCATCATGAGTGTATTCTTGGCCTGCTTAAAACCTGACCCTGAACATAATATGGGTGCATGGAAAATGAACATTATACATGTAACCATGTGGTTAGTTGGGGCACTCCGTTTTCCAATTGGCAGTGAACGTATCACCATTGTCTCACCGCCCTCGCTCTCCGGTACTCTTAAATTAGCTTATGCGCAGCACCTGTGCACGTCATAGTGTTGTTCATGGACACTGCTGGGAAGGAGTCATGGAAAGTGGCTCGTGTTGGTGGAATGGCCTGAGCGGCATTTGAGTCTGTTTGGCATAGCATAGCTGTTGGCCGCTGCTGTTTTAAATAAGCTCTCAACTGTATCACTCCCCTACAATCTGCTCTCCAGTCTGCGGTCCTTTCCATCAACTCTCAATGGTGATAGCCTTTTAAATATAGCAGATAAAGTTGACAAACCTTTAACAGAGGACAGTGATTGTTTTTTTTGGTTGTTTGTTTGTTCGTTAGTTTTGTTTTCCCTCTTCTATTATGCTGCTTGGGAGGCGATGGTTTTTAGTTTTTTTTTTTATTAAATTGAGTTTGCAGTGGTTTGTTTTGTTTTGTATTAAAGCCGACAGTTTCTTTAGCTAAGATTTGATTTGCAATTAAAAGTGTGTGAACCCAAAGTGTAAAATACTTATTTAAAATAGATTAAGAGCACATATATTTTGATGTAAATGCAATAAATAAGTATTGTTGCCACTACTTTTGCTCGTTGTTATTTTTTTGCCAGACCTACCTGTACCACCTAAGAAGGAAAAAGGGGGCCTTGCCTCCACTCGGTTACATACATAAAGATTACAGTGCCCAAAGAACCCTCACTAGGCTTGCTAGAGTCTATCCCAGCTGTCTTCGGGCAGTAGGCAGGGTACACCCTGAACTGGTTGCCGGCCAATCGCAGGCATCCGGCCATCCATTTTCTAAACTGCTCAGCTTGTTCAGGGTTGCGGGGAGCTAGAGCCTATCCCAGCTGACTTCGGCAAAAGACCGACTCCACCCTCGACTGGTTGTCAGTCAATCACAGGGCTCAAATAGAGACAGACATCCATGCACACCATCCCTGAGTGGGAAATGAACCTGCACTGAAATCAGGCAAATGTACCAATACACCATCTTCCAAAGAACCCAGTACTAGGACAATTCAAGTGCATTCTATCTATATGATCCAATTGAACTTTGCTACCTTTTCACATAATCAAACAACTATTACCACAGTTGGGCATCGTCCATTCGTCTGTACTACCCGAGCAGTATTTCCGGCTAACCCACGTGGCCCCAGTTCGTCTCTCATTGGCCACAGCCAATTGGCGTCGAGAAACATAATTTTCAGGACACACGCAGGGCACCACACAAGCAGACATGTCGCCAAATAAAGAGGAAATATCAAATAAAATCAACAGACACACGCAGGGTGTGGTGATCGGTGAAATAAAAACAATGAGGGGCACGGCATGTCATTGAGTCTGTGGGACCGAAAGGTACACCACAGTTTGATTTTTCTTTATTTGGCTATGTGTCAGGAGTGTGGCACCTGTGTGTGATGTACGTCCGTTCTCGATGCCGTTTGGTTGACTTGGACCGACTGGGCAGGTCTGAAACATAGACGAGAACTTAAAGCATAGGGGGAATGCCCAGCTCTTACTACTCATTTAGTTACTTAATCCTTTTGCAATTCAGAGCGACGTGACTATGTAGCCAGCGTGTCCTTCGAAGAGTGTGTTGAATTATTTCATAATCATCTAATTACATTTGTGGAATGAAGGCATTCTTTGTTGTATTTACTAACAAGTTCAAGCATTAAATTTTTCCGATCAGACATTCTTTGATAGAAATAGCAATTGAAACTGCATTTGCTTGTAATGAATCCCATTATTGTTTGTAAATATGGTGTATTTTGAATGTGTATAATTTTCACATCTATTCAAAAAAGTGTTGAATTTGAGTATGAGCTTGTCATGGTGTTTATGACAGCATTTGCAGCAGTGTGTGTTTATGAAAGCATTTCAGATGTGTGAATGAGAACATTTCAGTTGTGCGTATGAGAGCCCTCAGTATTGTGTATGAGTGCATTTCAGTTGTTTATGAGAAAAAAAATCACCAGTGAGTATGAGAATGTTTCAGTTGTGTGTATGAAAGCCTTTCAGTAGCATATGAGTGCATTTCAGTTGTTGATGAGCAAAAACAATTTCACAAGTGTGTATGAGTGTTTGAATGATGTGTAGGAAAGCATTCCAGTGGTGTGTATGACTGCATTTCAGTTGTTCACGAACAATAACATTTTCACTAGTCTGTATGAGTGCATTTCAGTAATGTATATGAGTGCATTTCAGTTGTGTTTATGAAAACCAAAAATTTCACTTGTGTGTATTAGAGCATATCAGTATTAAGTGTGAGAACTATTCCTGAATTCTATCCCTAACTGCCCCTCATATATAGCTCCGCCATAAGTAGCAGTCCTCGTGACAGCTCACCTTTTCTTTCTAAATGTTTTTTTTAGATAAATCAGTCCTTTAGTGAGTATATTCCAAACAGTGAATACCGGTGACCACTTCTTGCTTTCTTCCAGGCTGCTTGCTTTCAAACTGGCTGCGTTTGGAGGACTCGTCACAGAATGCTCCCCCGCCTCCCGTTTGCTCACTGTGTGAGTGGAGTCAGGCAGCACATATGAGCTTGAAGAATTGTGACTATTTATCCACTTGTTGCACTCAGGGCTAAAAAAAAAAACACTCGGGCTGATGGTGTATCTTTAACTATGTGGAATTTGTAATCCTGCAAAATAATCCCATTTTTAATAAATGTACCTGTAATCTGATTGGGTATTTTTTCTGTAACTGTAACGGAATACAGTTTGGGTTTTTTTAGCGGTACATGTATTCTGTTACTCCCCAAGCCTGTGTATGGGTATGTACATGTTTATATATATGTACATGTGTATATATATGTATATATATATATATATATATATATATATATATATATATATATATATATATATATATATATATATATACAGTGATCCCTCGCTACTTCGGGCTTCAACTTTTGCGCCCTCAGTGCATTGCAGATTTTTCAGAAGCATTCATAATTAATTCATAATTAAAAATGAAACAACACAGCCATATCAGCAGCTATAATGCAGAAAGACACATTGTTTCAAATATATGAGTTGACTCGGAGGCTTTGTACATACCCGCAGGCACTCATAAAAGGCGGTGACTGGTTCCCAGCACGAGATGGACCAACGAGAGCACAAATGGATTTACTTTTTCCACACACTGTACTGTATGTGAGCTGACATCGCAGCCTCTCGCTTAGTCTCGTCCACTATTCAAATGTGCCGTTGATTTAGTCAGAGTCAACCCGAAAACTTTCTTCTCCGTGTTTGTAATGATGTGTTTTCTCTAATAAAGTTTTGTAAAAATCGGATGGTACAGTACAACAGCTGTGTTTATAGTCGTGAGTGCAGCGAGCTCCCAGCCGGCCGGCACGGACAGCTTAGACATCGCCAAAGAAAGTGTGAAAGTGTTTTGTCTTAGGTTGTCTTAAAACAGCTTAACTTAACTACAATCCCGCGTTACATTTTATCCAAAGGACTTGTTGATGTTGTGCAAAGAGGAAATTAAGGCATAACTGCCTTCGGGGACCGTGCTTCTTCTTCGTTTTTAAAATAAGTAGGAGGCAACGAAGAAGAACTTTTACTTCAGCTTCGCACAACGACGACGAGCGTTTAAAAGTGCAGGATTGTACCTTTTCGGATAAAATGCACTATAGCATTATCGTTAAGATCAGTCAATTTTATGCTAAAAATGAAAACTATAACGTAGTTATTAGTGAACGTTCCGTTGTAATCACCCGCTGTTGCAGTTGAAGCACAATTCCTCTCTCAACCTGCAACTTGGTATTTATTCTTCATTTTTCATTTTTAAAGTTGCATTTATTGTGTAACAAGTATTTAAGTGTGGGAACCATGTCTGAGGTTCGCAACAGCGTAACAGAGGCATAAATTCCCCCAATATAAAACTTTAAATATAATATTATAATAATAATAATAGGGCCGTCGACAGGTTAGCACTTCCGCCTCACAGTTCAGAGGTCATGGGTTCGATCCCGGCCCCGGCCTCCCGGTGTGGAGTTTGCATGCTCTCCCCGTGCCTGCGTGGGGTTTCTCCGGTTACTCCGGTTTCCTCCCACATTCCAATAACATGCTTGGTAGGTTAATTGGACACTCTAAATTGCCCCTTGGTGTGATTTTGAGTGCATATGTTTGTCTCTGTGTGCCCTGCGATTGGCTGGCACCCAATTCAGGGTGTACCCCGCCTACTGCCTGAAGACTGGTGGGATAGGCTCCAGCACTCCCGCGACCCTTGTGAGGAGAAGCGGTATAGATAATGGATGGATGGATAATAATAATAATAATAAGTCCGACTCAACCTCGCGATTTTTCATCGCGCCAGGTTCTGGTCCCCATTAACCGCAATAAATGAGGGATTACTGTATATATATATATATATATATATATATATATATATATTTATATATATATATTAGTGCTGTCAAATTTACCACGTTAATGGGCGGTAATTACATTTTGTAATTGATCGCGTCAAAATATTTGATGCATTTAACGCATGCGCAGAATGACCTGCCCATGCATGCATCCCATAATTCCCCTCAGAAGTGTAGTGTTTAGCAGAGCAGTGAGTGTGAACATGGAAGGAAAGCAAGTTGACCCGCTGGGTGGGGAATTCAAATTCAAAGAGAATACAGATGGAACAATAAACTCATTGCGAGAAGGAGTTTTAGTTTCACCACAGCTATTCAAGTTTAAAGTACCATCACAACACTAAGCATGCGTTTGTTGGGGCTTCCAGTTCCTGTGCTACACCTAGCTTGCGGTAAACCACGTAAACCGAACGCAGGCCAATGAGCAAATCCACCACGGAGAAATTAACAAATACAATTGCCGAATCGGTTTCAATGGACTGTAGACCAATTGGCATATTTGAAGACAAGGGACTCGCTAAAACATTGAGAGTAGCGTCCCTCGACCCATCCTACCAGCCACCAGCAAGAGGCACAATATTGCACAATAATGAATAGGATCCACAACCTATATGAGACGGAATGTGTCGCCCTTACAGGAAACCACTGGACCTCAGCGAGTAACACTAATTATCTGGGAGTGACTGCGCATCACATCACTAAAACATGGGAAATGAACTCATTTGCACTAACTGTAATGAAAACAGAAAAACGTCACTTTGCATCAGCATGCGCTGAACAGTTCCAAACTGTAGCACGGAGGTGGGCGATTGAAGGAAAGGTTACATGCATCGGGACGGACGGTGCACATAATATGATTGCTGCGGCTCACAGTTTACCATATGACCACATGCCTTGTGTTGTCCACATCATACAGAGAAGTATAACTGTGAGTCTTACTAACAGTGGATTCGACAGTGCATTGTCCAAGTGTCGCAAAATTATCGGTCATTTCAAGCACAGCCCAGCAAATTTAGCGGAGCTGAATGCAGAGCAAAAGGAGAGAAAACAGAAAGAGGAGCCACTGACTCAGGATGTTTCAACGCACTGGAATTCCACATTGGAAATGGTTCAGCGCATGACACGCAATCAAGCAGCAATAAACGCCACCCTGGACCAACAGCAGCACAAGCTTGATATGCTTGACGCCAGCAGAATGGGACAAACTCCAGAGACTTGAGACACTTGCTGGTAAGCATGTCATCATATAATGCAGTGGTTCTCAGACTTTCAAATTTCCACTGATATAATGTGACCATTCATAATAGATTGTAGGTTGAAATTAAATCAATCAAATTCGACAAGATAAGAATGCCTTTATTGATCCCACAGTGGGGAAATTTTCATTGTTACAGCAGCAAAGATATAGGTCACACAGGGACGGCGGCATGATGTAGCCATTAATGTATAACATTGACGGCAAACATTCAGGATCAAACCTATGTAAATATACGCAGTAACATGTGTATATGCACATGTATATACACACCAACAATTAATATATACAACATGACCATTCATTGTAGGCTGAAATTAAATGAAACAAATTATTATTAAACATTAAGATTACAAGTTGCATTCAAGAAACATATCTTTCCTTTTCTCTCTCTTCTGTGTGTGTGTGTGCGTGCGTGGATGTACAAATGTACAGAGCAGAGCCCATCATTGATATGAAGGACTGTCCCTTGCAGTGGTGGTCATCTCATGCAGGGGCCCATGAGAAGCTGGCCCCACTGGCTCATAAATATCTATTCGCTCCTGCACCCTCAGTTCCATGTGAAAGACTCTTCTCAGTTGCAGGTCACATTGTGTACAAGAAGAGGACAGCTTTACTCTCAGAAAATGTGAATAAGTTGGTTTGCCTCAGCGACTGGCTAGAGGATGAGTAGAGAAGAGGGCCATATTTAAATGTGTACACTACACACACACATACACTTTATTTGCTCAGATTTGAAATAGGTAGGTAACATTGTAAATTGTCCGTAGATGTGATTGTGCTTGAATAGTTTGTCTATATGTACCCTGCAATTGGCTGTTGACCAGTTCAGGGTGTAGCTTGCCTACTACTCAAAGTCAGCTGGAATAGGTTTCAGCAAGACCACAACCCTTTGTGAGGATAAGTGCTACGGATAATGGATGGGTGGAGTTTCATTAATACATCATTCCGTGCAGCTGACAATACCGGTATTTTTTTTTACATATAATAAGAGGAGAACATTGTGAAGCTTTATTGGCTGTTGTGATGTTGTCTAGTGTTTAGTACTGTTAAGGATTATCACGTACCCTCAAAAGACACGATTGTGAAACACTATTACCAAATTCAAAATTGTCCAATTTCGAGGTTCCTGGTGAGTACGTCTCTGATACTGAATTGATAAAACATACATAGAAATAAAAATAAGAGAATGAGCGCTCAAGAAATAATGAGCCACCTTTAGTTCCTTCAATCATTGGCTGACTTCCAACCCAAAGCTTTTAACATTCTCACTTGCTCAGTTATGCAGACACATATACTCACAAATTTACATTTCAAAGGCTTTTGTGTTGCTGAATTACCTGATTTCATGCTTCACATCTGGGGACACTGAAACAGAGGAAGAAAAAGAGGCAAGACATAAAACAAGGGATCAAAGAGTGAAACATGGCACACAAGGAGCCTGAGGGCCATGATGGCAACGGTGCTGAAGAGACTGACAATTGGGATTAATTCCTCCTGAGGTTTATGATGTTAAAAGCCATTACATTTTCATATATACATGGGGTGTATTTACATGACTTTGCTCATTTTTTAGTAGTTAATTTGAGCAGTGCGGGGGGAAAAAAGCAGCAAAACCTCAGCGGATGTTGTCAACTTGAAAAACCTCCTTGATTCAAGGACACTTTGGCAAAAGGACATTTTAATTATTTCATTCTTAAAACAGCCATTATTGTTAGTTCGCTGGGAGCAAGTTCTCATTCCGGTCAATTAAAAAAAAAAGTACATGGTATAAACAAAATGGGTTTGATTCTATTCATGTGGGACAGGGATGTGGTGTTCGGATGATAGATATTGTTCTGTAGTTAGTATATAGCATATAAATGTATTCAATGTTGCACAATTACTGTCTTTAATAAAAAAAAAACACTCCAATTGATTCTCATTTAAATCCAACACAGGGATCAACTGAAAAAGAATAGAATGCACCAGAGGTGGCATCGAGCAAAAGGGAGAAACCGTTTCTGGTGATCTAGCGGAATAGGTTTTGCATAGAAAAGCCAGATGGAAGCAGGGATTTTGGGGAGAGCAAGAATTTGATTGGATGTCACAGAATAATCAAGAAGTGTCATGGTGTGACTAAGACCACGTGTTCAATAACTGTTCACAATTGTGTCCCTCTCTCTTGGTAGTTCTCTACTTGTCGTCCATCCATGCATCCATCCATCCATCCAAACAGCTCTGACGGAGACTGTGAATAAACGTAGCATGAGTATGTGAAAGGAATACAAGTGTATTATGTTTCAAATGTGAACCGTCACTTCTCAAGAATAACACACACACTCGATTATTATACGCCCGCCCCAAAATCACCCTAAAAGGCATTTTTTCTCCACACTCATGTACAGTTTTTTACCGTACAGTCCCCTGATTTGTGGTATCTCTGCTCAAAGGTTGAAGTATTATCTGCATAGTGATTTGATAGTGGGATTTTTTGTGTTCAGACAAGTTCTTTTACCTTTTACCTTGTTTGAAGACTCTCGTGTAACATCAGAAAAGCGAAGAAGGAAAAATCCCAAATTTGTGCCATTTGCCTCTAAAGATGACAGAGTGTTCAAAAATTGGCAGTGTGTGGAAAAAATACTTTCTTTAGGAAATACATGCACTGCTTGCCGTGTGGCGAACCAGCGTTTATACAAAACACAACATCAGTTAAGTCATGTTTGTTTCATGTTGTTTTACATGTTGCCCCTACCCGTTTGGGACAAATCCACTCATGACCCTGTCATGATTCTTGGTGACCAGCAAAACTGTTATTGCGAAGCCGAAGGAAGTGAGTCGTAGGATAGGTGTATTGAAGTAATTCTTTTTTCCTTGTTTTGTTTTTTTTTTTACTTTGAAAGTCAATTTTATTACTTTATTCCAAGTTAAAGCTTCGATTCGGTATGAATTAAGTCTTTAATTATAACTAAATCAATATATTTTGAAAACACTACTTAATGCAGGCCACTATAATATACAGAAAAGTTACATTTGCATTCACATAAAATATTTTTGAATTGGGATAAAACTGAAAACATTACAGTCAAAACACAAATGTCATACATTAAAAACAGGTCTTCAAAAGACCTTGTTTATTGTGTTTTTTCAAACCTTGTGCAACTTATTGAAAAAAGCAAACATGAGACTTGCAAGATTTGTGTTTTTGTCTTAACTACTAGGGGCACATTCCTGCAAAAAATGCTTCGAGTTTTGTTCCCCTGTAAGTATAAAATTTGAAATTTGTAGACTTGTATATGAGATATGAAGAGAGAAGAAAAGTTTGAAAAGCTCAAGAAAAAATACATTTCGATTACTGAATGTGAACTCTATGTGTTCATAGAGAGAATTTAACAACAATAAAAACAAATTCTGCAGTTGAATGTTGACATTTTAAGTGCAGGCTCACAGTATTTGTACAAAATAAAGCACTGAACACAACCTGAAAACTGTACAAAGGACACACTGTATCTAAATGTTTCTCTGACTATCCAATATTTTGAGTTTAACACTGTCTGCACACTCTGTCATTTTCAATGGTTCGATCTCATGAAGATTTTCTGTAGTGCATCAAGTGGGTTTTAGCTTACTTGAGAAGGACACGTTTAGTGCATAGGTAAGGCCAAACAATGCACGAGTGATGGCAACTCACAGAGAACTTCCACACCTTCAATAAATGGGTCCAAATCCCAATCCTCACATGACATAACTTACTGACCAGTCATGGACCCAGCAGACTCATACACTTCCCTCAAGCCAAAGACATCACCACCTGCTCCTAAACATCTCTCCACCTCCAATCAGGTAGTGACTGTCTCACCGGGTGCTGCTTTGCCTTTTCACTGGGAACCTCTCGTGTCGCTCCCTCACAATGGGTCGCTCAAGCCGTCGCAAGTCACGGTCTGCCTCCAACCGCCCTCAGCCTGCTGACCACCCCCGTCCGTTTATTGCTTCGCTAAGCACATGCACAGTACAACACTGTCTTTTCTGTCGCCAGCCTGTGACGTCACCACCAAATAGGCACAACAAACAGAGACCAGAGCAAATGAACCGCTCTTACGCCTACATGCGTTCCCCCCCAAACAAAAGAAATGTCCCCATTTCCACAACCAAATCTAGAACATGAAATAATGACAGTCTATAAAAAAAAACAACAGCAGGATGTAACATCAGACATAAATGCACTGCTAACCAAAAAAACTGAAAAAAAACTCCACACCATCTTCACCTGAACACTGGTATGTGATCCGATTTTTTTTTTTTTCATTCATTCATTCATTCATTATCCATACCGCTTATCCTCACAAGGGTCGCGGGCGTGCTGAAGCCTATCCCAGCTGTCTTTGGGCAGTAGGCGGGGGACACCCTGAATTGGTTGCCAGCCAATCGCAGGGCACACAGAGACAAACATCCGCACTCACAATCACACCTAGGGGCAATTTAGACAGTCCAATCAACTTACCATGCATGTTTTTTGGAATGTGGGAGGAAAGCGGAGTACCCGGAGAAAACCCACGCAGGCACGGGGAGAACATGCAAACTCCACACAGGGAGGCCGGAGCCGGGATTGAACCCACGACCTCTGAACTGTGAGGCGGACGTGCTAACCAGTCGCCCACCGTGCCGCCCTTTTTTTTTTTTTTTTTTTTTTTTTTCATTAATACTCAATTCTCTCAGTGCACAACAAAGTCTGAAAAGCGCACAGGTCCACGTATCGGCCTCCCACTTCGGGTTGCCCTTGAAGTAGACCCCGATGCATACGATCCGGCGAGGCTATCAGGGGAATCAGCACCCCTCCGCGGAATAGAAGGCGGGGACAGGGCCCTGGAAGCCCTGGGAGGCCCCCCAAAGGGGAATACATCTGGCAAGGTGTATCGCTGCAGCCTATCATAATGGACAGTCTGGAGTGGGGGCTCATCCTCGAATGGGCTACTGAGCTGATAGATCACACCAACCTCATCATCCCTGTCCATTCGTTGTCGCGCGTGGTAGGACCCTTTCCAGTGGGGAGCCAGTTTACGACGGCTCTCTGACGGAACACTCAGTCACACTAAGTCCCCCACCGCGTATGGCTCGTGTGTCACTCTGGTGTCATAATAAGCTTTCTGGTTCTCGCTCGCCACACGATTGTTCTCCCTGGTTCGCTTGAAAGCTGTGTCCAAGCCTCTGAGCAGCAAGCTAGCAAAGTCCTCCGGAGGGCCGCAGCTATGCTCACTCAAAGCTGGGTGACCTAGCATCACGTCCACAGGAGTCCTGGCCTCCCTGCCATGTGTGAGGAAGTAAGGCGTGAACCCCGTGCTGGAATGGACACTGGTGTTGTATGCGAACGCGACCTGGGAAAGTAAAGAATCCCACTCCCCCTCAGGAGGAGCACTGCGAGGGGTGTTAACAGCACACCACCACACTCGCAGATTTGCTGTGACGTTGTCATCTGGTGTTCTCGACCTGCTGTGCTTCACCCAAAGGCTTGATGTGGAAACATTCAAGTTGTGTGCATGTTTCAGAAGAAGCTGCCCCTGACTCTGCTTGGACGAACTTAGGCTTCTCATGGATTTCAGTTGTGTGGGGAGTAGCTGGCCTTGACCCACTGGGGGCTGAGTCGTCATCAGCAAAAGGTGCCTACAAATCAGGTTGATGGTTAAAAGTGTGTATTCTGAAAATAAAAATACGCATTATAGAGTGTTATGGTGGATGCATGTGTACGCACACAATGCACAGAGAGGAGCCATTGTTCATAGGCTGCCGACAGTTGCAAAACATTAACGTTTTAAGACTTTTCACTTCCAGGTCATTCTTAAACTTTTCCTTTTACGATAACCCCCACTCCATTTGTGGGTTCCATTGTGGATGCATAGGCAGAATAAGAAGAAGGAAGCACTGATCCCTAGACTTGAAAGTGGGGACTTTGAATGTTGGGACCACGACAGGAAAATCTAAGGAGTTGGTTGGCATGATGGTTAGAAGAAAGGTAGATATTTTATATGTTCAGGAGACCTGGTATAAAGAGGAATGAGGAATGAAGTCGATGAGCCACACAATGAAGTATGGACAAGAGTTGTGGAAGCTAGACTCAGGACAGAAGTGAATATTTGTGAGCAACAGTATATGGCTTTTGCACTGGGAAAAAAAAGCTATGTGGTTATTTTGTATTTGTTATTTTGCATGTATGGACACACTTTATCCATACTTAAATGATCATTTTAGTCATACATCTTATGAAGTTTGTGGTCTTATGTACCGCCCAGTGGCACTGATGAAAAATTGTGGCACCCTCCAATAATTAAGTTGCCCATCCCTGGTATAGAAGATCTCTTGGTAGCTGTCGTTTACAAAGTGGTAGTTATCACTTGTTACAACTGGGGATATTGAGGCTACAGCTGTGTATTTTCAAAAGAAATTGTATACTTTCAGATTGTTTGGATGTGAGTTCCAAAAACAAATGCAGAATGAGCAGTGGCCTGATGACGTTTTCTGTGTGACTTCATCCTGAGGGTTGCCATCAGTCATGACTCAGTGCTGGCAGAGCATGTGGCAGCATTGTCTTTAGGTTGTTGAATTAACAAAAAGTCATCCAGAGCAGTCACGAGATGTGACCCTTGACTTAGAGAGGAGATTAGGAGAGGGGGGTTGAGGGAGAGGTTTTGCCACTAGCCAGAGCGAGAGGGAGCACTGAAGTGACACATACAAAAATGTTACCCCACAGCAAAAAGGAAGAAAGCAGAAATTTAAAGGAAGTAACCCGTGAGACACAGAAAGGAAAAGTTATCCCCAGCTCGAAGGGAAGTGAGGCTTTGAGAAGGCAGTGCTTGGTCAGAAACACTTCATCAATCACAGCAGACAGCACTGTGAGAGACGACAGGAGAAATGCCGGGTTCGGACTTGGGGCACTCAGATCACTATGTAAAACAAAAGTGCTGTTTTGATCTTATGAAGCACTCTGGGAAGCTTGTAGTCCAAGATTGTGGTTGAAAAGAATTATTGCAGCACGGCCCTAAGATAATGAATGAATGTCAATTCTATTGGTTTGTTGTCTGTAAAAAAATCAAATTAATAGTGTTGGTCCTAACAAGTGGTTGGTTGATGTACTAACAAGTGAAGTGCCGATGCCAGTTATCGATACTGGTATCATTCTTTGAACGCAGTGCGCATATCAGCACGGGGAAGGAAAATAGAAGAGAAGCCTTATCCAAATGCACATTCATGTGAATATCTATCTAGCCCATGTCTGACTCTCACCAGCACAAAGAGCTATGAAAATAGGCTGTTTATTCAACACAGGTATTCCGTGTGTATATGTTACTACAGATACTAAAAAGTGGTGATTAAAATATGAATACCATATTTTCTGGACTATAAGCCGCTACTTTTTTTCCCTAGGTTTTGAACCATGCGGCTTATATAAAGGTGCGGCTATTCTGTGGCTTTTTCTTCCACCGCTAGGGGTGCTCTAACCTGAATTACAGAACAATTCAGTACAATACATTCGCCATTAACAGGATGTGACTGCAGGTGGAGGATTTCAACTGGCGAGGGCGCTATGCACTAGGTTATTGCATTAGGTGGTGCGTGGTATGTAGTAGAACAATAGAAGATGGCCATTAGCTGCCAAACTGGAGTAGCAGCGGGCAGTGAAATGAAGATTAAGTACTGTTCATTTTGTCTTTTTGTTCCGTTTTAATCAGCAACGTTGCTGCTGTGTTTACAAGGCTGTGAGAACAGAATTGTTCAGATACATACGAGTACATTTGCAGTTCAAAGTCGTTCTGCAAATGTAGTAAATATTTAATTTTGGAACATAGAAGACGACTTCATGGGTGAAAGTGACCTGTGATTTCAAACACAGGAGCAATGAAGATAAATTAATACTGTTCTCTTTGTTATGTTCCGTTTTAATCAGCAAAGTTGCTGCCATGTTAAAAGGCACTGTTAGGAAAGAGGTACATATATCGTCGCTGTCATGTGAAAATCATCTCCAATCTCCATTTTTTTTTCATTTTCTTATTTTTACCTGAATCATGTTTCCGCCTTACAGACATCTCATTAAAGTGAAAATTAAAAATGTTTCCAAAATTGGAGATAAGTGTTTTTAACAGGACAGCTACGACATGTACATTTAAATGTACGGATGTTAGCATTAGGGTTGCCAACTTCTCCTGTATTAGCCGGGACGTCCCGTATTTTGGGCTAATTTGGTTCGGCCCATACGGGACCTTAAATGTCCCGTATATTTACTATCAACTCTTGCAAATACAGAAAACTGCAATCTACCGATCCTGTAATATAAGATGCTTTTAGTAAAGCACTGGATGGCGATCGATTGTCAATAACTATGGACACAGACGGGTTGGCAACTCAATGTCTATTACTTGTATTATTGCTTGAACATAAATTGCTGGTTCTTAAACAGTGATAGCACATTAAAGCGCTCGCTAATGGAGACTCTCGGTACTACACATGACAGATCCTGGATCAGATAAAGCGTCAATCTCAGAACAAGCGGCAATCACTCCACCTGACATGTAAGGACTTCTCTCTGGCTGCGCAAAATGACAGAAGACTGCTTGAGTCAGTCAAAAGCAGCCGGAAAAATATCCATGGAAAAAATACATTTGGTGAGTCACCCTCCTCTTTTACATTTCAGATTTCTTACACCCATTTTTTATGAAAAGAGCCAAATTGTGGTTTCATATGAGGTGACATATCGTCGCTGTGAAAAACACTGTCCATTTTTTAAATTTTGATGTGAATATGGTTTCAGCATTAACGTGAAAATTAGGAAAAAAATCCCAAATTCATACATACATCATGCTCACACCACCGTGGCACCGTGCACCTGTCCCTTATTTAGGAGTGAGAAAATTGGCAAGCCTAGTTAGCATATAACAAATTTCCATTCAAGTCCCCTGGCAGGAAAGATAAAAATTAGACAATACATATCAAGTAAGAAAATCCTTCAATAATTTACACCTGCATATTTAATCAACAGTCTAAAGTGCTTAAGAGCAAGTAGAAAACTTAATTTTGTTTTTCAAGTGCTACAGTTTCTCATAATCCTTTACAAATAAACATATTAGTTTGTTTTATAATCATTTTTTTAATAATCTACAGCACTTTGTTCCATCTTATTTTTGCTAGGTTAAAAGTGTTCGGTTTGAGTTGAGGAGATTTTGCACAACAAATAGCAAGGTTTGTTGTATGTAATGCAGTGATATTATTTAGCAAGCACCACTAAAGTGGTGCTCATCTGCAGTACAGCAAGTAATTGAGATACAAATTGATCATTACATTACAACCTTAATGGTGAATCCATACTTAAATCACCTACTTAATGTATTAGCTTATTAGATTCACCTTGGGTGCAACACTCATCGGCCCTTTGTCCTCTATGCTTGGATAGTTCAAACTTAATGTTCTAAAATACATATAGAAACATCAAGAATCACGCCATTTTATACAAAATATGATGTTTAATTTGGTAATTTGGTAATGTTATTCCTAATGATGCCACATTTTAGTATTCATTTGTAATTTTTAATTGCTGGCGTTTGAAGTGTGTGTTCCCCTCACAATGCACACCAAGATATCAATTCTGAATACAGGAGTTCCTCATTTAACGATGGAGACTTTGCCTTCGGTAGTGACATAACCCAAATTTATACATCGCCGTAGTAAAGTCTGAATTACTGTAAAGGTATGTATGAAAAACACTTATGACATGAATACAAAATCAAATGAATTAGTCAGTATTGTGCCCTAAAAAAAACATTTAGGATGTTATGTTATGTATGCTATTGATTGTTCATCTAATATATAAAACATTTATTACACAATATTTACACAGGTGATTAACTCTATCATGTTGGATATATGGTTATATAACTGTACATTCAATGGATGAAGGATGACCAAAACTGTTCATTGCAGTAGAACTGAAGAAAAAACTAATCAGTCTCAGCAGATCAATATGAGAGTCAAAAGGTTTGTCCGTAATGGGGAGTTCTTGTAAGCACTTATCCCTCTCTTTCTTAAAAGGGAAGTCAACCTAAACATTTTCTTTACAAAAATATGTTCTATGCACCTCCACTAGTCCAAACACGGTGCTCGGATTAACCCATTTAGGTCTAAGGCGCGTGCCAAAACATCTCTCAAAAGCTTATGGTCGACTTTGGAATCACCCTAAAATCTGAAGTTTTCCCAGAAATTCAACACCTACAAAATAATTAATCTCAGCCCCTGTAGCAGATAGAAACATAATTCCAAAAGAATGAGAGATCTTAGGCGTGGTTTTCACACAGGTGTGGCTTTCACACAGGCCTGGGTTTATTATTATTTACTGTTTCAATCAAAAATGAAAAAATAAAGTGTCAGTGGAAGATAAGCACTATTTTTAATTAAAAAAACAAATCAAGTGGTAATTACCATCCTCTGTTCTGTTACAAAGCCATAAATATTGTCATTGTCTACAAACATAGAGTATATCTTAACCATATAACACGTTCGACTGGTTCCAGTGGTCCAAGGTTCACAAGGATGTCGTCTTTTTCACTGCCGTCACTTATTTCAAAGCTCTCCGCGCTCATCTGCATCTTTGTTGTCCACCAGGCAACGCCACAGATAGATATGGTATGTAAAGAATTATTTGGTTTTTTTCAACCCTCCGATCAAGGTTAATATGGGAATGTGCAATGAATGGCAGCGTTGTATGGACAAACAACATATCATAATTTGAGGGTGGAATAAACAAGTACAATTGATTGACAATTGTGTTAAATAGATTAATAATACATGAACATAATAAATTGCTGAATAATCGATAAAGAATACACAGTGTACTCTGCAGTAGTCAAAGACGTTTCTACCAAGGCAGAAAGCTCTTTGCCCTTGGCAACACATAGTGAAAATTCTGATTGGATGACAATACAACCTTCTTGAGCACTTTGGATCGGAATATCGATTTTGGTATGGATGCGCCCATCCCTAGTTGAAGGCAGTCAGGTTGGCCGTCCCTGCCGATGAGGTGTCCTTTATTTATTTTTCAGGGAGTTGGCAACCCTACCGAGAATTGGATTAAAAAAAAGACGAAAATGATGTATACACTCTCCCAGCTTTAAGGGTAGAAAGACGCAACATCACTCTCAGCTCTAGTGCTAGAAACTGCACATAACATATTATTGTAAAGAAAATATTGGGGTTGACTTCCCCTGTAAGAGACTCTCTCTTCTGGCTGACTATTGATGAATTTCTGGATAAATTTACCTGGAAAATCGCAAATTTCCTGGATGCTGTTGCTCCTATTAAAACTAAGACCATTTCATGGCGACATAAAACACCTTGGAGGTGCAATACGGGTGTAATGACTTTAAAATCAAAGTGCAGGAAAGTGGAGAAAAACTAAACTCCCTTCATTTTGACCTGTTCAGACAATGTCTTTGTAATTTTAACAAAGAGTTAGTAAAAGCTAGACAACACTTTTCTAAAATCATTAGTAAGAACCTAAGCAATACACAAACTCTATTTGCTGTGGTCGACAAACTCACAAATCCCATAAATCAAATAGCGCCAGAACTCCTCTCAACAGATCGATGCAATGAATTTGCCTGCTTCTTTAGTGGAAAAAGTACAATATATCAGATCAACATCATCAAAAACCTGCAAAATTCCAAATGATGAAGTACTTAAAAATTACCTAGGAATAATTCGATTATCATGACAGAATTTGATACAGTGGATCAAAAAACTATAATAGCAGTTGAAACCATCAACTATCTGTCTTGACCCATTACCGTTGGACTTTTTCAAAACTATTGGAAATCTGTTCTAACTGAATTACAGCGAATAATCAACTGCTCACTTCAGTCAGGCAAGTTTCCTAAACCCCCGAAAGTAGCTGCCGTCAAGCCCCTTTTTAAAAAAAGAGAACGCTTATTTACACCTTGTTTGTAAATTATAGACCCATCTCAAAATTACCTTATCAAAGATTCTCAAAGTGGTTTTTAATTAACTCAGCAAATTATTGAACTCAAACTGACTTTTTGATAAATTCCGATTAGGATTTCGACCTCATCACATTACAAAAACAGCTCTTATCAAATTAATAAATGACATAAGATTGAACAATGATGCAGGAAAGGTGTCGGCGCTAGTCTCATTGGATCTCAGTGCAGCATTTGATGCAATTGATCATAACATACTGTTGTATGTTGTTAACATACTGTTGAACAGGTTGGAAACTTGGGTGGGATTAAATGGAACAGTCCTAAAATAAGATAAGATAAGATAAGAAGGCCTTTATTGATCCCACAGTGGGGAAATTTTCAGTGTTACAGCAGCAAAGATATAGGTCACACAGGGACGGCGGCATAATGTAGCCATTAATGTATAACATTAACGGCAAACATTCAGGACCAAACCTATGTAAATATACGCAGTAACATGTGTATATATACATGTATATACACACCAACATACATCTACATAAATAGTATGAGGAACACTCATTTTAGCCTGTACATAGTACAGAGGAAAAATACTCTAAGTAAGTGACAGTGCTGCAGTGCTGTAGTGAAATGTAAGGGACAGCATTGGATAAAAATAAAACTAGACTAACAGTATTTGGGAATGTTGAGTATTGCACGGTATTACAGTAGTGGGGAATGTTGGGTATTGCACGATATAAGCTCAGGTGCAGGACTGCACAATTAATTAAAATTACTGTAGTCTAATCATTTTTGTAAGCTACTTTTGTTTTCTCTGCTTTGCTTTTGAATGTCGTTAACTGTTGTGTTTGCAAATGCTTCTAGATGTTGTTTTTGCGTGTGTGAAGCACATTGAGTTGCCTTGTGTGTGAAATGTGCTATATAAATAAAACTGCCTTGCCTTGCCTTGCCTCTTCAGTCGCATGGTGTCATCAGCCTTTTCAATAAATTTACTCAACAAGTTAGTATCCCAGGTACTGAAGACAATAACAAAGTAAACCTTGCCAACATCAAGATTGGAAAAATATCACAATAATTTAGTGACATTGATTGAGATGAGCCTCCTCAGGAAATAAACTGCTTCTTGTACGCAGTGTAGTGTAGGTCACCAGAAGGCTTTGTTTTTTCGAAACCTATCCTCCATTATTTGCTGAAAACGCACCTATTCACTGTTTTTATGCTCATGCCAAAGCCATGTCCAATATAAAAGTTATTGCTTTGCCACTATCTTGTAGCATGCTGAAGTGAGTTTATAAGGTCTATGTAGTTTTGCTGCCATCCCGTGGCAATAAACAATCCTACACCTTTACGTAGAGTGCAAGTTCAAGTATACAAGGAAATAATGAGCTTGATAATATTTCTTGAACTTTTAGTTTGATTGCAATTGATCCAAAGTCACATCACATGGGATTAGGGGATTTGACAACAACACACACAAGCAGTAGTTTACATATCATGTCGCATAACATCCCGTGGCAATAAATAATTCTACACCATTTTGTGGGAAAACTACGTAGAGTGCAAGTTCAAGTATACAAAGAAATAATGAGCTTGATAATATCTCTTGAACTTTTAGTTTGATTGCAATTGATCCAAAATTACATCACATGGGATTAGGGGATTTGACAACAGCACACACAAAGCAGTAAAGATTACATATCAAGCGGAATTGCTCTTCGATCGGTCTGCAAGCTTGCTGAAGCACACAGTATAAAGTTGAGTTGAGTTTAATTAAAACCACCACCAGCTAATGCTTACTAACACCAGGGAGGTGAATCTAAATATATTTTTTTCCCCCACCAACATTAGTCATATTGCATTGCACTTCTCTTTCGTCAATGACTCCTGAGCTTCCATGAGACACACCCTGCAGTAGTCATCCTTCCTGGCTTGTTGGCCAAAACCTTCTACCGGGCCCATGCAGTCTGTCCTCTTGAAAAGCCCTGAAGGGCTCTTGGTTCCTGTCATCCTGGTTGACCCCAGGAACGACCTAAGATACTGTATCTCTGGTCTCTGACTCTAATCTTGTTTTATTGTGTTCCTGTGTTTGCCCTGCTCATCATGTCTCCTCCAATCTTAAGGCCCCGATAGACCAAAAAGAAGCTGGCCAACAGTGACAGACGCTTACCCCCTGTGGCTTCCGGCACGTCACGCTGGAGGAATACACCGCAACGACAGACAGCGACGATGGCCATTAAAGTACCTTCTGCGCATGCATAAGATGTAATACCCTTCCATACCATTGGCGGCGGTAGTCACCATTTCTCATGGTTAGAAAACTCCAACCGTAAAGCTGTTGGCCGGGGGCTGATTATAAAAACATAGACAATGCATTCAGCTATATTCTTCTCACGATGAACTCCTATGCGAAGTAAACCATCACGTTCTTGACACGGTATTGTGGAATAATTGCATTGTCAACCCTCGCTCTTGTAAGACGATTAAGGCAGCGGAGGCGTGCTCACTGTTTTTCCGCATTTGTCACTTCCCCTTGATGCTCCGCACACTGATTTGCTAGCTAACAGCCAATCAGAGTGACCAAATGGCACAACTGGCCACTTTTTTTTAACCAATTCTCGGTCTCTTATCCAATGAAATGCATCAGAATATACACGTGACGGTGTCGTGAGCCTTTGTAGGATGGCCCTTTTTTTTTTTTGAGCAGTGATGAAGGACGCAGACGATCAGAATGATGTTTGTAGACAATACTGATGTCTACGGCTTTGTCAAGTCAAATTTATTTCTATAGCCCTTAATCACAGAAAAGTCTCAAAGGGCTACACGTGCCCATAGCTGACAGCATATACCGTATTTTCCGGACTATAAGTCACAGTTTTTTTTTTATAGTTTGGCCGGGGGTGCGACTTATTCTCTGGAGCGACTTATGTGTGAAATTATGAACACATTATATTGTATCTCTTTCCTTTTCAACGTCAGCAAACAATACACAAACAACCACAGGAGGGCGTTCTAAGGCTGCATATAAACCTGCATTACATTTTGACTTTACACCGGGCAGAATAACATGTATAGTGTATATCATTTCACATCTTATTGTAACCCACATAAAGAAACATAAAGATGAATCCTGAAAGCTATTAAAATGCATGAATAATTTAAACGGTTAAAATCTAACATTTTGATAAATAAATAATTACAATATTATAATAAAGACAATTTGACTGTCTATCAATATAGATCTATACAAAATAGTATACTGTTGCTTTAAGACACTGGCTGGGGTCTTGCATCAGCCACACGTACGGAGCTGAGAGCGGGGAAGAGAACATAGAGATAATTACGACGAATACATAAATACTTTTGGAGACTCGGAAACATTCTACACGGTTGGGGATAAATAAAAGACTTACCGTATTTTCCGGGCTATAAGCCGCACCGTTATATAAGCCGCACCCACTCTATTTTCTAAGAACATTTTGGGAAAAAAATTAAATAATTCGCACCTTTATATCTATGTTGAAAACTTTTATATTTACTGCATTTACAGAACGATTATGAACTGTAAATGTACATGCGTGTATCTGAGCAGATTCTTTCCTAACAGTGCCTTTTAACACTGCAGCAACGTTGCTGATTAAAACAGAAGAGTAAACAGTACTTATCTTCATTTCACTGCCGACTGCCGCGCCAGTTTGTCAGCTAATGTCCACCAGACTCCACCATCTATTGTTCTACTACATTCTACATATGCACCTGTCTTGTTTTATGTTAATAAAGTCAGCCAATCTAACACACGACGTGCTAAATCAACAATAGCATTTCACATCGAAACAACAGAACAGACGTAACATCAGCCAATCGCATTTATGTGCCCTTCAGGGACATCTAGGAAAACATCAAATCAAAGCATTACAGCACCTAATGCAATAACCTAGTCTATGGTGCCCTTGCCTGTTGAACTCCTCCACCTGCAGTCACATCCAGTTAATGGGAAATGTATTGTATTGAATTGTACTGTCATTCCGGTTAGAGCGCCCGAGCGGTGGAAGAAAAATCCATCGCACCGGACTATAAGCCGCATGGCTCAAAATCTAGGAAAAAAGTTGCGGTTTATAGTCTGGAAAATACGATATTTAATTGATCTACAACCGTTTTGGTGAGTTTATAGTTATTTTACCGTAACTGTCTTGTTTGCTACATGTGTGAATGTTAGCATCGTAGCTCGGTGGAAATGATGTGTACTAAGAGCACAATTAATTTCCTCGAAAAATGCGACTTATACTCCAGTGCAACTTATATATATTTTCTTTATTATGCATTTTATGGGTGGTGCGACTTGTACTCCGGAGCGATTTATAGTCCGGAAAATATGGTAAACGAATATTCTGCTGATCTTAACCCCCAGGAGGGTGAGGAAAAACTGAAAAACCCCATCTGGGGAAAAATTAGAAACCTTGAGAAGGGACCACAGATGGGGGAATCCCCCTTCCAGGATGACCAGGCTGCAATGGATGCCAAGTGGGCAACATTGAACACACATTATGATACTATACATACTATATGATACTATATAACTGTTAGTTAGAATAATGTGAATCCATTGTTTAATCTCAGCAAGTCCCGCCTCTAGATTACAGAAATTAGCCGGGTTTGTTATCTCCAGCGGCATGTATAATTGAGTGTCGTCAGCATAACAGTGAAAATTAACGTATATTTACGAATAATATCACAAAGCGGAAGCATGTAGATGCTATACGATAGGGGTCCTAGATTGGATCCCTGCGGGACTCCACATGTATCATTACAAAACTCAGAAGTCACATTGGCATGAATTACACAGTGCATCCTCTTTGAGAGCTAAGAGCTAAACCAAGAAAGTGCTAAACCTGAGATATCAACACATGCTTCAAGGCGTTCTAACAGTATGTTATGATCAACGGTGTCAAAAGCAGCGCTAAGATCGAGTAAGAGTCATATTGATGAGGTGGTCCACGGAGTCCATAGCTAGGAGAAGATCACTAGTCACTTTAGCAAGGGCTGTCTCAGTAGAGTGATCGGCTTTAAATCCTGACTGAAGAGAATTCAAGAATTCTCGCAATAAACGGGAGATTTGAAACCGGCCTATAATTACTGAGGTTCTCCAAATCGAGGTTTGGCTGCTTAAGCAAAGGTCGAATAACAGCGGTCTTAAAAGCTGCTGGTACAGTGTCCGAGGTGAGTGATAAATTAATGATATTCAAGACGGAGGGTCCTAGGGTTGGAAACAATTCTTTGATGAGTTTGCCGGGAAGCAGATTGAGCACACAAGTTGTCTGTTTTGCCGCACCAGCTAATTTTGTTAGACTTTCAATAGATACTATTTCAAATTGAGATAGGCTTGTCAGACAATTATCAGCCATAATACCCCTGCTAACATCAGTATTCACGGAATTCAACAGGGAACGGGGTCCTTAATCTCGTCCCGAATGCGCTCAATCTTTTGATCAATCTTTGTCACGGAATAGAGGATGGTAATTACGACTCGATTTTCTTTTAATTATTAAAAATAGTGCTTCTCTTCCACTGACACTTTATCTTTACATTTTTGATTGCATCAGTAAA
The DNA here is from genome assembly GCF_054856515.1 of Filicampus tigris. Classification (NCBI taxonomy): domain Eukaryota; kingdom Metazoa; phylum Chordata; class Actinopteri; order Syngnathiformes; family Syngnathidae; genus Filicampus; species Filicampus tigris. The sequence goes on along the minus strand of NC_141218.1, from coordinate 35,556,115 downwards.
TAATAAACTAAGGCCTGTGTGAAAGCCACATTTTTAACCCTGTAATGCCTGACACCAGGAATAATGGAGAGAAAATCTGATTAAAAAAAAATCTGAAACCTTTATTTGGCTCTTTAACAAAAAAAAACAACAAAACACAATTAAGAAAATATTTGTGTCTATATGTTTTTACATTTGTATCATAAATGATACCACCGGGATTTGCGTGCCATTCTGGCATTCAAATTATATAACAAAAACATCAGCCTTTTTTTCAAACTGCTACCTTTAACAGAAACTCTTGTTTTATTACTAAATGTAGTAAGCATGAAAGAAGTTTGGACTATTCAACAAGAACGTTGGCCTCTTATGTCAAACTGCTACCTTAGCTACCTTAAATAAAAGGAAAACCTTTTATTATGAACAATAGTAACAATGAAAACAGTCTGTGATAAAGCAGCCTATTTGTTTTCAAATTGGTATCTTCACTTTTTTATGCCATGTGGTAAGCATGAAAACAGTTCCTGTCCTTATTCAGGCAGCGATGAACACTGCATTTTCCGCAACGCTCATGAGAAAAGTCTCCTGTGCAGTGACTGCACCTTTGACGCTTTTCCCAGGATGGGAAGTGGTCCACCATATCCCTCCTGACATCTGGAGGCACAGTGGTCGATCGACACCTCTTCTTTGGTTGTGCATGTGATGATTTGGAAGGTGGCTGAGAGGAAACTGTTTTAGAGGAGAGTGCTCTGCCAACCTCGACTTTGGGTTTTCCTGCGCTTGCCAGTAAAGAGTCAACTGTGGCCTGAAACCTTCTCAGGGACATAGTGTTTTTCTCTAAGTCCAGTGCCTACAGGTCTCATCGATACAGGGACCAATAATTTATGAGTGCCACTATGACACTATGCTACCAAATATACAAATACCATCTTCTGGTTGGGTCACTGATGGTGTAGTGGCACACATGCCTGAGTTGTGTGCAGGCAGCGTGGGATCGGTTACCGCTCAGTGATGGTGTCTGTGTGTGCCCTGCGACTGGCTGGCGACCAGTTCGGGGTGTAGTCTGCCTTTTGCCCATTGTCAGCTGGGATAGGCTCCAGCACCTCCCCACGACCCTGTACAGGATAAGCGGTTTGGAGGATGACATGACATGACATGTTCTGGTTTTGAAGCTGTATTTGTGCAAGGCGGACAACATATCCAGAAGATTCAAACCACCCATAAATCGGTTGTATGTTTCCATAATGGATGGTCTGGGAACCATGATTTTCGTCTTCCGATCCCAGCGTCTCACGTCAAGTCAAGTCAAATTTATTCATATAGCCCTTAATCACAGGAAAGTCTCAAAGGGCTTCAAATATGCACCAGATCATATAAACGACATCCCCTGATCTTAACCCCCAGGAGGGCAAGGAAAAACTAAAAAAAAACATTTGGGGAAAAGATGGTCTCAAGAGTGAGGAAAGAGGACATCAGGTTGACAGGCTTATTGTCACACCACCGTACAACTATAACATTGTTTTGGTGGGCGCTCTTCCCACTTTCGTCAAATGTTTTTCATCCATCAGGCTGCATTCGGGTACCCTGTTAATCCTGATGGTGCTTAGGTAGTATATCCCTTTCTGTAGCAGGTGTCCCAACAGTGTAAGTGATGTAAAATACATATCCATGAACATTTTATCCTCATCGTTGCTTCTATTGGAGCTCTCTTTATCACCGGGGGTCCAATCTTATGTAACACTTATTCATCTGCAGACATCAACTCCTCTATGTCACTTGAATTGCCATAGGGGAAGAGCTGAGGACATCTACAGCATCGTAGCACTGTTTAGCCATATGAAGTGCAGAAATGTAGGTTTGTTTGTTTTTACACATCACATTTAATCAGGAATTGGTGTAATTAATTGATTAAAACATCTTTATGATGCACAATAATGAATATAATGCATACTGCACCAAGAAAAAAAGTTATATTGACAATTGCGCACCTAACACCATATTCAGGTTTTTAACTGTAGTATCAAATTTGAACATTTTCTGCAAAGATTTATTATATACTAACGTGCAAAAAAACAGTAATTATAACTTGCTTTGACAGATTAAGTTCTTATGATAAAAGGTTAGTAAAAGACAAATTAAGAAAATCTCACTGAAAAAGCTTCAAAATCACAATTATCATTACCTTGATTCAGTAAGTTGGGAACTAGTTGAAGCAGGCCATCTTGGATTGTCGCTTGTACTGTGTCCTAACTGTTGTAGTGAAAAATGCATCCACCAGGGAGTAGAGGACAATGTCAGATTGTACACAAGAGAGTTTTGAGCAAGGTTTTTACCATATGGTGATGCAATAACGCTTAGAAAAGATTGTATCAAATTTGATGTGTTTGGCAATATAGGGCTAAGCTCTCAAATTCGTTTGGAATTATGCTTCTACCTGCTACAGGGGCTGGGATATCAATTATTTTGTAGGTATTGAATATCTGCGAAAACCAGGCTTTAGAGGGTTATTCTAAAGTCGCCCTTAGGTTTTAGGGGCATGCTTCGCCAGGCGCTTGGGTTAAGTCCCCATCCCACTGAGCAGCGAACAATGAGGAGTGTTTTCAAAAGCAGTAAATGTATCGTTCATGTCAGTTCATCAGGATTCGTTCAATGTTTCAAATGTTTGCAAAACGCTCGACAAGAGTTAAGTGATTTTTCTTGTCACAAGATAAGTACAGGTGAATGTCTGCCGAACATCTGGCGACTGTTTGGCGAACATTTGCGACCCTGAACGAACCCTGACGTGAACGGGCATTTTTCTACCTTCGCCAACAGTCTGAAATATTTCCCCCTCAGTGGCATAGGGGCTTTAGCATCCTTTCACATTTTTTGGGGGGCTCAACATTTCATGTTCACACCAGCCTTGACGAGACTACTTCTCTGCATTTGGGTCCGCCTGCCTTTGTCTTGGATAATACTGCCGAAAAACATTCAACGCTTCATCCCACACACCATTAAAAAAACAACTCTTGCCTGAAATCATTCAATGGTTGGACCAAAGCTTCAACTAAATTATGAAATGTCAAGTGTTGAAGACTGTAGCATATCAGAGAGATGTTTTGTTTGTCCAAACACTTAATGGATTCAAACAAGAGGTACTATGCATTCAAGATCTAGCTGTGTCAGCAATCGTCAATCCTCAGTAGATCTTTCTCGATTACATTCTTGGGATAACAGTTGTAATAAGTCTCACAAAGGCAGGCAGCCTATCCATGATGTATAGAGCTGTAAATCGACATTTCCCAATGAATGTCACTTAAAGCGCTGCAGCTCTCTTGGTGCACCTTCCTACATCTGTCTTTGTATAGCTACCAAGTTAGGATATACAGCTGTTCCATATGTGAATACAGTTGTTGTAGTAAGAACATCAAGAACATCTTTGACTGTATCTACCCACACTACATTTGGACAATGGGCGTTGCAATAATTGCAAAAGCCATATTTTGCTCCCTCTTTGATTCCTGCCTGTACCGCTGAATGCTTACTGCTCATGACGGAAACCCTATCATAAGCTTGGCCTACACGGTTCTTTTTGTACTCTAGACCATGAGTTTCCAATAGGTGGGTTATGATTGTTTTCTCACTAATCCCTGCTACATCAATCTTTTCTATGGATTTGGAATGTAGAAAACACTCCTGGATAGCTCTATTGTAGTAGTACCTTAGTACGCTTAGAGATCTGTTTCATTTTATTTACATTGTTTGTTTAGCTTGCATTGTTTTGTCTGATATGATGGTCACTTATTTGAACTTTTTGAACTGGTTTGAATGGAATTTCAGTTCAAACCACTTCTGCTAAACAATCTTGAACCTCATTCTGATTGATTTTTCTTGTGTATTTTTCCTTTATGAGTGGAAGTCAAACTTGATTTAAAAGTTATGCCGTGGTTAGAGTGATTGTGTTTAGAATTGCCATGAAGTTTCCTCAATTATCTGAGTCTACAGACACCTCTTTGAGCCATGTTTGCAGTGGCAGTAAGTAACAGCACTATTGTTTTTATGTATTCCCTATTGGACTCCTGGCTCTGTGCCTTGAGCCCCTCCCTGTGTGTGTGTGTGTGTGTGTTTGGGGGGGGTGCATGTGTGTGTCATCTTTCAGGATTGAGGAGAGGAGTGGTGCTGGGGCCAGGTGCAACCAATCTTCATCAGTGCACTACTTAAGCTGGTCCCTGACTCCACCTCATCGCCAGATCAACTCACTCATTCACGAGTTTGTGCATCCAGCCGTTTTTCTAGTATTTCAACAAGTATTTTTACTTCCTGACTCTGTCTTGTTTCCTGCATTCTTCAGATTGTTTTTGCCTGCCAGCCCTGTAACCAACTGGATTCCATTTCCTGACCTGGAACTGCTGACTTTGGGCCACTGCTATCTGCTACAGCTTTGGTTCAATAAAATAATCACTTTCTCTGCCCCTGTCTCCCTCTCTGCTATTGGGGCCTCCACACACCCAGTGCCCATACACTATTTTCTTTGACTTGTTTTTTGTGCTTCTTCATTGACCAGTGTTGCATCAAGTTTTCTAATAGTCCCTCCATATAGCCATGGCTTGTTTCTGCCACTCAAGACCATGCATGCTATTGAAAACCCCTGACCCCTATCTTTTTGGGAGAACTGTATTCCAGTTTTTGAAACCAATTGCAGATCTTAACAATACATAGTCAAACTGTTTTGAATGTTCAAACCAGGAGTGGATGCGGTACATGCTATCGTGAAGCTTTACTTCCTGTCTCCAGGAAGGTCCTTGGAAAGGACTTTTAGGCCTTGTCTACACGTAGCCGGGTTTTTTTTAACAAGCGTGTATCCCCCCCAGCGCCTGCGTTGGAATACACATAAAAAAAACGCATCCACAAGTACCGCAGAAGTGCGTTTTCAAATGCACGCCAAGCCTCTAGGCGGCAGTGGTTAGCCAAATACTGTCCATTCAGAAGGAACTTCCGTCCTTTGACGTCACTTCCACAAAACAAAAAACATGGCGCCAGGTTTGTTTGTGTGGACAGACGCGGAGTCGGAACTACTTTTGAACGTTCTTCTGGACTACAAAACCAACAAGACCCACGAAGGGCTAGATTGGGAGTCCTGCATGACCAAGTATGTCGACGTCTTCAGCCTCTTTTTGGAGCAGTATCCCGGGGAGACGTCGAGCGAGTTTCCCCACGTGAGGGGAGAGGTAACTCGCTCGGTTCTCACAACAAAAATGAAGGCAATTTGAGAAAAATACCGCCTGGCAGTCGACCAGGGACGCAGGAGTGGATTCGGTAGAGTCGTCTATTTGTACTTCGACTTATGTGAGCAGATATGGGGTCACTACCGTGCTTTCGTCGGAGATCGAAACTACAGACATGGACAATTGTGCTTCCTCGCCCGGTACATTGACTCCGACTTCCCCCAACGAAAAATGGCTATTACCAGCGTGGCGAGGTGGGCATCCATGTTGTCTCTATTGAAAACAAGTCGCCTAAAAGTGACGTCGGAGCAATTTGTCGCACAGTGACGACGTAAATCCCCGGGTGTCTACACCAAAATGCGGATCAGGAGATATCCGGAGGTATCCGCAAATCTCCACTGCGGCCAGAATTTTGCGTTTTCACTGAAAAAACTCTGGGGACGTGTGGATGATAGGGCTAACATAGACATATATCCAGCGTTTTCAAAAACCCCGGCTACGTGTAGACAGGGCCGTAGATCTGGTGTTGGAATGTTTTGTAGGTCTTGAGACCATGAGCCCAATTAGCAATTTACAAAACAACTCAATGCATGTTCGTTTTATCTTTCAAGAAGGTATTCAATGTAAATAAATACTCACACAAGTCGATTGAATTTTCTTGTCTGTTCTCTTTTACATCTCTGAAGTTCAGGAATCATATAATAATCAGATCTGGGCAGCTTTCCCATCCTCGCAAATGCTCTCACCCGAGACGGGCGAGGGCAGAAGAGGGGCACGTTCTAACATGCAGCCCTCACATTTATACTGTCTTCAAAATCTAAACATAATGTGGGCTGGTCTCCTCCAGCTTGGTCAGGTCAGGGCACACTGACTCAAACACTTTTAACTGATTATGCGATGTCTGTAAATGTGTAATTGCTATATTGGTTTTTGGTTAGCCCATTGGCTAATATCTAGCCATTCATATAGACTTAGATCCTTCACTGGCTAAATCAGTGGGTCGATTTTGAATTTGCTGACGTCTGTACAGAAAGACAAATTAAATGCGTGAATAAACATGTACTGTAATCTGTCACAGTCTGTCAGTGTTTGACACTGACAATGTTTGACATACAATATTACCCCATGAATCCCGTTTGCCTTCCACCTCCAACCACGAGCTCTGCCATTTTATGTCTGCCTGTTCCTGTGGCTGTTTGCTACACGGTACTATAATCCGAGGTGCACATACAGTACCTTGAAAAAGTATTCAATACCCCTTGAAATTTTTCCCATTTTATGACCTTAAAACTCACAAACCTGAGTGTATTGTGCTGAGATTTTATGTGATTGACCAACACAAAGTAGCAGACAATTGTTGAGGAATGAAAATTTGGAACACGGAAATTTTAAGCGAATATGAAAACCATAGATTGCATTTGTATTCAGTCCCCTGAAATCTGGTGCCCCCTAGATACAATCCAGTGTAGGACTGTGCCGGCTACATTTACGCGATGACGTAAATGTCGGCCCGCACAACATATAGTCGACGTCACCGATGACGTAAATTTGTCGGCCCGCACAACATATAGTCAACGTCACCGATGACGTAAATATGTCGGCCCGTACAACATATCGTCGACGATGAGTTTGATGACGTAAATACGTCAGCACGCACATATGGAATGTCGATGATATGTAAAAACGTGCATGCCATCAGTGGTAAAGAAGTGCGCACAGTAAAAGAAAGGAGAACAGCAGAAATGGTGGCGGCGCTGGATATTAGTGAAGCTGGTCAGAGCTGATGGGAAGATGGATGGAGCTACAAACCGCAACTTCAATGAAGTTGGGACTTCAATAGTCCCACATTGAACAAGGTGGGACAGAACAGTGAAATCGTGCACATGCGCAGTGTTGCACGAATACAGCTGGCTCACATCTTCTGGCACAAGTATTTGTTTTTTATTCAATTTATCGTAATTGTTTTTCACTGGAATGTCATTAAAAATAAGCAGGTGGTTGAATCCTGAAAATTTACAAATGCTGATCACATTCTATTTCTAAGTCTCAAGGTGGAAGTGTCCAGGGAAATACGGTTGGCTGGTCACCCTCGCAGCATACTAAGTATTTATACTGGACGCATGAATGAATAGGCAAACAGAGCTAAACACGAATCAATCATTGTGTTATGAGTTAGTGTACCATCAAATTGGCTTTAACGACGTCCACTAAACCTGTCACATAATTGTATTTTTGAAATCAATACAAAATATAATGGACTATTACTGTTAAGACTATTGGGGCTTTGTGTCCACGCCATAGTAAAAGGGGGTACAGACATACAGTATCAGATCACTGAATCCTCTGTCAAGCATTTGAGCCTAGTAGTCATTCTGTGATACCTGGGTGAGCCTTTTTTGGCCTCATCTTTTGCAATCATCACAAGCCGGCATTTGAGGTCCCCCAGGCTGGGGTGGAACCGTTGAGTTGGTTCAAAGCCACCCTTGTTTTAGTTCTTACCTAAAAGTAATTTATCTGTTTTACAAAAGTCACCCTTCTCGGTGTATGCCTCATTCTAGAAGTTACTTACAAGTTACATAAAAGAGCTACAGAGCTAAATACAAACTTAATCCTCATTTATCAATTTTATTTAATTTATCAATGATATTACTTATCCAAATTTGAAACTGAACTAATAATGTACAAAAACATACAAATTTAGTGAGTGTTCAGAAGCATTTGAAAACATGAGTACACTCAGAAACAGGACTGTAAAATCAGAAGTAATATACCACTTTTTTTTAAATCCAGTATGACACTGTAAATACAATTTTTGGTAAAAAGCTGCAATTTTCACTGCATCACAAGAAGTTAAACTGATGACAAAATACAGTAATTTACTAGTTAAAAAAAGAATCATGTTACTGTATTTTTGCTGCCCCTAAATACATTCATTTGTATTTAAGGGCAGTGTGAGCTAAGCCTGCTCACCATGCATCCATCCTCTTGAACTTTTTTGAAACGGCTTTCATTTTTATAACATGGCCATGGACGGACAACAGCTGACCTCTGCCGAACACAGTTCAAGCACAAGACACCAGAGCTAGTTATGTGCGAGCGAGTGCCGTTGGAGAACGAAGAGCACTGGAAATATGTACGAATCATAAAATGAAATCTTAAAATCAATGCTACACTTTAATGAGGTTTACAGAATTAAACATCTGCCGCTCTCGCCATATTTCATGTATTGGGGCAGGCTCAGTACTAACGTTATTTTCCACTTTTGAGCTATTTAAGTTGTAAAGACGTAAGCAAGGCTTGTGATTTTTTTTTTCTGAGGAGGAGGAGGCATTTGCTATCGCTTGAAAATACTCTGAACAGGAAGATTTGTGGTTCAGAGATTCATGGTGAGCGTCTGTGGTTTAGCTGAGCACTCAGCCACCCTAAATTGTTCATGTTTGGTTTTATGTAGAATGTCTCATTTGGTTGCAATGAAAGTTACTGCAGCCCGTTATTTCTTCACAGGAACAAATGCAAAAGTTTGGATTCCTCAAACTAATGTTATCTGTCTGTAGATCGTAGGATAATTTTAGATAGGAGGAGCTTCAGCTAAGCGTCATCCAGCCTTTGCTACCACCAACACTAACTTTACCAGCAACACAACTTGGTTGCCACCAGCGCCACAGCTGTGCACACCCGCACACATGCTACTTCCTTCTGGTGTGGATTCTCAGGCATCCTCCTGGCCACCTATCTTGTGAGGTGTCACTGAGAGGAGTCCTCGGAGACGACTCAGGACACACTAGAAAGGCTATATCTCCTGACTGGCGTTGGAAAACTTCGGGATCCCCGGGAAGAGTTGGACAAAGTGGCTGGGGAGAGGGAAGTCTGAGCTTCCCTGCTAAAGCTGCCGCCCCCCCAGGACCCGACCTTGCGTAAGAGAATGATTGGATTGGATGATTGGATAGGCATTTGCATGTTATCCTTGTGAGGGTTTTTTTCCAAGTGCACCAGATTCCTGCCAGATTGTCAAAAAACTACTGTCAATATACTTGATTGACTGGCAACCAGTCCCAGGGCGCACGTACCTTCTCGCCCGAAATCATCTCTGGTAGGTTCCAGCTCACCTCTGAGGAAAAGTGATACAGAAAACAGATGGATAACAAGACACTCTAATATAGGTAGAAATCTTTTGATAAACTACTGTATAGACATGTTCACTTCAAACTAAAAGTTGTGGTGAGAGTGGATGTCTAACAATATGCTCACTGCAACTTAAGAACCGAATCGGGCAATTTTAATTGGTAGTCATATGGAAAGGTCAGCACCAGAAAAAATGAAAGGGTCATGCAGTTGAATTACAATTACATTACAATGCCTGGCAGGGCACTAAAGAAGACACGTTGAGGTTTTTCATCCATGTGACATCTGCATTGTGGAGGTCGGACAGCTTAATTTACATCAGAAATGCTGGAATTAATTGTATAAGGTCAGGGTTAATTCTATTGTGATTTATGACTGATTGATTGAAAACTGATTGATTAGATCAGTGTTTCACAACCTTTATCAAAGCAATGGCACTAGGGTGACCATATGTCCCAATTTGCTCGGGACTGTCCCGCATTTTAATGCTTTTTGATGCGTCCCGCAAGTTGACTCGCTGCCCTGCCCCCCATGTCTGATCGGCAGGCACCAATTTTCAAACGTGCATCTAAAATCTTGTTTTTTATTAAACGCCTGTGAGCAGACAACACACAGTGGAGGCTATTATGGGGGCGAGGTGTCGGGCTGTGTGTGTGTGTGTGCGGGGGGGGGGGGGGGTATGGTGTTTGGGCTGGTGTGACTGTCTGCGTGCGAGACTGTGAGAGGCAGGGGTATGCTGTCAATCAAACAGCCGGGCGCACATGCAGGCAATAGTTGTTTTTAAACATACGCCTACCAAAAACAAGCATTTTATCGACGCGTTCCATACAATTATGATGAATTAATGAAAATGGAGGACTATAAGGAAAGTAAGAAGTCTGCAAAGAAAATGAAATGCAGTTACAAAAAGGTCTGGGAACCAGGGGAGAAGCCAGAATGTGGCTGATGGGTGGGCCTGGAAAAATCAGGGTCGGCCTGAATATTTCTCTCACTGAGCACAATCCTCCTGTCCCAACACATTGTATATTCAAATAAAATGACAAACTTAATAATACAAAGTTCTGATCTTCCTTAGACAACCACAATTATGCCATTCTTAATATTCAATAAAATAATTTAAATAATAAAACGAAACATGTCATGTCATCTTCCAAACCGCTTATCCTATACAGGGTCGCGGGGAGTTGCCGGAGCCTATCCCAGCCGTCAATGGGCGAAGGCAGACTACACCCCGAACTGGTCGCCAGCCAGTCGCGGGGCACACATAGACACTGTCACTGAGCGGGAATCGATCCCACGCTGCCCGCACACAACTCGGGCGTGTGTACCACTACACTATCAGCGGACACACCAAAAATGTTAAAGTATATATTTTTTTATTAATCGCAGTGGGTACTCAGTCTGTCAATCTGAGCTATGGGTGAGCCTGTGCACACCCAGGCCCACCCATAGCTCCGCCCCTGCTGGGAAGTCATTGTCCGTGGGTGAAACCAGTGAAAGATGAGTCAGATAAAGCTTTCTGTGAACTTTGTGACTGCCGTTGCTGTTATGGGGAAAAGTGAAAGACTTGAGTTGTGATGGACATAACCTAAAGTTTTTCATCAGTGCTTTCTTTGGTTCTGGAAGTGCATAGTGCTGCTATGGTGGACACGTTTGTTTACAACTGAATTTATTGTAGTTACAGTATTGTTATCTTCTGACTATTTTTGATATACTTCTTGTTTTATTTTCGTTTCGTGCTGTGGATGTTTAATTTGAAAATAATTTGAATTGCACTGGTTGTAGTAGCCTGTCTTTGTTTGGATTGTCTTTGTTACTGTAGTAAATTGTTACTGCACTTCATGCTTTACATGTTGACTTGAGATTTGACAAGGTTTTATTGTGTGTGTGACTATTGTTAAAGTGCATCTACCTCAAGATATGATGAGACTGACAAATTTCAACCTTTATTATGAGCTCCTATTGCAAGGGTGGAGCTATGACAGACTGCCCACCCAGTGAGATTCATGAAAAAAAATTCATGTGTTTTTTTTTATTGTATTGAATATTAAGAATGGCATAATTGTGGTTGACTAAGGAGGATTTGAACTTCATATTATTCAGTTTGTAATTTTATTTGAATATACGATGTGTCGGGATAGGAGGATTGTGCTCAGTGAGAGAAATATTCAGGCCCACCCATTAGCCACGTTCTGGTTCCGCCCCTGTCCTATTGACATTATATTATTATATGTCTCAGAGATTTACCTTTTTACTGGCAGTTTGTGTTGTATTTTTGTAACTGCAGATAATTTCAACTGCAATTCGGTGTTCTGTGTTTTTATTTGTAGATCTATTATTGTTATTTTGTTACAGTTTATTATACTATGTTACTAAACAGTTAACAAGCTGTGTCATGCATTTTTGGTGTCCGTCGCGTGCGTCAGCTGCGTCCCACATTGTCCCCCACAAGCATACTTACTGTCCCACATCTGGTGCGTTTGGATCTGGTCACTCTAAATGGTCACTGTCATTTTAAATACATAAGAAAAATCAAGAAAAAATATTTTGGCTCACATTCACAAAGGGATTTCCTCAGTGTGAAATGCAGGCCTGTTTAAAACTGAACCCAAAGCTGATACAGTAAGGAAGCCATGATTGAATGGCAACAGGTGGGTACACAGGTTTATTGTACTTTCTGCCATCTAATGGAAGAGCATTTAATTGTTCTGCCTCTCACTACATTTAACTAGCACAGATAGATTAAGAGAGACATTTCAAATGCAATCAAATAATTTTTGCATCAATATTGTGAAATTGGATAGTTAGCCACAGTACCCCTGATGATCTCTCTCAGCACACAAGTGGCCATGGCACTCTGGTTCGGAATCACTGGATTAGATTGTGCTTTGCATGAGCACTGAGAAACTGGGGAAGAAAAAGAACATTTCTTTGTTTAGAACTATCCCCCACTACTATCCAGACACTCAATTAGGACCAGCTGTTTCAGTAATACAATCAAACCTACATGCAGAGAAACTCAAAAGCCCACAAAGCAACTGACTGACAATCAAATAAATGAACAAAATAGCACATTAAAACAGCATTAGAGCAAATAACTGACTGAATTTACTGAGGACAAAATAACTATTACAATAGCATGGCGAAAACTGTGTCATACTGCAGTAATGTACTTTGTACAAGAATTAAATGAGTCCCGTATTCAAAAAAAGCACACTATACCCTTTGATTTGTTTGTTTAACATACTGCACAGAACAAATAATAGCCACCAAAGTAACCATAGTGCATGTCAACTGCCCGATTTAATCTATTGTGCTTTTCCTTAAAACAGGATAAGCCAACTAGACATTTACAATTTTTTGAGAAATTCAGTGTGAAGGCTGAAATGCCGAAAGAAAAAATATGGAAGCATGTGGAACGAAGTGCAATGAAATGTAATACTGTACAATATAGAATGATGGGAATGAAATGAAAATGTGTGTGTTTGTGTGTGTGTGTGTGTGTGTGTGTGTGTGTATATATATATATATATATATATATATATACATATATATATATATATATATATATATATATATATATATATATATATATATATATATATATATATATATATATATATATATATATATATATATATATATTAGGGTTGTATTAGGGGTTTTTGTATTCGTCGAGATGGTACGGGCTGCACGGTTCGGTGCACGCAGCCACACGATGAATACGTCCGTTGGGGGGGTGGGGGGAAAGTCATCGCTTGTGACCAAGCGACCGCCACATTTGTTGTTCAGAGAAGAAATAGATCAAAACAAATGTTGAAGAAACATAGCGAATGCGGGAGAAAGCATGGAGTTAGAGGAGCCGTCTGCACTATACAAATCAGCCGTTTTTTATAGTGTATTGTATATATAGTATAATCAGCCGGGAACATTTCGGCTTCCATGTGCCGGTGATGGAGTGCAACAAGGCTGCGAGCGGTGGAGCGAACAAGAACTGTGTCAGCGTTGTTCGACCTCCGTGCGGTATGTTGCAGGTAACACTTCAAACATGCTAACACATGTAAGACGGCATCACCCCGATACAGTTACCGGGGGTCGAAAAAAGAACGCTGCTCAACACCAACAACTTATCCTCGTTACTTTTAAGCAGCCTGGAGATGTGGAAGCAGACAGAGCTAAAGATATTAGTAGCAATCGGCATATACATAGCAACATCTATGTGCACGTATGCTTTAGTCGAGGAGCCGGGCTTCAAATGTTTATTAATCGTACTGGAGCCCCATTACAATGTTCCATCCCGGGCGCATATTAGCATATACAATCGCACAAGAGCCGTGGCAGAGCATGAGCTGTCCTCTGCTGCGCCGTAACTCTTAAAATGAAGTTAAAAGTTACTAGTTAGCAAGTGCTACCTGACTTTATCTGCAACCTCATTCTATCCATACAAGAAAGGGTGTTTTCCAGTGTTTAATCATTATTATTATTATTATTATTTATGAACAACCCTAATGCGCAATTATTCTATTTTGTGCTTTTATAACAGGGAAGGTTTTTTGCTTTATAGCAGATATAATTGTAACTTGCTCTCTGTCAAAACTAAATAAAAAAAAATTAAACTAAACTAAAAAAAACTAGTCTTATGCATTTGAGACTTATTGCTGTACCGAACCGTGACCCCCATGCCAAGGTACGTACCGAACCGTGACTTTTGTGAACCGTTACACCCCATATATATATAGCTGAATCCATGTTATCTCAATGATTGGCACAGGTGGCGTCATCGAGTTGAGTGATGGTTGTCGTTTTCGATGTCGCTGCTTAAATAACGACCACTGATTCAAATGGTATAATTTCAAGATTACTGGATTCATGGTGTCTAATGTATTACATTATTGGATTGTCAATTAAATGCAGAAACGGCATGAAGTATTTGACCAGCGATTGGTGAGCTTAACTGACGAGCTAACCTAGCTAGCTCACAGAGCTATCTTACATGCGTCAGACAGATGAAAGGAAACATTGTAAATGTTGTCTCTCTCATCTTAGAGTTTCAGACCTTGCATGTTGGCATTGTAATAATACATAGGCTATAAGTCTGAAACATCGATTTAAAACATTTTTGGGTCACTTAGAAATTTGTGCAGCGTCTCTCGGTAGGTGGTGCACAACACATACCAACCCCGGGTCAATGTTAATGTTGGACCCTTCTTGTGGACCTGTGCAAATGCACACACAACAGCTGCACTGCAGACAGAAGCTTCTCCTCAGAGAATCTAAATAAAAATGTTCTTATAATCCTTGGTCATAACATTCAGAATGTAGACTGAGTGGGAGTATTCCTCAGACATGAGACTGTTTTGCCTGTAGCAAAGGCTGGCAACGTGGTGGATAATTGGCTGGGTTAGCTTGCTTCATGGCCTTTACAGTTGAGGCATAATCTCAAGTTATTGTACTTTATTAATCCTACTAGGGGAAATTAATTTACACTTCACTACATTTCACTACACTCCACAACCAGCTGGCACCCGTCGCAGAGCCCTGTCCTGGAGGATGGAAGGCTCTTCTATTCCTCCGTGGGTCTTCCTCCTCTTTCCTCCACCCTGAGCAACTCGTCGCAGTCACCTTTCCTTTCCTTCGGATGGCTGTGCGGTTCCCCATTAGACTTATGGCCTGTTGTGAGACTCTGTGCCCTCCCCGATTGCATCTGTCTCCAAGGGGCAGGTGTCAGTTTTGGTCCACAGAGGTATAGTTTACTCACAAATCATACACTGTGCCTTTTTCCACATACACACTGGGAATATTCCTCAGGGTTATAGTAGTTTGGGATTTTTCATTAGTTAGTTTTAATTTTATTCCGATTTTTTTTTATTCAGTTAGTTTTAATTAGCCTTTAGAGTGTCTTTGTTAGTTTTTATTCTGTCGTTGAAAATGTTTCCTTTTAGGATGGCACGGTGATAAACTGGTTGGCACGTCTGTCTCATGGTGCAGAGGTCGTGGGTTCGAATCCAGCCCCGGCCTTCCTGCGTGGGTTTTCGGCAGGTACTCCGTTTTCCTGCCACATTCCAAAAACATGCATGGTAGGTTATTTGAACACAATAAATTGTCCCTAGGTATGATTGTGAGTGTGAATGTTTGTGTGCCCTGCAATTGGTTGGCAACCGATTTAGGGTATACCCCCCAACTGCCCGAAGACAGCTGGGATAGGCTCCAACACCCCCGCGACCCTTGTGAGGATAAGCGGTTTGGATAATGGAAGGATGGATGTTTCCTTTGAGTTAACGTTTTATTTGTTTCTTACATATGAGGTATATTTGTTAGATTAAACATTGCAATAAACTACAATTCCCTAATGACTGTTAGACTTTCCCTCTTCAGAGTTGCTATTCATCGAATCCTTAATTACATTTAGACGTTCTTGCAGTACATCTATTTAATTTGTCCTATAAGGGTTTAACGAAAATTTTAACTGACGCTCATTTGTGTACTTGTGGTGTGAAACACCTCCAAAATTGCTGATGACATTCCTAAGAGAAAGCATGAATAGTGAAAAAAGGATAGGAACTAAAACTGAACCTTGCAGCACTCCGCACAAGAAAGGGACAGACCTTGATTTGTGAGTCCAACAGCCACAGAGAAAGATAAGATAAGATAAGATAAGATAAGATAAGATTTAAACCACTGAAGGCCAGTCCCTGAAATGCCTACACGATCCCTCATCCGATAAATAAGGATGTGGTTGGTCAATAGTGTTAAAGGCTGCGCTGAGTTCAAGCAGAACCAGGATCGTGCATTTGCCGGCATCAGAGGCCATCATGATATCATTAGAGACCTGAGAAGAGCTACTTCTGTGGAATATAACTGACGATAACGAACTGGAATTTATAAAAAAAAATGCTGTATCTATTTCAGGCAAAAACTGGTTTGCCACGTCGTTTTCTAAAATTTTGGACACAAAAGGCAGCTTGGAAATAGGCCGATGGTTGCTAAAAACAGAGGGGTCAAGATTTGGCTTTTTATAGAAAGTGCTGAACAACTGCTCACTTGAAATAGGACGGCACACAACCAGACACCAGTGAGCAATTGATTATGATGAGCAAAGATGGATAGTGCTGAAAACATTTTTTTAGCAAAGTTGTAGGCAGGATGTCTAATGCAGTGTTTTTCAAATTTATTTGAGTCAATTCACATTTATTTCATTGAAAAAATTCCGCGGCACACCAGCAGCTGAAATTGTGAAAAAAGAAGCTTATTTTAACAAGATAAGTGTTATATTGTTTATATAAGCATTTTTTAACATTGAAGAATGACATATTATAACGTCTTGAATAGAAAATAAATAAACACAAAGAAAAAAAGTATTTTATATTGTTTCATATTGATAGTGTGAAACATGGGCCTGTTTGGATAAACATGCGTCACTAATTGGCTTGTCTCTAAACAGACAATTGGCTACCTGCTGCTGCTGCCACCTGCTGGTATGGAAGAGTGCTACAATGTAGTAAAAACATGATTACGCTGCCAGGTGCTAGACCGCACAGGCACACAAATTAGATTATTTCCCACGGCACACCTGACAATATCTCGCGGCACACAGTTTGAAAAACACTGATCTAATGGACTAGAAGAAGTTTTCATTGTAAATACACGATCTGCCAAGTCTTGTAAAGAGACAGGGGAGAAAGTATCAGTAATTGGCTGTTGCGTGACGGGGTTGTGAACTGAGCAGACGGAAGGGGGCGTTATGCTGGCTTTGACACTGGCGACCTTGTTCACAAAAAAAAACATCAGAGAAGTACTGCAGTCATTTTCAGAGGACACAGGTAGAGCAGGTGGTTGCACACCAGTAGTGTTACTTATGGTGTCGAAAATGAACATTGGATTTTTTTTATTGGGGGAGAGAGGATTTGCAAAATAAGAGGCTCTAGCCTCCTTAACCATAGAATTTAATTAAGCTTACAGTTCTTTAAAATGAAAACGATGTACAAAACCTTCCCCGATTTCCACAAGTGCTCAGCCCTCCGACATTTGCGACAAAGCCAAGGAATGTCGCCATTTAACCAGGGGTTAGGATTAGCAGCAGGAATAGTATGAGGTTTTAAAGGAGAAATTTCATCAAGAATGTCAGAGCAGTGTGAGTTGAAAATTAAAACTTGAGTATCAACGCCAACATCACTACTGTTAGGCTGCACAGCATTGTCAAAAGCAGTGGAAAACTCTGCAGAGAGGTTGTCTAGTTTTATACGCTTACTGGTTGAACAATAAGAGATAACAGACAGGCTAAAAAGGATGCACTTATGTTTCCCTTGACGTGTGTCGGACCATTGCCATTGACAAAATTAAACAATTCCATGAGATTAATAAAGTTATTAACCCTCATGGCATGCAGGTACATATGTAAATTTTCATGTTTTTTTGTATTTTCAATCAAAGAGAGAGCATTGAAAAATTTCCCCCGGGTTGTGAAAACATGTACATGTTCAAAATGGCATTGCGCAGTGATTTATGTTTTTGCATTTGGGAGCGAACCACATACTTTATTCAAAACATGCTGTGTACATTATTTGGACGTATACATCCATAATAATTCATAATCTTTGATATATCATAAACCTGGTGTATTTCGATGCATTTCCCGGGATTTTCGTATTTGTCTCTTCAGTGCCTGGCAGTCAATTGTATGCGAAGTAAAACATGTTGTTGAGCTTTTACACCACTATACCAGCTGGTGGCGCCAAAGCCCAAATAATGATTTTGCCTGCAAACCACTGACTGCAGGATTGCAGTCTGACTGCAGCCCCATGACGCTTGACGGTGATTGCTGGTATTGCACACCATGTGGCGCGCACCGCACCTGTGGATGCGCATGCACGCGCGCGACAATTGTTTTGCATTGCTTTGCAGAAACTTCTGCAAAGTTGAACAACAAAGATAGGCCTCCACCACGGCCAGTGATCCTTGGGGGATAATATGAATGAGCAATAGGGTGGGTATAGCTAGTTTAGGGACACATATTCTTCACCCCTTTGCCAGGTATCAGTGAAGAACATGAAAAATAAACCCGAAGTGTGCGTTCACACTAAGCGCGGATGAAGCTGTCCGCTTTGCTTTATTCGCTAGTGTTCGACCGCAGGAAATTTGAAACCTGAATACGCAGCCGATTCATTCGCGCACACCGGAGAGGGGGGGGGCTTCGCTTGGTAGTAGACGACGAGAGCATTTTTGTCAGCCATTTTGCGAAGAACCATGGAGGACGAAGTAGTGGATACCTGCGTTCCGTACTTGCTCTGGAAGAAATACAAATGTCGGAGTGCCACTCGTCGTCGTGTATAGATTTACCACAACATCGAGAGGAGCGCGCAGCTCAGTGAATTCCATGCCTGAATGACTGCCGCTTGCAGCGGTATATTAGGATCACAACTGCCTAGTTCGACAGCCTGTTGGCTCGTATCGATGCTAGGATATCCCACACGGACATGAACCACAGGCGTTCCATTTCAGCTGCGGAGCGCCTGTACATTTGTCTTTGGAGAGTACCGCTTTTGTTGTTTGCGGCAGTTCTAGCTAAATGTATCAGATGGTGTTTAAATACATATGTCATGCTGCCAAATATGAAAAAGAAATGAATTCATGTAAATGAGGTAACAGATGGCGTTCGGATTGATTAAGATAATCTGCTCTGTCAACAGTTTAAATACACGGTTACTTTAGTAGTACAGTAACATGGAATAAAATCACTGGAATTCAAGATTGCTTTTCTTTGCTAGCAGCTATACAGCCATGTCAATTAAATAGTACAACTACAACAAGACCTTTTGTGTATTTATGTTGGATGTACAATATCTAATTACAGTAAATATTAGCAAGAGCATATAAAAATCATGTGTTATACACAGCCAGCCTAAAATAATGTTTACACACATAGGGAAAGAAAAAAATTGGATAAATGCTTAATTTGTAAAAGTACTATAATGCATAGAGAAACCTTTTTTTAAGACTGAAAGAAATTTCCACTATTTATGCAAGAAATTCTTTTCTGACACGTGTATACATTATTATGGATGAATATATGTGCTACGGCAATTCCAGTATGACTCTTCTACAATTACTGTTTTATTTATTGCAGATACCTTGCCACAGGTGACTCATTCAGGAACATAGCGAACAGTTTCCGTGTTGGGGTCTCCGTGTCCTTGATTGTCCCTGATAAGGGCAACAGCAATTTGGGACTGCCTTGTGGATGACTTCATGGCTGTTCCCACCACAGATTAGTGGAGGTCAATTGCAGAGAGGTTTGAGGAGCAGTGGGATTTTCCTCTCTGCTGTGGAGAACTGGATGGGAAACATGTTGCCCTCAGAGCCCCTTGAATACTCTGGCTCCCTGTTCTTCAACTACAAGGGAACCATTGGCTATCTTGGCAGTTGTTGATGCTGAGAAATGCTTCAGGGTGATCGATGTCAGGGGCTACAGACGAACCAGCGATGGTGGGATCCTACCAGGAGCTGACCACCTTGGAGCCCAGCCACATGTCTTTGTTGCTGTTGAGGCCATTCCCTGGACGCATTCTCCCGCCGGAGCGCCGGGTGTTCAATTACCTTCTCTCCCGGGCGAACAGTCCCATGGCAAGATTCTCTGTAGTACACACCCCAAAAGGTTATGTTAAGAGCCACCCACACATACTTGTCAAGGTTTCGTAGAACCCGGAAGAAGAGTGGATCCCAAAAAGGCAGACCAGCGAGAAAGATTTAACAAGATTTATTTACACAACAAAGGATTACTACCGTATAAAGTAGGGATGCTCCGATCGATCGGGCACCGATCATGATCGGCCGATTTTCGTGAAAAATTACGTGATCATAATATTCGATCAAAGCCTTTTATTGCAGATGAAAACATCCGATCACCCGCTGCTCACGCTTGGCTGCCGCGAGACAAAATGGCAAAAAAGTTTATTTGTTTAATACGTGATGACGTCCCTCTGTCCAAAAGCATCACTCGCGCCGCCCTGCACGCAATCGCGCCCGCCCGCGCGAGCTACATTGACTTCAATTGAAACGTGCCGCAGAAAGGCTCCCTAACGCAGCCGCGCCTCCGCTGAAATGTAAAAAAAACAAAAACAAGTAAGGAAATAAAGTGGATTTATTTTGTAGCAGGTGTGTTAAATACAAAAGAAAGAACACTGTCCCTGCTAACATTGGGCAAGAAGTTATAAAATAGAATAATTTGAATACGTTAAATGAACAACATTAATAAATCAAAACATAAAAGAGTGTGGAAGCCTGATTCCTGCCCTGAAAAGATTGCCACACAGACACTAATTGTTGCAATACGTCTTCTAAATTTAATCTTCCTGTTTTTGCAGCCAATGGGATCTTATGGAATTGCAATTTTACTAAATCTTTCTGGTTGGGTGGCAATCTTTTTAAGGCAGGAACCAGGCTTCTTATAAACAGCTCATCCTCATCATCGCCTGGGGGTGCTGGGGGCGGAGGTGGGGCTGGAGGAGAGTTGATGTGCTGCCTCAAGTATAGGAGCATGCTGTCCTCAATCTCTTTCTCCTTTTCTCCAGCGCACCGTTTAAACCTCTTTTTTCCTGTATGAAATGTGAACACCGTATTTGTCACAAAGCAGATTGTGAAGTTTATATTTATTGCAATATTGATATCGCAAAAGAAATCACAAAACAGTATAAAATGCAATAGTAGTCCGGATGAAAAGCATACCATAATTGCATATAGTGTATGTGTAAAAGTTTACTATTCTTAATTGTTTGGCTTTACTTATTGAGATGTACATCGGTTACATGTGATTAAAATGCACTACATTTACAACAAATATTTTGAGGAAAAGAGTACAAAAATGTACCCGTTTCGCACGTCTTGTGCAACGTAAAATGAACTTCCACCCCCGAGTGCCAAGTGTTTTTTATGTCAGTGGTCCCCAACCTTTTTTCTGTTTTTTTCCACGCAGCCCGGCCCTGTGCCAGGGCGTTTCCGCGGCCCCCAGTTTTGGGGAAGCCTGCTTTATGTACATACCGTCTGGCAGTGTTTCTGGGACAGTGGCACAGGCAACAGCTCCAGCCTCCCGTTCCCCCAGAGTATCATTTCTGCCCCGGATATGGTTAATCTGTAAATAGAAATACAAAGAGTGCATCTGTGTGGTAAGAAATAAAGTAAGGTTGTCTGTGAGGCACAATGACCAACCTCCTCTCTCGTTGAGTGAGGATGCCGGTGATGGTCCTGGCATCTCGGACGCGGACTTGGGACCCTCGTTCGTCACAGCAGATTCACCGCTGTACTCTGCGATTCTGTCTCCCTCTGGGACACGAAGGGATTGAGAAAAGACAGAACTGCGGAGTACTTCCATTTTTTGGGCCGGGACTACGGCCGCTCCACTCCTCTTTTCTTGGGGCTCCCTTCTTTCCTTCAAGTACGTGTCACTCAGTCTCTTCCATTTTTTACGGCAATAATCCTCTGATAGACCAAAAAGTTTCAACATAGCAATCAAGTGGTCGACAGTGTGCTAATACTTTGGCTAATGCTAGACTTGGTTAAATTCGACAGCTGAAAAGAAAAGATGACAATGATAATAAAATACACACCATGTATGCCAACCTCCTCGCTCACCAATCGCCAAGGCCGCTCACGTTTTCTTTTATCGTTGTATTGTACAGTTCGGGGTGTCCACAGATTGCAACGATGAATTTTTCCTCCATCTTCTCCTCTCAAATCTGGTCACAAAACCCACCTACTTTACTGTACGCTATGTGTGGTGTAGTACTCTCTTGAAGCCGATTGGGTGCCGCGAGGCGAACCGCAACTGCGACGAATGGACGGATTTTCAGTGGTTCACTCGGCGTCCCATCACTCCAAACGCATCATCCGTGCCGCCCCGCACGCAACCGCGCCTGCCCTCGCGAACTCCATTGACTTATATTGAAACACTCCCATTCGAATTGGTGTGAATGTAGCATAAGTGATGAAAACGTCATTGAGAATAAATTATTTTTTTAAATTGAGCATGCATTCAGGAAAGCTATCTTGAGAGATTTAGGGCCCGCATTTCAGACAGTATATGTTTTTAACAAGGGCTGCAGGAACTGGCAATGGAATGTATGGTATTAACGTCTGTAATGCCTGTTAGTTATTACTACAGATATGAGTGGAAGCGGGAGATACGATCCATTGTGGACAGCAGGGGGAGCTGAGGGGGAAGGCAGTGCACTGGGATTCAATTTTTGGTGAATGTGAGGAAGTGTATGACCAGCGTGAGTGGGGGTATTCTAATGTACAGTAAATAGTCGTTCATGTTGGGGAGTTAGGGCAACATATTGGATGTTAGCTGCAAGCGCACGGCTACCCAGCCTGCTGGGCTAACATAAAACAAAGCTCATGCAGCACTGTACCATAACACATTTGTTCTAATCATACCACGCAAAATTGTGGAATTCCGTATAATGTTTATGGTTTCAAGCTGCGGCTACTGATGGTGGTTGACTGATGTTTATCTATTATAATAATTATTATTTTCTACTACTGGCGAAAAGAGACTTTAAATCTCTCCTCATTCGTCTACAACCACTTCAAACAACAAAGTGTATGGAGGAATGGGGAAAAAAATAATTGGTTTGTTATGATTGTATTATTGTTAATGTTTTATGTAATGTGATCTGTAAAGTGCTTCTTACACAGCTGCACTGTTGTAAAACCGCTATATAAATAAATAAAGGTGAGTTGAGTTTATTGCTTTCATTTGTTGAACTGCTGCATTAGAAATGAAAAAAACAACATTTTGAGGATACCCATTTGTTCATCAGAATTTGGCACCAACATAGACCTTGGCAACAACTTTTACAACACACAGGGCCACCCTTACCAAAATGGGGCCATAAGCAACATTTTATTTTGAGGCCACCACTACTCCATCTCTCCCCTTGCCAATTGTATCATAGGTACAACATGACCATATCCAAACATGCCATTTGACAACCTTTCACAGTAAACAGTTATTAATAGTGGGGTAATAAAATAAAATGAATTATCCCTGAATGAAATAAATACATTATAAATAGAATCTTCAAACTAAGATAAGTTCAGTAAATTAACAAATCTAAATTAAGCATGCATGTGTGTCTTTTATAGAGAAACATGTCTGCATTTTCTGGATGGAAAGTCATCAATGAGATTATTTTATGACAACTGCTGTGCTCTTGTGCCATTGATGAGCGGGGAGGTAAATCTTGATGAGCTTCATTTTTAAAAAGACTGAAACAGGGAGCGTTACTGCTCTGCAGAGGACAATATCTAAATAATAGATAAGATATGGGATAATAAATATAAAAAGCAGGTATTTGTCTTTATTATGTATTGTCTTTAATTGCTATTATTCTAATATTTTAGCTTTTTGTATCTAATACTAATTTATTTTCTGACTATTCTTTTAAGTTACTGTATATTTAAAGTTGAGTATTGGTAATTGAATAAATACTAATCCTGATTGTTTTTTCCATAATCCTGCAGCCATATATTGAGGTCATACATTCATGTGAGAATCTTGTCATGGTTACTACATATGCATAGCCATAGTATCAAATACAATCAGTGCAAATGTATCTTAACTGTTTTACTTTGATCACCCATATGTACCCTTCAATCAAGCTAAGGTCATTTCTGCCATCAAGGCACTGACAGGAAAGGAAAGTTTTTATCTGTCCCTTATTTCAGTGGACTGTATTATTTTTCAAAAACATTGTAATACCAGCCTCTAATGAGGACGAGGAGGAAGGGAAATGGAAGCATAATTGGAAAAAATGAGGGACAAAATACATGAAAGTGGGCTAGAGTGGAAATGAAGAAACTTTAAGGCTGCGTTATCGTGTTTCCCTTGTGAAGTTCAGTCGTCCTCTGTGAATCTAAAATTGAGGTGTGGGGGCAGAAATAAGTCAGGAAGATCAGATGGAAATGACGGCCACCAAAATGTGACCGAGTTTACAGTGAAGAAAGAAGGTAGAAATAACTCACTTGCATTTTTATATCACTTTCCCACTTGCTTTTCAGAATGTGATAAATGGTAATTAAATCAGTAGCACTGTCAGTAGAATCAGCTTCTCATACAAAAAAAAGCTGAGTGACACCTGAATTACAACTTCGGAACTAACTGCACATGCACTACTTTGGCCCTGCAAAAGGTACAATTTAAATTAGAGTCCAAAACTTTGCACTGGTGTAGATGAGGGACAGAAATGAACTCTTACATACCTCTATGTTGTCCTCTGTTGTATCAGGTCTAATATTGTTTTCATGAATTAGTTTATCTTTCATTTTCACAAGTCTAATGTATATAAAAGGTGTTGCCCATGGACTGTACAGTGACGACTTTTAAACTTGTTTCATGTTATCTGCAGAGCTGGGCACTTGACCCTTTTATGCTGGTCCATCCTCCGTTCGCGACCTGGATACCCTTCTGGCCCCGTCCCTCCGTCCTTATTCATAAAAATTATCCCCGTCCGTCCTTTTAAAGTGTCCTTGCTTTCCGTCGTTCCGCCACGTCACTGAGACGTCACACATTTTTTTTTTTTTTAAACTCTGTGCATAAAGATCATTAGCTGGCTAATTTCCTGTGCACATCCACTTACATTTTATATATTTTTTGATCAGGAAAATGAAAATAGTTGTCATTTTCTATTTTATCAATACATTTGGGAGAAATTAGGAAATAGGTGACTCAATGAATAACGCCTCTTGTTAATGAGGAGAATGGCCGCGCCCCCTACCGTGCTATCCTTGTTCGGCCGGAGTCACGGAAGGAACCGATTCCAAACTCTACAAAGGGAAATTGTTGTACTTTCATTGCTTATAACATCCAAAACAGTAAGCACATAAATTTTGGTGCCAATTGATCACTAATGACCACTTCAACATATCAAAAGGATTAACCTCTCCGTGGCGAATGAGGCCGAATGAGGAAATGTGGAAGTGAGCAGAGCTGGGACGAGCGCACACTGCTTCTTTGCTTAAAAAAAAAAAGGCTTCTTTGCTGATCACGGTTAGGACGAGCGAGGCATTTAACACCAGTCAGGATATTTACAGAGACTGAAGTGGGAATGAGGAGACGTGCACATTTAGTTGGATGAGGAATGGCCCCAGTTTTTCGACCTACAACACGCCATCCATTGGAACGTAAAAGCCGAAATGGTGCGTTCCAATGCGGCCACACTCGGCTGTGGAGTTGGATGCGCACGTTCAAGACACGCCCGGTGTTCAATGAGGTCTTACCTCACTCTGACTCTGCTTCACTTTCGCGACTGCACGGGAGGCAACCCCACGACATGAAGACACATGCTCATGATCACCTCCACAAGATGCGCAGACAGTAAGGAGCTAATGTTGTTGTGCTAACGCCTTTTGTTTTAACTGCCTGAAGCTAGTTTTTGCTATTAGCTGTACTGTTATCCTACTGTTAGCTAGGGAGGGGAGGGAAGGGGCGTGGGGGATAAAGATCCAGGCTTGCCTGATTGCTTGCCCACTGGCAGTCGCCGTCTGCCTCCCGAGAGGTGACACAAGTTTAGCGTCGATAAATGTCCGAAATATAACCAGTAGGGGTTCGTGTGCGCATTCATGCTCTTGTCCGCTTCAGCCTGTGTAAATGGAAAAGTGATTGCCACGATATCTTTGATTTTGTGGAGGTGATCATGATGAGATCATGTTTTATGTCATTAAATCCAAAGTATTGTGCAGAACACTTTTGTACTTTTCCAGGTTGAAGTGGACAAGAGTAGTAATGTGCATTTGCATTTTGGTGGCGATCGGTCACCGTTTTAGACAACAGAACCGACAAAGCGAGCAATATTACCACGCTTGCCTCCCTCCCGTGACGTAGACCCCTGAGACCAAAACAATAACAAGACCAGCCCCAAAAAGGGGCGGGGCAATTCGTCATAAATCGAATCACAAAAAAAGACCTTAAATCACTACAGACTCTTTTGAGGGGGGTGTTTTAGTACTGATGTCATTTTTACATGCAAACCTATTATATAAGTGCCAATGTTAAGCTCATCCAAGTGTCACTTTAAAAGTCATAATTGCAAAAAATATGCTTGGTGCAAACACAAAACTGCTCATCACCAAATGACCACCACACCTATAGTGAAGCATGGTGGTGGTGGTATAATGCTTTGGTGGTGTTTTTTTTTTTTTCAGCCTTAACTGGCTAACTTTGAGAAGCTAGAAGAATTTATGAACAGTAAAAACTAACAGTCAGTATAAATACAAAATCTTCACACTTTCGGCTAGAAAGCAAAAAAAGGGGGCTTATTTTAGGGGTGCTGAATGGTTTGGTTGCATTTAATTTAATTTATGTATTTATATATTTTACACAAATGCTAAAAAATCACATGAAGTATCTGGAAAAACAAATGCAATAAATATTCACCTAACCTATCATTATTCATGTAAATATAATCTGCATTTTTTTTTTAACAAGGAGTTATCCATCACACTCAGTTTAAAGGTGAGCAAATGTAAACGGGCAACATGTTTCACCTCTCAGGGCTTCATCAGTCGACTAAAGAGAACTGAGAGGCAAAATGCATTGTTTAATAAATGTGCTCACTTTTAAACTGAGTGTGGTGGACCCCTCCTTATTTAAGGACTCTCCTCTTCCTGACACCACCGGCACCAGTTGAGGCTATCTCTGTGTTGTGCGGGGTAATCTCCCCTTAAATTTGTTAATCAAAAACCTGTGCATTTCCATTGACTTCCTAGTGTAAGGCAGATAGCGCTTGTCGTGTGCCATTCTTCAATCCATTTCATTTAAACATCCTTATTAGTGGATGACCGACTGATAACACATTAGGTGATAAAAATCCCATTATCGTGAACCTCACAGTGTAGCCTTAAAAAGATTGGACTGGACAGTTTTTTCTGTCACTACTGGAATCAAACACAAATGCATGTGTACAAGATATTATCAAAAAAAAAAATCCTCCAACAGTATGTTCTGATGCAGCGAGCTCAGACCGAATGGCCCGTCTGGCCACATCTTCCTAAATAAGGGTTTTATGACAGGGAATAACAGGTCTAGTGTCCGAGTGGTGCAGATGTTGTCAGAGAAGCATGATGTTTGTGCTATCACAGAGTGGCGGAAGGAATGGATCCATTCAGGTGCACCGCTTGCAAAAGAAGCTGTGAGTGATTTTTCTCCCGCTATTCTTGGCCCTCTGGTCGAGGTTTTTACCCTGATTTGAAGACCTACATCAATGGGTGGTTTTAAGTCTTGCTTGGGAATCAACAGAGCTGGGCACTTGACTCTTTTTTGCCGGTCCGGCCGCGACCCTCCACCCTTGACCTGGGTACCCTTCCGGCCGCGACCCTCCGGCCATATTCATAAACATTGTCGGCCTCCGCCCCATTAAGCCCCCCCTCCACCCCCCAAAAAAAAGCGTCCGTGATTGACGTCGCCGCGGGAGAGATGCTAACGGCAGAGGCTTTTTAAAGATCATTAGCTGGCTAATTCGAACCCGCTGTGGACATGCTTCAAATGCGCCAGTAGTACTTACCCAACTGCGTGTGCTTACTTGCATCGCAACCCCCGGGGTTGGATTTGTCGTATTGTATGTCAAATTATTTGGGTCCATCAGACGGCCAGAATGCGCAGTCAACAAGTTATTTTCCACACTTCCCCTCCTTCACACCTCCGGCCTTCAAAATAAAAGCATACCAGCAAACCACTATACACAGCAGGTGTGCTACGGCGTATTTCCGGATGTAGAAGACGCCAGAAGAAGTGCATGAATTCCACCTTGATGGGCCAACGTCATCCTTGAGTGCTGCGTGCAGCTTGACTATACTCATGGACGCAAGTTGTTTTAAAACAGTTGCATTCCAAATCGGGAGGCGTCGCTTCAAAAAGACAGCGACAACAATGGATATCGTGCCTGCTACAACCATAAAGGAACCGAGATGACTAGCCGATGCATTTAATGTTATTGTGTACACGATTTGGAAGGTGGTGGCTAAGGGGGAACATGGGTGAGTAGCTTCTTTTTACACATACGCCGCTGCCAAACTAGTTTGCTTTGCAGCAGCAACGAGCTGCGTGCTGCATCCTCTCTCCCCCTCTCATGTGACATAATGGACCGATCAAAGCAGCAACAATTCCTGATGTGTGCGTGGCATGTGTTGCAGACCCTTCACCAACAGCACAATGCGTCGGTCATGTGAATCAATGCGGCAGTAGAAAGAAGCCTAAAAAGAAGCCTTTCACCGAGTAGACTGATAATAAATTTGGCTGCTTCGCTAGCACGTCACACGCATGAGGGCCGATTAGTGGGCCGGACTAAAATCCACTTCCGGCCATGCTTAGTCCAGCCCGTTTTAAAATTTGTCAGCCCGCAACCCCCGCCCCAAAAATGGGCATCCGGCCGGGCCGGAGAGTCCGACCGGTCCGGCCCAGGGACGGACTGGACTGCCCAGCTCTGGGAATCAACATGTAAACCTGCCGCCATGTTTTGTCATGGTACATCGTCAGGATGATGTGCCAGTGGGACTGCCTGAAAAATAAAATATATCGTGTTAAAGATTCCTTTGTGTGGTCAAAAAAGCACAACTTCTCAAGTCGCAATGCGTGGAACATACAAGACAACTTCTACTGTTTGTGCCATCACTATTGTGGCACTTAGTGAATCTGAAGGTAATGACAGTTCTGGAACCACTCTCACATTACAAAGGTGCAAGAAATACCTGAAAGCTCAAATTGCAGAAGAAGTATTTGTCAGCATGTCATATGAGGTTGAGGTACAAGAACCTGTCGATGCACATAATCAGCAAATTCAGACTGATCAATTTTTGGTTTTGCAGCACAAATCCGCACGAGTCCGGCACGCAACGAACCGGTCGACACAAATGGGTAGGCTTTCATGCTTGAAAAGCCCTTTTTTTTTTTTATCATGTTGAACATTGCTTCAACAGCTGCTGAACTTGCAGTGATACTGGTGCTTCGGGAGAGAGGGACCATTTTTCCTGTTCAGAGTAGTGACTTCCAAGTCTTATGGTGTGGGGAATCTCAGGGGAGAAGTTGTTCATATCTCTGTCCCCATCAGCCATGGCAAGTGGCCTGCTCTCCTCACATATTTCTGTCACCCATTGACTTAAACTTAGTTGGCGAGTAAGGGAGTCACTCTGTGTGTTCGAAAATAATACGTCTTCAGTGATCCTGGGGCCTGATCTTCAGCCTGTCAATCACAGGAGGCGTACCAACCATTGAGAAGAAAGGTTATTGTCTATTTAAAAGTACAGCGCAAGGCCGGAGCCATGGGGGGGGGGTTGGGTGTGCGCAGGCCCACCCAGATTGACAGACTGCCCACCCAGTGAGATTCATGAAAAAATATATACTTTGACATTTTCAGTAAATTATTATTAGATTATATTTGAATTTGTGTTTTGTTGTGTGTGTTTTTTGTTTTTTATTATTGAACATTAAGAATGGCATAATTGTGGTTGCCTAAGGAAGTTCTGAACTTCATATTATTCAGTTTGTCATTTTATTTGAATATACAATGTGTCGGGGATAAGAGGATTGTGCACAGTGAGAGAAATATTCAGGCCCATCCATTAGTACTACAGCGCGGCCATTTCTATCAATATTTGATGTTTATTTTTCCATTTCCATATTAAAAAGAAATGCAGAGACACAGATTGATTGAACATAAGTTTTCAATTTATTGATTTTGTTGAATCAGACTTACTTTATGTTTCTGTTGATATAGAAAATTAAAACAGAGTGAAAAGCCTATCCAAAGAGTGGCTATATGCAGACTATGTGTGTAAAAAGGAGCATAAGGGTGTGTAATTGTCTGAGTGTCATGAATGCTATTAATGAATGGTGAATGAACTTTTGCTCAAGGGCAGCTACGCCTGGCCTGGCAGGGGACAGGCCTTGACTAGTTTGTTTTTTATTGCTAATTGTGTACCTTTTGTAAATGCATTGTCACTTTAAAAACACAGCACTTACCTCTAATGATTTGTCCAGATGACATGTTACACATGGGAACTATTTGGCATACTGCAGGATTTGTTCCTTTTGCCACTTGAGTTGCTCTTTCCTTCTCCTCCTTCGTGCAGGCTTGAGACATTAGCCATACCACCCAGCCAACATCATTTTCAAGTAGCCACCTGAAGGATTGACCAGTATATTTTCCAAAAGTAACAACTAACTGGCCCTTCCATATGTCTCCCACAGCTGTCTTAGCTGCAGCCTCTGCCTTAGCTTCGTCTGTACACAGCAGCTTGGCTTTTCCTTGCGTGTACAGATGGATGGACGGATACTGATGCTGTTTCAAATGGCTGTTCAACCCTTGTCTCTGGTTGAAGTTTTCCCACAGTCATGACACTTATGCTCTTGTGATTCATGCAGTTGCACGTGGCGAGTCAGGTTGGACTTCCAAGTGAAAGTCTTGTTGCGCACACTGCATCTGTGTGTGTTTGACACATTTGTTTGTCCTTGCTGTAACACAAATAGATATTTCAGATACTCTACATTACTGACAGTTTACATGATTAAATTAACAATGTAATCTAAAGTTATTAGTGAAATAAATGTCCACTATTTGAGAAAGACGAAGTGCACCAATAGACTCTCATTATTAGCAGTTTGTCATTAAAACTAGTGACTATGATGCTATAGAGTCAAGATATATTTTAGTGCAACCTCGGCTCTTGCCTTGTCATCCATGCTGAGCTACATTTAGCCCCAAAACAATGTTTGATTCGAAAGCACATTAAGGCCACTCCCTTTCAGAAATTCGAATTAGGATAGATAACATAGTAGCTCAACTGAAAATAAAACGTTTGTAATATACAATTATTTTTTTGAAATAGAGTAGCTATCTGTAGATTATTTGGTGAAATGTTTATCACACATGAAATGTGAAGCCGGACACGCATCCGGGCGCATCAAAGAGGAGCGACGCTATTGGTCAGCTCCTCGCTCAGCTACTGGTAAACACTGCTCAACCATTGGCCAACTATCGGTTGGAGCCAGCTCAATTTAGGCACTCGGACTCGTAAGTGCTTGGGAACGTGCTTGTTTGGCACAGTTAATAGAGCGACATGCTTTCAAACACAAGGTTCAATGCTCCTTAGATCTTGAATTTTAAAAATTCAAATTCATTTAGGGTTATTCGTGAACATTGTATGCATAATGTTTATTACTTATCCATGTTTGCACTACACACCTACTGCTAAAACTGCAATAGTGCTACTTATGGTCGTTTAGTAACTGTTAAGCCTACAATCCTTTTTCCATCTGTGTATACTTTTTAAGATTGCCTCAAACCATGTGCAAACCAATTGGCTAGAAGGCCTCAATGATTCATGAAGCTTAATTTCACCATATTAGGACATTCATAATACTTAAATGCAGAACTGGTCATTCCGCCTAGCCAACGGACCAGTACGCCATGACGGACGCCCATTTTCCCGGCAATGAATGGGATTTTTTTTTTAAAAGACGGATTAAGTGTGAGTGGATTTTCGCCCGTCTATTTAATCGTCTATAACGTGACATCGATGATTGTAATATTTGATGCAGGTAAGTTTGCTGTTTGATTCATATATTTTACATCAGGCATGTTTTTGATCAGCGTGATATCAGGGTCACACCATAGACTCTTGACAATAATAGATACGTGCTCGCAGACGACTCCTGTCAATGCTGCTTGTATTCTGCCCGTTTATCTTAGAAAGAAACATGCAGAGTAAACACTGCTGCTATGGAAGTTGCAGAAACAACTCCAGACACGACCATCCACATATGAAGGATGTATTCTTTATTCGTTTCCCGAAGCCAAAAACTCAGAGGGATGAATGTGAGTGATGGGTCAATTTTACCTGTTTGCACAGGCATGCAAGTTTTGGTTCAACATTTCCATTTGTAGTGCCCGGACAATGAGGTATATCGACTATTCTATATTCTCAATTGTATTTCACCCATTCACAGGTTTGTTCCGAATAAACAGAACGAGAGGCTGATGTAAATATAAAAAGTATTTTTATTCACAAATCAATAAGACAGTGGGCAAAGGTACAAAACAGTATAACAATATATATTAAAACCCATGTTGGTATAAAAAGGTTCACGCATGGCTGGTTCTAACTTCACAGCAAACAGTAATATTTTCAGTATTATAATATTAAGGATGAACACAGCACATCCACACTCAGGATGAACACAGCACATCCACACTCAGACCCAAATGGGTAGCAATAGATACCGAGCCAAATCTATTATTGCACTTTGCTAATTAAATAAACAACTAAATCAGCATAAATACATTACCAAAAACAAATAATTATGATTTCTCTCAAAGAGGTCAAGAATTGAAAAAACACATCATGGGGACAAAAACAGTGACACGCTATAGTCCTTAAACGGACAAGCCATTTAACAATGATGACTTAACGTTTTGTGCCTTGCCTCTGAAGATTTACCAGATGCCTGGAGCATTTTGATGCTTAATGCACTCGTGCACAACGTCTGGCGTCCTGCGTATATATAGCCGGCACAATAGTACAACTGAGGCAAATCACTAATCACAAGGTGGAGCAAGAGAGGGAGAGAGCCATCTGTCACCTTTGGAGCCTTCCCCTTGGTCCTAAAATCCTCTACACTACATATTCAACATTAATCTGTTAATTACATAGGAATACACATTTTATATGTTGATGGGATATCATAAAACATTTTTTGTCAGTCTTGCATACATTTTCACATGATAATCACAGCATTTTAAACCCAGACATAATGTCTGCTTGTGTTGCACACAAGCAAGTCTCTTTGTTAGCAGCTAGCAAGCTAAGCGCTAGCTTGAAAGGCTTCAACGATGTACAGAAAGGCGATTTTATCCTGACAAAAAACAAACAAACAATTTAAAGAACGTTGTATACCATTTAAGTAATACTCGTGGTCGACATACTGTGTCCAAAAGCAACATACCTCTGCTGTCATGAGACAAAGATCCATAGTCCCCACATAGTGCCACTTTCTGGATTTACTGTTATCCCGTATCACAGAGCTAGCCAACCTGCGGCTTGTGAGCCTCTTTGGCCGGTTTCATGCGACTCCTAAAGCCCTTTCTGAAAATTAGCTTAGCTGGGTGCATTGCACTGTCAACCCCATTTGTTGTGTATGTGTTCACCTTAAAATATAATTTTGCTCATCGATGTAGCGTTTAAGCGCGCCACTTCCAGGTTCGTGTCACGCGGCCAATTGGGTGCCGGTATTCGCAATACCATAATTCACCAATACAGTAATTCATAGTAAAGTTCAGCAACAGTAAAAAGTTCATGAAATTAAAGAACAGAGAAGTTCATGTGATTTATCAAAAAAAACCCTCATTTCTTTTTTTTGTTAAAAATCGGAATCGAGAATTGCTATGAACCATAATCGAATCAAATAATCGGAACCGGAATCCTCCAAATTCAAATGATGCCCAACCCTAATAGGCAGAGTCGCCCTCCTTGTGGGTGGTGGCCAAGAGTATAAGAGTAGGAATCCTGGAGGAGGGGGTTAGACCTTCTTCCGAAATCTCGCAAAAAAGGCTCCACGGCCGTCTATTGCTCTTTCTGGCATCCATTAAATAGTTCAAGTGAGAATATGATGTCTTTTGGTAATTACTATTAGCATAGCGAGCATTTAAGATAAAAGAACCGGGCAAAGGTTCCCCCCAGAAACCTTTCACAAGACTGCAATATACATCATTCTTGTCGTCTTTGTACCTGAGGTAAGAACATGCACCATATCCAGCTGGCATCCAAAAAATGGTCCAGCTCTACTCTGCCAATGTTATGTAGGTCATACGCATGGTAACACCGTGGAATTAAAACCTCTTTCAACTTATAAACCGTTTATTCACTCCTCGACCGTGGGCTAATATCTGCTGGAGTGGATCGTCCCATCCAATGCCTCTGTGACAAGGTCTTGAAGGATGAGCTTTCCCTTTAAACTGAATGGTGCAATTAAACAAAGTGGATCATAGAGAGAGGCAATGATGGTCAGGCAACCACGTCGGGTTGAAGACTGATCTTGCAAACCAATATTGAAACTGAAAGCGCCCATTTTGATGGACCGTTGAATTACAAGTGCACGCTCTGAAGGGGATGGATGGATTAAACATTCACATGTACAGTAAGTACTACTGCCTTCTTCCTGAAGTTACAAAGCACGCCCATCAAAGGATTGATTAGATCAGGCCCAGTTAACAGAGTGTTGTTTAAAGAGAAACCATGGAATTTGGCGGAACAATCAAATACAACTCTTAGCTTGTCCGGTTTTCAGGGATGAAATATGCCATGATGCTGAAGGTACCACTCTGTCTCTCCCTCAGATGTTGTGGGTGCAGGCTTAGCATCAACTTTGTTAAAGGTTTCTTTCCATAGATGTGATGTATTCATCATAATATTGTTTATTGGCCTTCAACTTCATGGTAAGCCACTGTTGTCAAATTGTCGATAGTCTCTTATTGTTTAGTAGGTTAGGTGGACTCTTGCCCTTGAAGGAAGTGGCATCTCATAATGTCTTGTCTGTGTGATATGGTCACTGAGAAACCGTACTAAACAATCATCATCCTGCGAAACATTTATTTTCACAAGTTCTCTTGATGAAGTCTGATTCTAGGGCTTTTAGAACATCTGTTGTTGATGGAATTGGCATTTCTTTTACAGAGTGCTGATGCACAAAACGCTGACTTCTTTGCCTGTCTGGGTGGGTGTTTGATGAGCCAACAATACTCCATCCTAATTTTGATCTATGTGCATACAGGTGTGTTTTTTTCCCCAATGACAACCTCAAGAGGAGCAAATGTGGATGGTCAATCGTGTCCACTCAGGAGCCCTACGTCACCATCTTGAAGGGGTGGTATCTTATATGCCAAAATGTCTGAGATGAGGTCACAGTACAGGCCTCTTCATATTCGTACGCATGGGCAACAACGGGCAAATTGCATCATGTGACCAATGTGTTTTGCTGCGCGGCACGTCTGCGACATGTCTGTGTTACAGCGCCAAGTAACAGATATGTTTACTTGAAAAACAGGTTCAAGTGTTAAGAAAGTGGAGCCAGCAACGCTTGTCGGCCAGGACTCATCGGCTATGTTTATTTACACATTTAACAAAATGACCAAAGTACAACAATGTCCTATTGCAATCTTATCCCATAATTATCCAGTATCAACCATACTGTATTATATTTATCTATCAAGACATTTACGTGTTCAAGTAAAACAAAATTTTTATACACAAATACACATCTGTCATATTCAATATAGAATATACTCAAAATCACAACAAACTTCTTTGTAGCTATGTAGATTCAAGTTGCTGAATCCATCTTGATTAAAACTGTAATTTGCATCAAAAGTGCATTTGTTGATATTAAGATGCTAAAGAATCATCTATGGGAGTAACACACGGAAAAAGTCTCAATGAAATGAAAGAACAACACAGTACAATAATTGGCAACTGAAATTCTTTCTAAAACAGTGAAACAATCTTTACAAAGTTTTAGCCAGTTAATAAATCAAATCAGCATCCTAATTGGATGGAGAAGCTGTAATGCACAGACACGTTAAAACAATGACTCACATTGCCAAGTAGACGTCATTTTACCTTCACCTTGCTCGTGGTCAGTTCACTTCCTTTATAAACGTCTTTTCGCACTGTAATCCAAAGCAGAATATCTTAACGACTATACTTGGGTTTGCCCAACATGGAGTGGTGTTTCCAGGCCAAAATAAACACAAAGACAACAAAAACAGCACTGAGTGGACTGTGACAAAGATGTGACGGCCATCTTGCCTGCTGGAGTGGTGAAGGGATCGATACTGTGTGAACTGATATCACTAAAATCGAAAACTTTAAACGTTGATAACTCCGTCATTTGAGACACTGTACTTGCAATGTCGTACCACAAAGGAAATCATTATTGGTATTGAGTCGCAGACTCACACAACGACCACACAAGCAGCGGAGCAGCTTTCTATGCAGCGATGAAATATTCAACAATTAAATATTGACAGGTAGCGCGTAAATCTTTTAGTGGCAGCCAAAAGTCATTTGTGGCAGCCAATATAGGTAAATGTATATGTGGGAAACACTGCAACTGTAATGGCTTTCTCGTGAGCAGCAGATGACAGAGAATACAGTTGGGGCAGATGGTTTCATCACATCTGCTAGCGCAACATATGGCACATTTCAAGACGTGTTTTACACGTCCTGCTCAGTCACATACATGCTGACTCTTGCCATCTCTTGTGGAGCCCTGATTTCTCCTGCAAGAAATTCCCTTGGCCTGTGTGTGTATTTTGCTTGCTTTCTTGTCTTTTTAAGTACTTCTATATTTTTATTTCAACTATAATGTCATCCACGATACTCACCTGTGAAATGGCAAGGCTAGTTGTTATTTTTAAATTGATCTAATCAATTGACTACTAATGTAATTCCTGCATAGCATGCAATATTTAACATTAGTCTTCTATGTGTATTAGCAGTAGCATTCATCCTTGACAACACACAGACACCTCTCACACTTTCCAACATTTTAACACTCCTCCTTCCCCAACACAGCACAATGTCTCGAACAGAGATAAACTCTGACGATGTGAAAACCATCATTGCCAGAGGTGGACAATTTACAAAATTTTGCCAGTCCATCATTCGTCATTCTTTACCGGCCCGAACACCCGTCCGTCATCGTCTGTCCGTGATTTTTTCAAGTTGAACTGGACTGTAATCGGTTACTCTGTCATGGTATTTAACCCGCGCTTCCATCATTGCTTCCGTTAGTAAATTCATCGGCCCGCCAGTCCGTCTATCGTCAATGCCTCAGTCCTCCACCCGCCCCCACCTCGCAAAAAACGTCATAGTCCAACAGATGAAAATCCAATTTGATTAAAATGGTAAATGAAGTACACTAAATAATCAGTGTCTCATCATCATACGGTGGCTGTCCAACAAGCTTTTACACACATACATTTCACATACAATTATTTGCAAATCTATTGAACTGTGAAGTATGGCGGGAGCACGCGGGTGGGAGACTGCAGCTGTTTTAACTTCAAAAACGTTAAGTTTTAATTTAAAGTTTAAAATGGCTTATAAATAAAGATGTATTATATTGTATAGTGTTATCTTAACAAGAATCATGCGCTGCGCATTGTGGCCAAGGGTCAATCCAATCCAAGTCGCTCACATTCCTACTTCTGTCAAAAATACGAGTCATCGTCGTCCTCTTCTTCTTCTTCAGTTCATTAGTGAATTCCAGTTCGTTGGTGCATACCGCCAACTAGGCAAGGCAGTTTTATTCATATAGTCAGGTCATACACAAGGCAACTCAATGTGCTTCACACAGGCAAAGGCACAACACCTACAAGCATTTACAAACACAACAGGTAACGACATTGAAAAGCAAAGCAAGGAAAACAAAAGTAGCCTGGTTCTGGTTGACAATCAGAGCCGGACATCCCTTCTATGTGACGGACCGGTCCGTCTATCCGTCACTGACGGACCCCCGTTTTGCTGATGGTTGATGTATGACGGGAACATTTTTAAAATGGACTGATTAAACAGAAGGAAACCCCTTTATTTAGTCAGCCACTTTTCTGCAGTACGTCATTAGTGTATTTGTCACGGCGAGGCTTTGATGGCCGCGGGGAGGAAAATTGAGAGTTGTTGTTGCTTGGGGGACAGATTTGAGTGACGGACCAGGCTGCAAACTGGCTCCCAAAGCGCATTGAATCACTATTTCTGTTCAAATATCGTTTAAAATTAGAGGCGGACCGGCCAATAGACAGGTACTATTTTTCCCCGCGGAAAAAAAGGCGAATGATGGACGATGGAAGGGTACTACCCACGCCGCAGATGGATGACGAATAAAAGACTGCGAATTTTTCCATTTTTAGTAAAACGCCCAGGTCTGTTAACAACATTCAAACACATTAACAGAAAACTTAAAAAAAAAAAACAGCATCAGCAAAAGTGAAGAATTTAAAGTGGGCTTCTTTACTCCTAAGAAAAAAAAAGAAACATGATTTTAAATTGTTCAGAGAACCTTAATTGAAGGTATGAGAAAAACAGCCCAAGTTTTAAACCTGGATTTAAAAGCATTCACACTCTCGGCTGATTCACTTCTGTTGGCTTATTGCATTTGTGTGCAGCAACTAAAAACATCCTCACATCCTTTTTTTACTTTGATCACTGGGCTCCAGTAATTGATCCAAGTCTGCAGATCTCACAGCACTACAGGGTTTATATTTAATCAGCAGTTGGCTAATGAAGGAAACAAAGTACGTCCGTTTTTTGTTTTCTATTTCCCTCAAGCTTCTTTTGCTTTGCACTCCTGCTAGAGCTAACAACATTTTCCGGGTCAAAGCAAAAGGAGCTCAAGGGAAACAAAAAACGTTTCGTTTCCTGACTTGTCTTAAACACATAATAAAAGATGATATAAAGGCTCGTTTTCCGTTTTTCAATTGCCAGTTTTTAAACGAGAAACGTGAAATGGCTCGTTCCGGTTCAATGGAGACAACAACACTGTCTCCCTGCGGACAGAGGAGCAATGGCCTATCAACACATGTGAATGTCTGAGACTAAATGGTGTTACGTTTATGTAAAAAATAAACGCGCGTGATCGCTGATCCACAAACGCACATTCGACAATTCACACACAGAATTGAATATTTACAAATAAGTCATGATGAATGCACACACAACAATAAAAAACACATGAAAATCGCGCATATATCTGTGAATCTTTTTGTAATTTATACTTTAGTAATTTGTGATCTGAAAAATGTGAAAATCACAAATGTATTTGTGTGAATAATTTTGACACAAATCTCTCCCCATAAGATAATTGTAACTCATTTCAAAAGCAGGACAAAGTGGTCCAAACAACCCAGTGACTTTACGCGGAGTGTTTTTTTTGTTTCTTCATTCCAACTGAAATGAATCTGACTGAAGACCTCTGGTCACTGGTTTGCTTGCTCCACTCCGTTCATCAGAAGAGCCATTTTACAGCGGTATGACACACGCAGATCTATGTAAACATCACGTGATTTATCAAGATGGAGATCACTCATCTACAGCACAGGTGTCAAACTCAAGGCCCGGGGGGCAGATTCGGCCGGTGACATCATTTTATGTGTCCCCCGAAGGCAAATCATATGTGTTGGCTTGACATGTTTCTTTCAAATTGTCTTCACTTTAAACACTACATATGAGATATTACAAACATTTGTTACCAATCTCTCCTTTAAGGTAAATAGAAGAGTTTAACAAATGATTTACTGGCTTCTGATTTCAAAAATAGTTGTCCATCAATTTGTTGTGTGATTATATAAGGCAATCATACATTTCTATGGGTTAACAGTCGTAATGGCCCTCCGAGG
Organism: Filicampus tigris; assembly: GCF_054856515.1. NCBI lineage: Eukaryota > Metazoa > Chordata > Actinopteri > Syngnathiformes > Syngnathidae > Filicampus > Filicampus tigris. Next base: position 35,516,376 of record NC_141218.1, on the reverse strand, counting down.
GAAACCATGACTACGATGAAAAATAAGTTTGACACCCCTGATCTACAGTATTTAGCACAATAGTTGCGCCTGTTTTAACACTTTTATTGATTATTACTGTCGCTAAGAAGGAGCACAGCATTGAGCAGTGCTACTTGGACACTAGTCAGCGCCTGATCAGCCGGAGCTGATTGGGTTGCCTGGAGGACGGTGTATGACGTTTGCGACCCATAACATCAAATGAATCCTGGGTTACATCACTGATGATGTGGGTGAGTAGATCAGAAGATGTTTCAAAAAAACATCACACCAAGGGTCCAATAGAGTCATTTGGAAAGGAAGCTTTCCACAACATTGTACAATGCGCTGTGCTTTGGTTTTGCCTTTTTCATCATCTGATGCCTTCCATTAAAGCTTGGAACTGTCCGTTTTAATCTACTCCCACTTTCCCTTGACAGTAGAACAGCTCTGACATTCACAGTAGATCAGTGGCATACTTGCCATGTCTGTACTCTGATATTGAGTTGCAGTGTCGACCTTCATTAACTCCACATTTGATCACAGTGTCTTTTTACTTCAAAACAAAACAAGACAAAACGTACACTTATATAACTTTCCCAGTATAACTTTAATTTAATGCTTGTATATGAACGTTATTTGTTGACCTAACTTGAAGGCATAGCATGATTTTCTTTCCTAATCCTAACAATAACTACAAACAGAATCCAGTTCTTACTTTTTGTAAGGTAATAGTCAGTAGTTCATGTTAAATTACAGCACTGATTTTTAGACCCTAATTGCGGTTCCTATCTCGACAGTCTTGTCTTGATACAGTATTAACTGTAACATTTTATATACTGGTACATTATAATAAATACAAGTGTAATTTGTTTCACATATGTAGAAACTTGGAAATATTGACAATGGATGTCATGCAATAAAATAACACTTAATATTTTCCCCAATACCCTAATTGTGACATCAACATGAACTTAAAGTCAAACCGAAAGTATAGCCAACTCATCAAAATGCTAAATGGCCCCTTTTTAAGCTTGCTTTTCTGAGGGGGGGAAATCCTCTTCATGCAACACAAACTCACAGTTATAGAAAATGATTTATACAATATTGGAGTTACTGATAACAATTCTTTGGCATTTGCTTTATCCTGTCATACAGATAACCAGACACATAATTCACTTTGATGAAATATACATGTGGGGTCTTGAATACACAAACATGCCAAAGTAATTGCTCATGTCTCCAGAGTAGAGTCACAGAAAGGCTAGTAGAGGGGAAGAAATGTGATGTAATATTCTAAACACATATCTTGCCTTTGGCCTGGGACTACCTCTACTTCCTTCCTCTTTTTTTTGCCCTGTTTGTATTAACAAAACATCCCTTTCAACTATGTTCTACCCTTGAAAGGAAGCAAAAGATGCAATCATTAGGTTAGTATTTTCTTTTCCCAAGACATTGGCTAGCACAGGCAAAATGGTTCATTTATCAAGCTATAAATATGTAAAAATCAATACAGTACTTGGTTGACACTTTAATATTTTAACAACAAACATATAGTTCACATAATCACTACCAGGCTGCTTTTTCGCTGCATTTATAATTCAATAAAGTTGCTAGGTTGGAGTTAGATGACAATTTTTTTCAAGCTAGGTTGTCAGACAGTAGACGCAAGTATGCAAGACGAGACAGAAGAAGTGCATGAACTCCACCTTGATGTGCCGGCGTCATCCTTGAGTGCTGCGCGCAGCTTGACTTTACTCGTGGACACAAGTTATTTTGAAACAGTTACGTTCCAAGTCATGACAACAATGGATACCGTGCCTGCTACAACCATAAAGGGACCGAGATGACTAGACGATGCATTGAATTTTATTGTGAAAATGATCTGGAAGGTGGCGGCTAAGGGGGAACGTGGGTGAGTAGCTTCTTTTTACACATATCGTTGCTGCTGCTGCCAAACTAGTTTGCTTTGCAGCAGCAACGAGCTGTGTGGTGCATTCCTCTCCTCTGTGGGAAACTGTATGTCATCGCAACATGTGACATAATGGAACGATCAGAGCAGCAACAATTCCTGATTTGTGCGTGGCATGTGTTGCAGACCCTTCACCAGCAACACAATGCGTGGGTCATGTGAATCAATGCGGCAGTTGTTGCTCGTGCCGACGCAGGAGTAGAAAGAAGCCAAAAAAGAAGCCTTTCAGAGAGTAGGCTGAGATGAAATTTGGCCCCCTCGCGACCGGACTAAAATCCACTTCCGGCCATGTTTAGTCCAGCCCTTTTTAAAAAATTGCCAGCCCCCACCCCCGTCCCGAAAATCGCATCCAACCGGGCCGGAGGGTCCGACCGGAATTTGTCGCAGACATTTACAAATAATGTGAATTAGATTTTTTTTTTTTTTTTGAAAGTGAATGCATTTTATTGAATTGGTGCTGAATTTGTGCTACAACCCTATTATTTTTCCATGTCATTTGGTTAAATTTATAAGATTAAAATTTGAAATGTTATTTTATAATAACATAGGCAAATTAAGTAAGGCCTCAGTGCGGTCCAAAACCCACATATACATATATACTAGGGTTGTGCGCGACTAGTCGTTTAACCGTTTAACCGTCTACGATTTATTAAACGTTTTGTATTTTACTAGTTGGTTAAACGCGGCATCACGCATCTTGTTCCACACGCCTCTGCCTCGGCCTCTGAAAACATGCTGAGCACCAAGAGAGAGAATTGCTCCCTCCCCCCCTAAAAAATCCTATTTTTTTGTGTAAGCGTTCCTATTACCGGTACATTAAAAATGCGACCTCTGTCTTGTCTGCTGTATGAACACATGCGTCGTCAAATTGGCCTGCCTGCGCAGAAGAAGAGACGACGTCACACCCGATGTGTTTGCGGAAGTAAATGTGGTCCAGCGTGTCGGGGCATTCAAGCGATTAGGTAGCAGGTACAAATAAATGCAGTATTTGGGGTAAATTGTGAGGCGACCCTTTCATATCTCATTTCATGGAGACATCACTAACGATGACGTCACGTCATAACCGTGCGTAAAAAATCAATCTATCTGAGCCGTGGCTGAATTACTACGATCGCCATAAATGTCCACTTTATGCTTCACGTTTCAAGTGGGATTAAATTAAGGTAAAATATAAAGTCAATAGTGTTACTCAAAACAACTTTGCAGATTCGATACCCCTGCTGCCAGTACTTTCCCTCCGCCTGCGCGGCGCGCATCTTGGGCTCGTCAATATCGTATACAGTATTTGCGACCTGGCCGTTCAGACCGCGAGCGCATTGGAAAAGATCGAATACGTATCCAATCTAGGACCAAATATGAAAGCAACCCAGGTCGCATTTGAAAAAATCAGAATTGAGCCGTTCAGACCATCATAAAAAAATCAGATACAGGTCGCATATGGGCAAAAAAATACGATCTGCGGTGTGAACCCAGCCTTAGAGGAAAGACACACAGCTGAAAACTTGGCTGCTCTCCTGCGGAGTGTGATGGGTACGTGGGCACTACAAAATAAAGTTGTCGCCTGTGTGCATGATAATGCAGCTAACATGGTGCTAGCGAATGAGACCCTGCTGGACTGGGAGTCGGTACCATTACATTATTACATAATAATTATATAATTATTACATTATTCATAAACGCCATGCATTGCATTGGAAAATGTATCAGAAATGTATTTCTCTTTCAATTGTTCACCTTTATTCAGTCAGTTGTTGTTACATCAATTGAATTTAAATTAACAAACTGTCCTGAATGTTTGGGCTAAAATAGCCCCTAAACACACACAACATTTGCATTTTAAACTTTGAATTCAATATGTATTCAAATTCAAGTTTTCTTCCTTATAGACTAGTCGACTAGTCGCAAATAAAATTTGAGACTAGTCGGCGGGCAAATTAGTCGAAATTCCCATCCCTAATATATATATATATATATATATATATATATATATATATATATATATATAGATACATATATATATTTACATACATATACACATATATATATATATATATATATATATATATATTGAAAATATATATTTTTTTATATATTTTTTATATAAATTTTTTATATGTATATTTTTATTGAAATATTGGTTGGACATCGGCTTCACAGTGCATAGGTGCAGGGTTAAATTCTGGGCCCTGGCGTTCCTGTTTGGAGTCTGCCCGTGCCTGCGTGGGTTTTCTCCGGGTACTCCAGTTTCCTCCCACATTCCAAAAACATGCATGTGGGTGTGAATGGTTGTTGTTTATTTTTGTGTGCTCTGCGATTGGCTGGCAACCAGTTCAGGGTGTAGCCTGTCTACTGCCCTAAGACAGTTGGGATAGGCTGAGCACAAGCGGTTTAGATGATGGATGAATGGATCTTTGTGCTATTTTCAACTAAATATCGGGTTTCACTATTTTACAAATGACATTTTTTCTTTTTGGGGGGGATTTTATACAGTGTCTCAACTTTTTGGGAAGGGGGTTGTAAATAGTGAGTTATTTCATTATTATCATATGTATTATTGTATTACTACGTTGATATGGCACAACTTTAGATCCACTGACAGCTTAAGAACATTGCTTAAACAGCAGGGCTGTTTTAACGTGTCCTTAAATGTCTTAGTAAATAAATCAAGGAGTTAAATGTTTTGATCTGAATTGTTTAACTTATTTAATGCCTACATCATTTTAAATCGTTTTTTATAATCTACTAGTACACCCACAACATCGAGTTAACTTAAGGAATGCATTTTTTGTGTGCATTTGATGCCCAAGGCTCTGACGCAATTAATCACAAAGTTTCCAGCTTGGGAAGCATTGTAATGACGTGCAATCGCCAGCAGATGTCACTAGTGTTGTTTATCAGACCCATTGCCAGTATGTAGCATAATCTTCATACATTTTTTGTTTTTTTGTCATCAAAGTTGCTTTTTTAGAATTGTATGGGGTTTTTTAAATAAGAAAAGTACTGTTTATATAGGTGTCATGAAAGCAAAAATATTGGGGTCAAAGTTGAAATTTATAAGTTTATAGTTTATATATGTCTTCACAAAACCCTTGATTTCTCCGTTTTTTTTTCTAGAAACAGGATTTTCAGTGAAAGTTGCCTATGTTCTACTGCAGATTACTCAAGAATGACAAATGTTCGAAATATCTTTTTTTCTTGTGAAAGAAGAGAGTATAATCTTTCTTTTGATAGGCATCCATATCTATATAGTCATAAAACACAATGTTCTGTGGGCTGTCAAAATCCTCAAAAATGGCTGGCACTGAGGAGCTTAGCTGCACTGCGAATGGCTGGCATTGAATGAGTTAATTAGGTCGCCACGCCTTTTTTCAAATTAAAAACATTTTTTTTTTTTAGTTTTAGGATTTGTGTCAAATTCTCGTGCTGTTTTAGGTGAGACGTTAAAGAGAGAAGACCATGAAAGGGTTAATGAAGTTATAAGTTGAGTTTTCAGACCACAGCTACTGCGGTGCCCATCCCCCACGGCGCCAATTACAGTGAACCAATTATTCGAATCAAAGCCCGAAGAGGGCGGTGAGGAGTCGACCTTACTGATCACACCCTGCTGCACTTGCACCTCTGTACCTGACCACAAGATTAATAATTTTAACACGGAACAACGCTAAAGAAGACTCACAGCTTTATGGGACCAGCACCTAAAGTGAAGTGTCAGGAAATGTATAATAATGCTCAGGTAAGAAATCATTTCACTTTGTCGTTTGGCGGGCGCCCGCGTCTGGCGGTCAATGGCGGACGCCAGCTTGCCGCCGCAACAATACATGGACTGAGCACAGACTAAAGAAGGTTTTCGTCCATTTCCAGATTCGCCACTGTTTCCGGACTTGTCACCAACCAGGTAAGTATGGATGGTTCTTCTCAGTCATGCGAGGTTTCGCGTCAAAAAGCAGGAGGCAAGCTCGGCATCCGTTAGCGACGGGCCGTACATTGATTTTAAAGTTGCTTAATGAAACCTAATGATCTTGACTGTGCAGAATTTTTTAACAATAGTGTTGATTTCGTTAATGAAAACAGTGAGGAAAAGTTTTGATCAACAAAGGGTTTTGACGTGAAGAGACTGTGGGGAACTAAAAATAGAAGGCTCGGCCACCTCGCGCATTGGCTTTGCTCAGGCTACTGCGGCCTTCTCGGACTGTATTGTTTATTTAGTTTACATTTCTGCAAAATGAAAACGTAAGCAGCGAGTATACATGGCGAATTGAAATGAGGCAGGCTGCTAATGAGCAGACATATGAACTAACCATGAGCCAGTGTTGCTGCTTTGTCTGTTGTACTAAACCAGGCTGGTTTAGTCTGGCCAGAGGCCAGTTTCTTCAGTGAAAACGTTTTCATTTTAATTTAATGATGAATTAATGAGGCAGACTGCAGGCTAATGTTGGTTATGTTGTTAATGTCAGGTGACTAGCTTCACAGCCTCTCAGAAACATGCATCTAACATGAGTATGATTACCGTCACTGCTTCAAATTCTGCTCTGTACCATTATTTTATTTGGATTAGTATTTTTTTACTATGTTCACAATTTCTTGTAGCCAGTCGTGAGTTGGAAACAAGCCATTTTGTTTCACATTTAACATTGAAGACCCTGTAAAGGTTTTTAAATATTTGAAATATGTTGGAAGTAGCGTTATATTTAACAACCATTTTTGGTCTAGGGCTGAACAATTATGGAAATAAAATAAAGTAATTGCAATTTTTTTTTCCTAAAAATTGCGATTGCAATATGGTTTGCGATTTTTATTTTACTTTATTTTATAAGGTAATTTTCAAATGTATTTTTTAACAATCTTTAGTACAACAAACAATACCGGATATGCTTTGTATTATAGATTACTGAGGTGAAGGCAAAATGAAGCATTAATTCATATTAAAGACAGTTTATATACAAATCTCCTACTACAACACACCTGACTCAAATGATCAGAATCGTTTCAGACTTCTACCGAGCATGCTTATGAGCTGATCGTTTGAATCAGGTGTGTTGTAGTAGGGAGAGATCCAAAACAGGCAAGATATGGCTCTCGAGGAACCGGAGTTCTCTACCACTGATATAGACGGATAAATAAACGGCGGCAAACCTTCAACAGCCATGACACACACTTCCTCACATCACAAAATAGACAACACATGCACATGATGAGTTTTTTTACCCACACGTGAGAAGTTTTAACCATGCGAGGTGAAAAAGGTCAGGCATGTTTGAAAGAGAGTGCAGAAGCGTTAGCTTAGCGTTCAGTGAATCCCCGTCGCCCCTCCTCCCTCGGTAAAGTAATTTAAACTTAACCATTTAAACCGCAGCCTTCGTGATTACGTAATCGCATTTTCTCAAATCGCGATTATATTGCAAATGCAATCAATCGTTCAGGCCTAATTTACTCTCTGTTTTTTAAATCACACTTTTTTGTTTTTTTATCACATTTAGTCAGCCTCATACTGTTTTTATTTGGTAAAGTTTTAGTTGACTATAAGTCGAGCATTTTAGTCTTCATTTTCGTCCACGAAGACATAATTTTACTCGCCTTTAGTCAACAAAAACGCATTTTGTTCTAGTTTTAGTCAGGACAATCGTTTAACCCATTTACATTTTTTGTCAATAGATAATATTGAACATTTTCATGTTCATGAAAGAGTCCAAAAAGAAGAAACATGTCACAAGTTGTTTAAACAGTAACACAAATTTTCAGAGGATGGTAGATGTAGAGGCATAGGTTATTCTTAGGCAGTGATTTCACACTGAATCAGGCACTGATTTGTCTGCATAGTTGATAATTTCCCCTGCATTTGCCTCTTCTAGCCTGCTGTGAAGGCTGAAAAGGACCACTGCCCCTTATCGGGTCAACATACAGCTCACCTGTTAAAGGCTGTTACACCCCATCGACACCATCACCATCCAGAGAAGATGATATGCTCACAGAAGAGTGTCTGTTACCCAGCCAGAGTGGATCTGAAGCAGACTACAAACCATCATCATCACCATCATCCAGTGAAGATGAGGTGCTCACAGAGCGGTCCCAGTCATCCTGCCACAGTTCACCAGAAAAGCACCACAGTCATTCATCATCCAGTAAAACTGAGGCTTGGGAAGCTAAAGACCAGAAGGCTAAAGGTAAATCAATGGAAATAAGTAGGCAGTCGAAAGTAACAAAGAAGTTACATGATGACAAAAAAACTAACCAGATTACTATTAAAACTAGCAAAAAAGGATGGTGCCACTGTTTGGGACAAAGCTCATTATTGCATATACTGTAAAAAGGCTCAATTGAAGATAGGTAGACATCTAGAAAGAAAACATGGCGGGGTACGTGACGTCACCTATGCTTTTTGTTTCCCAGTTGGTTCCAAACAAAGGAAGACACTGTTGGACAGCCTTCGTCATAAGGGCGACTGGCAACATAATCTCAGTTTTTAAAAGAAGCAAATGGTGAGATTGTAACATGGAAACAGCCCTCTGGCAAGGTAGACGTAGAGAACCACCTACCTGTAATATTCGATACTTCACCTTATGACAGCAAAACTGGCAATAAAACAAACACTTCTCCCAAAACAAATAACCAGTTTGCTCTTTAATAAAGAAGATTTTCAATAAATGAAGATGCCCTGTCAATAGTGATAACATGTTTTAAAATTTCCCATTATAGATTCACTTAGCAACTCGGACCTCCCAGTTCAAAGGAGGATTCTAGTGCACTTCTCCTAGTCAGAACTAGGATTCCCACCTTCCTCGGATTCAGCATAAGATACTACATATCATATTGTAGGAGTGAGTCCAGCCCCTAGTATTTAGTGATCCTAAGTAAGCGCAGGGATCTATCTGGGTGTTGCATGCAAACTCCACACGAGGGCTTTATACAATTGCCGTATAATTTTTGGGGGGAATCAATGAACAAGTTTGAAGAGTTAAAAAAAAAAAAAAAAAACACTTCAATTAAAATATTCATTAAGACTAGCCCATTTACCCAGTCAACTGTGACAGAAAACTTTGTCAGAACTCAATTTGCTGGAGCACTCTTTGTAACTGTCAGTTCTTAAGGTAACGGCTTACGCTTTCTTTCTCTTGCTTGCATTTCCAAAGTTGGAAACTCCAGGGGATTTACGGGGTGGTATAAGAAAATATACTGATGTAGTTGTAGGTAGCCCAATAGTCTTTACTCTTTGAAATACTAAATCTAAAGGATCTAAACCAATACTGTATCCCCTGAGGGCCAGACTGTGAACATGCACTACCTACACCATAGGAGAGAGATGACGACTTTTAGTGAGTAAAACACTCAATTTGTCAGTATTATTATGCATGTATTTATTGATTATTGACAAATGTGTTATGGTGTGGTGTAAAACAAAGAAATTACTGGATGAACGTAAAATTATTTCAATAAAACCAAAATAAAACTGAGGTATATGTTTGCCAATAAAGTAAAGAAAATTACTGTTAGTAAATACCTGAAGATTCGGATCTGACTTTCCACAGTCATATCGAACCAATCACTAAAACAGCCTTCTACTGCTGAAGAGCAGTGTTTGGCAAGTTACTTCCAAAATGTAATACATTACATATTACTAGTTACTTGCATGTGAAAGTAATATGTTTCTTTACAATATTACTCTATTTGTAATAATGCGTAATGCGTTCAAGTTTACGTTACTTTTTCAAAAATCGGGGATTAATTTATTTAATAATGATTTCAAGACCTTAAAAGGAAAATGCAAAATTTGCTGCCATACTCTAGCTGGTAAAGTTAACTTAAGAGCATATTTAACTATATAGTGTGGTCTATAATATTTAATGTTTCGACTCTATGGTGTGGTGGGACATCACTACCTTTGATCGATATTTGTATCAATAAGATTTATTTTTTAAATATAAATATTGGAACTGATATTTTGTCCAGTAAATAAATAATCACAGACTGTAAACCACAAATGAAATTATCATTATTCTCAAATTAATTTACACACTGGGGGCGGCATGGCTCAGTGGTAGAGTGGTCCTTTCCCAACCGGCAGGTTGTGGGTTCAATCCCCGGCCATTGTGACCATGTTGAAGTATCCTTTAGCCCCCAGTTGCTCCCGATGCTGCGTCATCAGGGGGTGGATGAGTGTGAAGCGCTTTGAGTACCAAAGGTAGAAAAGCGCTATATAAGTGACAGTCCATTTGCCATTTAGACACAAATAATAGTGATGCATAACATATAATCAATAATTGGTCGAACTAGATAGATAGATAGATAGATAGATAAGATAGAGATAGATAGATAGATAGACAGATAGATAGAAACATACAGACAGGGCATGTGTAATAAAAGCAAAAATATGTATTGAAGTCAAAACTGTCATCTTGTCATCTTCGAAACCGCTTATCCTATACAGGGTCGCGGGGAGTTGCTGGAGCCTATCCCAGCCGTCAACGGGCGAATGCAGACTACACCCCGAACTGGTCGCCAGCCAGTCGCAGGGCACACACAGACACTGTCACTGAGCGAGAATCGATCCCACGCTGCCCCCACACAACTCGAGCGTGTGTACCACTACACTATCAGTGGACATAAGTCAAAACTGACCTGACTAAATGTTTTTTCCTTTTTCATTATTATTTTTTCTATTTATAATAATTGAAAGTTCAGTTAGTTCTAATTTTCTTTTACTACATGGAGACAAAGTTTCAAGGTGATTTGAAAAAAAAAAAGGTAAATAAGAAACGAGCGCATCAGACTCTAATAATGGCGTCTATTGTAGTTTGTCCGATTGATGGTGGCGTAGCGTGATGTCATTTGTCACCGGCATTTTGATTGTGAACAGCCAATCAGAATCACTACGTTTTACAGATGGCAATTGATGGCACTAAGTTCATTAAATCATATCTAAAAACCACAGTGACATTTTTTTGCAGCTTATTCGCTTCGTTTTACTTAGGTTTGTTCCTGCTAGTATTTTGTGTCTATGATTTGCATTTTATTTTATGAAACCGTGACAGTGATTATTGTCACAAACAATAACTTCTCAGCCCTCTTAGGTGTTGTCAATGGTGTAAAGACAACATATTGCTTGGTAGAGAGTCGACTCGCGCACTCACGTTGTTACGTGAAGCTCCAAATGCGACAGGAATTTTTTGTTGCTCGCAGTAGTAACTTATGGTCAAGTGATGTAATGAACATTCCTACTTGTTAAATGTAAGTTACAGATGTCAACATATGTATTATGGTCCTGAAATTTGTAACGCGTTACCAGACTCAGTAACTGTAATAATATTACCAAAAAAATCGGAGTAACAAGTTACATTACGTCGTTACTGCCTAAATGTAATGTATTACTGTACTGCGTTACTTTTGTAACGCGTTACCCCCAACACTGCTGAAGAACATATCCACATTGAAATGCAGAGCTGGGCATTTTACTTAAAATTCGCTGTCCGTTTATCATCTTCCGTCTACAGCTGGAGTACCCTTCCGCCGTCTGTTTTATTTCACATTACATACTCGCGAAACACTTTTGTATGTGGAATTTCACATTACACACACGTGAAACACATTTTTGGACGCGGTATTTGACATTAAGCTGACGTAATTGTGGCATCAATCTAACGCCATAGTTGACCAGGGTTCAAATCTTTGGTTTAGTGCAAAAATTCTAGAAAAAGTCATAGCGCAACAGCTTAATGACTAAAGCCGTGACAGGAAGTGCTAAATCTGTTTAACTTCACATGGCAAACCATGGACTTTAAAGGACAGGGGGAGTTGTTGCCCGAAACAGCAGCTTCCACAACGGCTTGTTTGTGCCTTCTTAACGCTGCGATGCCCACAGCGTCAGGCCGTGTGACACTGGGTGAACCAGCGAGACATGCTGCGGAGCCGGCGTAAATATTGGCATACAGGTATGTCGTGAGTGTGAAGACAATGGAGCTGGAGGGATTCAGGATTTCTCCACTAAAGCAGAGGAATTCTATTGGTCCAAATGGGACAATCTATTACCTTATTGCTGCAGCGACCATTGTATGGCTTCATATTTTCTGTAAAATGTTGCCCACTCGGCATCCATTGCAGCCTGGTCATCCTGGAAGGTCATTGCGGCCCCTTCTCAAGGTTTCTCATTTTACACAAGAAACTCACTGCTGTTGACGACGCGAAGCCCCAGCCCTGGCCGTGGAATAAGCCATTGTCCACCAAGCTAGTCTTGGCTGCATCAGTGGCTGGAATCTTACCGCTGGTGGCAACAAAAAGCCATAGCCGGATAGAAGCTAGTGTTCATCGCGTGAGCCTTGGCTGCATTAGCAGCTAGAAGTGGAGGAAAAGGACTATCGAGGTATCAGCACCAACCCTGCTTAAAAACAAACAAACAAATAAAAAGAACCCGCACAGACTAGGATGGCTTTGTTGTGTTTTCGTGCTTGTCTTGCAGCAGCCAAAGTAAAACAATATCAACCCACATTCTACATGTTTTACAACCAGAGCTGGGCATTTCGCCTGTGTGACGGACCGGTCCGCCTATTCACCTATGACGGACACCCATTTTGTAAGCATTAAATGATAGACGGAGAAACTTAAAAAAATAAATTAAAAATAGTCTGACTAAGCATAGTCAGAAGCCCATTTTTTCCCGTCTATGTAATCGTAATCATAAAAATAATGTAAAATGGTACTCAGACCAGCCTATACATTATTTATATTTGGACCGGACGAACAAAATGGCGGAAAAACGGACGGCGGAAGGCAAGAAACAGACAGCGAATTTTTAGTAAAATGCCCAGCTCTGTTTACAACATTGAGGCTTTGTAGTAAAATAGTGCGAGTACTACCAGCAGTCCATACATGTCTACCCTTGAAAATGTGTGGCACACTATGAAGCGCAAAATGGACGATATGCAGGGTTGCACATAACTGGTACGCAGGTACGCATGCGGAACAGAAATCACTGATGCGTAACGTCATGTGCGTCACGACGCGCCTTTGCATACCTGGACACACTGCCCTCCATCCAAACATGAAAAGAGCAAAGAGCACATGAATATAGCGCAAGCTATTGCTAATAAACACGCTATCCAAGAAGAAATAGCCAATCGTCCTCTTGTTAGGTGCCTTACTTATTTTTCAATCTTTATCATGAAATATCAATATCATATGTTAAAACATTATTTTCTCACTCACAAAGAGGTTCTGGTGGCAGATGCCTGCCAGAAAAGTGTAATTTCAATGGCAATCATAGACACTCTAAAGTGAGACAGGAGAGCTATAAACGGAGACAGCTATGCAACAAAGACTGAACTGATCTTGGAGTAAAATATTTTTGCTATAAACACACAGCTGTCAGAGTACAATAACAGCTGAGTAGCTGACTGACAGACAAGAAGTAACGAGTGGTAAGAAGGGAACTAATGACTCACAAGGTGCATAAAACAGAAGTCTCAGTATCAAAATAAATCTAAACAAGGAGTACAGGTTAATAAATAAAATAATGTCAGAGGGAAAGTAAGCATCAAGCGCATGGGAGATTGAGGTGAATGGAAGTCTACCCCATTTTTGGGAATATTATCCTTTTGGCGCAGAAAACATTGTTTTATTTCACTCATAGTGAATGGTTATCTTTTCCTATGCATCATACCTGTGACTTCTACAGTGTTCCCAACTCCTCAATAAGGAAACTTTTTTTTCTTCACAATTCAGGTCCCGTGTGTCTTAATAAAATGTTTCTGATATTCTACTAAGTCATTACGGCCTCTTTATTCTGACGCTTAAACGGGCGACAATGTCTGCATTGCATCACATGAGCGACGCATTGTGTCGTGCAGCACGTCTGCGTTCGTTCGTGTAAAATTATCAAACTAACACGTGTTGTGCGCAAGTAGGCGCCATTGATTCTGCACTTAACACTTAAAACATGCAGTATGATAAATCATTTTAGAATGAAGCTTGCAGCTATGCACACAACTTTTAATGTTTCAACTTTTGTCCCCCTAAATTCCGTCCAGTACATTTTTTTTTACTTTTCAAATACAGTGCGTTTTATATGGACTGTTTTCAAGAACTTAATTGAATTGAATGTCTTTATTGTCATTGCACATGTTAGTGCAACAAAATTGCTTCAACAGTCACAACCCATCCATAAAACATGAAGACAAAAATGACCAACAAAGGGAGACAGGACGGGAAGCCTGGCGGTTTGCAAGAATCTGCACTCCAAGTAGATTACGTGGGGAAAAAAAAGGAAAGGAAACATAAGGAGGGTGGAGGGGGATATTGGGGGGGGGGGAACTCTCCTACAGAGAGGGGCACAGTATGGGATTGAGACAAAAAAAACTCTTGCAAAAGCCACATAATCAGAGACATCCCTAAGAAATAATGGATATAATTGACATTGACTGCAAGAATCAAATGTTGTATTCTAAAGACAGATTCTTATCAAATTTGTATTCAGACATGACTCCTGACCACACACGTCTTCCACTTTGCTCTGCCACTGATGTTTGATTGGTTCAGTTTGCTGTCTATATTGTAAATTGATTAATGGACTGCTCCCTCTAAATTGTGGGCCTGTCCCTTTGGGTACAACGGAGGAAAATAATAATTAAATAGCACTGCATGGGCCCCATAAGATGCCGGCCCCCCAGGCATCTGCCCTATAAGACAGATGGCCAGTCCAGTGGGCCTGCCTACTGTATGACTAAACTCCTTTCAACTGCATTTGCGTGGCTAATTTCAGCACACGGTGACCATTGATGCAGGCCTTTTTCAGCACTTTTTCGTGTCTGCTGGCCCAAGTTTTATAAACAATGTTCTCAGGGTGGACACATACATCAGATTGCCGACCACTCAGATAAGTAAAACCAAACAAAATGGAGCTTGTATGGAGTTGTTGGGTTCCTCACAATGATTTCCTCATTCCACAGACTAAGCTGCATGTACAAGAGCGTTTTGCAAACATACTCAATGAACACACCGCCTCCACAAATGCTAACTTCAAAATAAAGCTTCCCAAATAATACATTGAGTCATTAATGCCAATGCAATAGCCTTGGTAAACTTTTACTTTGAAGTTGGCCTGCGTGGTAGCGTAACGGCTAACTTGACCGTTTTCGACGTATTCGGCAGTTTTAACGCTTGCTACTAACAACGACACAACGCTGTCTCGAAATCATTTTCAGTCGCTAATCTATGACACGAACAAACTCCTGGTTAATTACGCTGTCATTGTATGATACGGCACAAGTCTCCGGCGTGCGTGGCTAGCAGCTGTTATCATTAGGTGGTAGTTAATGTGGTGTGCATGTTTTAAGAAAGGTGCCTTAAATTGCACTTCAAGTCTTTTTCATTAGGAAGAAAATAAAAATAAAACTTTGTCTTCATTTAATTTATAACAACACGTTTGCCTAGTAACTGTAAGAAAACATTCAGCGCAAAATGTCTGTCAGGATACCTTGAAATGTATACACTGTACCACTTACAAAATTGCGTTAAATTGTGTTCTTAAACCCTAAACGGCCATATTAGATTAGATATTAAATAAATGTTCGGTTTTTTTGTGGGGTTTTTTTTTGCTCATACAAAAAAAACGATCCGAACCGTGATTTATGTGATCCGGTGGACCACTTGTGAGTACCAAAGACAATCTCGTGGTACTCATGCGAGTACCGCATGGAAAAAATATGTGCACCCCTGCTAATAGAGATCTCTAGAGCTAATTGCTGGGCACTGTTGTTACACATGAAAGTGATTACTTCTTTCATAATGACATTATATTAGCATACCTTTTTCCCAAAGTCTTGTATCATTTACTAATCCGGGTTAGGAAGTAGTACCAAATGTCAAATATCCATAACACGATAATCTTGACATTTCTTTTAATTGTGCTGGTTTATGTGATGGTAAATACAAACTCCAGAAAAAAAGTGAAGGCAGAATTTAACTATCCTAAATATATAGCGTGCCATGCCTGTGCAAAGGATTGGAAGTCTCACACAGCATGCCTGTGATCTTCCTCTGCTTTTCCTTCCTCCCACACTTTTTGCTTATATCTGCGCACACAGGGCGTTGAACCACCTGCTGCTTTCACCTCATGTGAGAAAACCGCAACTAATGTTGTGTGAGCGAGAGCAAGTCAGTAAAGTCAGATGAACCCTGTTAATCCATATCAATCAGAGACAGTTCCTTTTTATCTTTTTCTTTTTTTTTTGAGGGGGAGGGCCGCTTTTGATGAGTTACACAGATGCTAGAGGTAACTTGGCAGACAAAACAGGTCAAGAATAGTATACAAAATCCAAACCTTATCTGGCTGTCATCTAAATCTTGGCTTGGCTCCTTGTTTGTGTCGAGTTATTGTGGTTTTGCCCTTGCAGGTGTTTTCTCCAAGTTCTCTGGGAATCGTCCCACAGTCCAATAGGAAATCCATACTGCCTGAAGGTGCAAATGTGAGTGTAAATGGTTGCATGTCTCTGTGTCAGCCTCTCGAGTGACTGGTGATCTGATGCCACTGAGGTCTGTTCGGAAACAGTTATGCACTTCAATTTGTGTTTTCTGCAAAGTAAGTGTGTAACATTTGTAAAAGGTGTAAGGGCAAAACGTTTCTTGTATGGCAGAACAATCCAAAATTGTGACGTCTTAATCGCAAGATATGGGTTCATGATTTTCCAGTAATGTATTATAAACAAACATTCATGGATTTTGTATCTTCTTGTACCAAGGTTCATACAATCACTGAATACAAAAAGACTATAAATACAGTGACTTAATTACATTTGGTACAAGTAATCAACTGTGCCATGTCTTATGTGATGGAATACAATACGACCACAATGAGTAATAGGTAGTAGTTCCCAGTTAGTGCTTGTTGGTAACATATTTCAATGCTTCATTTGATTAATTATATTACCTGCACACCTTCTCGCTATCTTCCTTTTGGTGTCAACAGCCCATGAGCATAATTTAATGGAGTGCATTTGCAGCTGATGATCTCAACATCATTGCTCTTATGCGGTATTTCGATTTTCACACTAAATTAGCTTTTGTATTCTGCCTGTGAATACATTTGTCTTGTATCAATGTAGATGGATACCTGGATACGGCTTTGCAACACATTGAACATCAGAAACACAAGTAACAACACTTCAATGGCCAAACGTCTGTTAAAAAAGATCACTCATGCAATCTACGAATATTGCCAACTTGTGGGACGTGTGAGACAATGTAGGTGGCTGAAAAATCATCACCAAAACATTCCAGCATATTTTTGTTCACTCATTTTCATGGGTACATTCCTATTATCTTTCATTTAATTATTCAACACAAACCATGTCTGTGAAGGTTCACATAAGGCTCATCAATAGCATTAGCTGGCATACTAGCCTTAATGACTTGCTAGCGCAAAGGCATGTGACATCTAGGGTTGCTATCCATCCCTTGAAAAATTGAATCGTCACTGTTACGACTCCTCCTCTAGATGGCAAGGAGGAGGGGTCTAAGATAGGTGTGAGAGTTGGAAGGGGTAAATGAAGAGTGCACTAACACAAAAGCTGGCCTTTGAAACAACAAAATTGAGTGACCACTCGAATCCCGATTGCCCTAGTGCACACGAATGAATAGAATGACTGAGTAATGAATGGTCGAATTTATGGCGAAAACGAATGGAACTTAAATGGCCGTGACACAACGTGGACCGTAACAGTAACACTTATTTAGAAATGTAAGTACGTGTCCCGTATTGAGTTGTAAAGGGACGCACTTTGTCCCGTAATATCGTCAGAGTCAAAAATAGTCTGTAAAACAGTTCTCATTATATGTCAACTTACGGTAACGGTCCTAGGACATCCCCTGCTCTGTGACCAATGAGCTGACAGCACATTGGGGGCAGCATGGCTCAATGGTAGATTGGTCGTTTCCCAACCCATAGGTTGAGGGTTCGATCTCCGGTCATTGTGACCAAGTCAAAGTATCCTTGAGCAAGATACTGAACCCCCAGTTGCTCCTGATGCTGCGTCATCAGTAGGCAGATGAGTTACAGTGTGAAGCAATTTGAGTACCAAAAGGTAGAAAAGCGCTATAGAAGTGACAGCCCATTTACATATTTGGTACAAGTGCGAATATGGGCGATACGAGTATGACGATACAGAAAATGCTTATGTAATTGGTCGAGGTACTGTTGCTTTGCCAAAGTAGATAGCGGAAGACAACAAGCATCATGGATGGCAGTGACACACCTGCGAGTAGCAACAGTACTCTTCCGGGGTTTGAAAAAAAAAAGCAGAAACTGTAGCAAAAATACAGAGAGGACTGAAAAGTAGAAAACACATACGTCGAAAAAGTGCAAGAAAATATCTATCAAGCGCCACTGCACTGTCTGCAGGTGCAATTTTTCCATAGTCTATGGTGGACTGACTGACCTCCAGCAACATGCTTTCAGTGGTGGACGAATACGAAATACAAGGCACACAAAACTAGGGGAACCCAAGACAAATTTGTAACCAGGTAATGCCAGAGATAGATATGGTATGTACCGGTAAAGAATTATTTTTTTAACCCTCTGATCAAAGTTAATATGGGAATGTGCAATGAATGTCAGCATTGTATGGACAAACAACATAATTTTGGGGTGGAATAAACAAGTACAATAGATAAATAATACATAAAAGTAATACATTAATGAATAATAGATACAGAATACACACACAGCCTTACATTTATTACAAGTTCAAACAGATAAGCATACATTTTACTGTACGGGCTGTTGATACACTACTTTATCTATAAATATATACATTAAAAATGTTTTTACATTATTTTTCTCTTATATGAAGATTAAGGGGATACATGTGTGAAACAAATGTGCTGCCGAACTGATGAAAGGTCAGCTCACTGTGAGTCTCAACTATGACATGTCTTGCTCAGTTTTACTCTGCAGTAGTCAAAGACAAACCGCTCCTCGCTGCAGCAAGATCTCCGAAGAAATATAAATGGAAAAAATAGGCTGTCTCCACATAATGTGGCATTGAGCTGTTCATAAGTTATGCATGTTCTGCTTATTACTTATTGTTTAATATTAATTTATACAGTTTTAAGTTAAGCCAGAAAAGTTTGTGTTTGAGAGATATTTATTTTGATAAATACATTTTGTTAGTTTGTATTAAAGTACTGGATAACTTTTTCATGTGTTCATCCATACATTATCCAAACTGCTTAACCTCACAAGGGTTGCTGGAGCCTATCCCAGCTGTCTACGAGCAACAGGCAAGGTACATCCTGAACTGGTTGCCAGCCAAATGCAGGGCACACATCATCATGTCATCTTCCAAACCGCTTATCCTATACAGGGTCGCGGGGAGTTGCTGGAGCCTATCCCAGCCGTCAATGGGCGAAGGCAGACTACACCCCGAACTGGTCGCCAGCCAGTCGCAGGGCACACATAGACACTGTCACTGAGCGGGAATCGATCCCACGCTGCCCGCACACAACTCAGGCGTGTGTACCACTACACTATCAGCGGCCTGCAGGGCACACACAAACAAAAAAACATTTGCGCTCACAATCATACCTAGGGACAATTTAGAGCGTTCAATCAACCTACCATGCATGTTATTGGAATGCGGGAGGAAACCAAAGTACCTGGAGAAAAGCCACGCAGGCACGGGGAGAACATGCAAACTCCACACAGGAAGGCCGGGGCTGGATTCAAACCCACAACCTCTGCACTGTGAGGCGGACGTGCCAACCAGTTCATCACTGTACCTCCAACTCAGGTTTAAATAGTTGAAAATTGTTTCACCCACAAAAAAAGAAAAAAGTCAAGCAAGGAACGTTGCAGGCAGTCATAAGGAAAACCTCATTGGCCGTTTCTGACGATGAGGTGTCCCTTATTTATTTTTCAGGGAGTTAACAACCCTATTGTCATCCCACATACTGTAAGCAAACAAAAAATGTGCGCAAGCACTGTACAGAAAGTTACACAAGTCATTAAACTCACATTTAGGCGCTTACACATAATGTTAGGGAATACAGTAAAATAACGGTAAAGTAACGGCAAAGTAGATTGCATGGTCTATTAGTAGATGCATCAGGAGGGAAGCAAAAATAAACTAACTTTCAGTTTCACTAATGTACATGAGGTGCATTCGAGGACCGTCAACAAAACAGGATATCTCAAATGTAGAACCCCCACATTGAATGAAATCTAACAATGACAACCAAGATTTCACAAGATGACGCGAAATTAATACTGATAATAGTTTAGCCTGTGCACGAAAACAGAGCCAACAAATGAGTTTTTTTCATTCATAACAGTGGCGACCTACCCTAAAAAATTAAACCCACTGATCTGCAGGGATTGACTGTAGTTCAAGGTTGTCTTTTCACATTGCTTTGCAATAACATTTTCCTGAAAGTTACTAGGACTTGGATTCCTGAGAAATTCTCTTGCCCACAAAGGAAACAAAATCTCTCTTGAGGAAGCGAGGAACGGATTGTTTGGTTGTGACAGGTGAAGGTAAGCAATAATTGCTGTGGCTGCTGCAGTTAGCAGCAATAACATTGCCTTCATGGTCCCTGGGTAGACTTGTTGTATTCCAAACACTGTTTATAATAATAATAATAATAATAATAATAATAATACATTTTATTTGTATAGTGCTTTTAAAACACTTTACATGGTAATAGAATGAATAAAAATAACAGCTGAACCATACAACGAAAACGGAGTAAGACAATGATAATATTAAAAAAAACTATGTGGGTGCGATAGTGTATAAAAAAATTTGGATAAACAGATGATAGCAGATTTGAAAAAGTGGGTTTTTAGTGCCGTTTTAAAAGAGGGGAGAGTGTGATAGTGTCTGAGGTGATGAGGGACAGAGTTCCAGAGGGAGGGGGGCGGCAATAGAGAATGCTCCATCACCCCAGGTCCGGTACTGAGGTCTGATGGGTGGGGTGAGGAAGTTACCATGGGCAGATCTAAGATCGAATTTAGGGGTGTGATGGTAAAGGAAGTCAGTGAGGTAGGTGGGGGCGATGTTGTGAAGGGCCTTGAAGATGAGAAGAATTTTGAACTTGATCTGCTGTTGGATGGGGAACCAGTGAAGGTGTTGGAGGACTGGGGTGATATGGTCGTGGGTGCGGGAGTAAAGTAAGGAGACGGGCAGCAGAGTTTTGGATGTATTGAAGTTTGTTGAGGGCTTTGGTGGGTAAGCCATAAACGATGCTATTACAGTAATCAAGTCGTGAGGAAATGAAGGCGTGAATCAGTGTTTCAGCAGCTGAGGGAGAGAGAGAGGAGCGAATATGGGCGATATTTTTTAGGTGAAAGAAAGCTGGTCAGCAGGGTCCTCGAGGGTGCGTGGGAGTTTGCCCAACCGGTCTACATGTGTTTTGTGGACTTGGAGAAGGCGTTCGACCGTGTCCCTCGGGGAGTTCTGTGGGGGGTGCTTCGGGAGTACGGGGTACCGAGCCCCCTGATAAGGGCTGTCCGGTCCCTGTACCACCGATGCCAGAGTTTGGTCCGAATTGCCGGCAGTAAGTCGGATTCGTTTCCTGTGGGCGTTGGACTCCGCCAAGGCTGCCCTTTGTCACCGATTCTGTTCATAACCTTTATGGACAGAATTTCTAGGCGCAGCCGAGGTGTCGAGGGGGTCCGGTTTGGTGGCCTCAGTATTGCATCTCTGCTTTTTGCAGATGATGTAGTACTGTTGGCTTCTTCAAGCCGCGATCTCCAACTCTCGCTGGAGCGGTTCGCAGCCGAGTGTGAAACGGTCGGAATGAAGATCAGCACCTCCAAATCTGAGACCAAGGTCCTCAGTCGGAAAAGGGTGGCGTGCCCTCTCCAGGTCGGGGATGAGATTCTGCCCCAAGTGGAGGAGTTCAAGTATCTTGGGGTCTTGTTCACGAGTGAGGGTAAGATGGAACGGGAGATCGACAGGCGGATCGGTGCAGCGTCTGCTGTGATGCGGACCCTGTATCGGTCTGTCGTGGTGAAGAAGGAGCTTAGCCGAAAGGCGAAGCTCTCAATTTACCGGTCGATCTACGTTCCTACTCTCACCTATGGTCATGAGCTGTGGGTCATGACCGAAAGAACAAGATCTCGGATACAAGCGGCCGAAATGGGTTTCCTTCGCAGGGTGTCTGGGCTCTCCCTTAGAGATAGGGTGAGAAGTTCGGCCATCCGGGAGGGACTCAGAGTCGAGCCGCTGCTCCTCCGCGTCGAGAGGAGCCAGTTGAGGTGGCTCGGGCATCTGATTAGGATGCCTCCTGGACGCCTCCCTGGTGAGGTGTTCCGGGCATGTCCCACCGGCAGGAGACCCCGAGGACGACCCAGAACACGCTGGAGAGACTATGTCTCCCGGCTTGCCTGGGAACGCCTTGGGATCCTTCCGGAAGAGCTGGAGGATGTTGCTGGGGAGAGGGAAGTCTGGGCTTCCCTGCTGAAGCTGCTGCCTCCGCGACCCGACTTCGGATAAGCGGGAGATAATGGATGGATGGATGGAAGAAAGCTGGTTTTGTGACGTGGTTGATATGGGTTTCAAATAAAAGAGACTGATCGAGGGTGATGCGAAGGTTACGAATATGGGTAGAAGCGGGAGTGGTGGAGCCGTCAATACAAAGTGAGAAGTCAGGGCAGGAGGTGCAAAGTGTTTTGGGGCCGATAATGAGGATTTCTGACTTGTCGCTATTGAGTTTGAGGAAGTTGGTCTGCATCCAGTTTTTTATGTCAAGAATGCAGTTGATGATAGTGGAGTGGGTGGCAGCAGTAATGGATTTGGTGGAGATTTAGAGATGGGTGTCATCGGCATAGCAGTGGAAGTTAAGACCATGGAAGCATATTTTGTGACCAAAGGGAATCATGTAAAGGATAAAAAGGACGGGGCCAAGCAACGAGCCTTGCGGGACACTTTGGGGGACTGGGGCAGTGTTGGACTTGTTGTTTTCCAAACACTTTTATAATAGCTTCATCATGATGCAGTACATCTTCAGGGGTTGGAACTTTAACACAGAGACTGAAAGTATTACAGCAAAAAATATTTGACTGTACAGTACAATAAATATATAAGAATACTTACCAAGTGAACATTCTGTTGTCCGTTATTTATGTTTTGTGTTATTGTGTTTAACATCGCATGTCTCCTACATAATCTAAAAAACTAAAACTGTTGTTCATGGTATGCAAATCAAATGTGTTATATAACCCCAACCATGATATGTCAGCATGTGGTTATATTAATTATTCCGCATATCACATTTAAAAAACTAACAAGTGGCCCCTTAACAGTTAGGCATAATCTATTCCATGGTGCTGCTCGATATTTTATGAAAAATAATGAGGATTTTATTTGGGACAGCACCGTCGAGCATGTGGGTAATACATCTGCCTTACAATTAACATTGTGGGTTTGAATCACCGGTCAACCTTTTCTGTGTGGGATGACACGTTTTCCCTGTTCTTGGATGGGTTTTCTGTGGGTACTGTCATGGTTTCTGTTTTGTCTAGATCATATTTAGGTTTGTTTCTTGTTATGGCTTATTTTCGTGTGTCCTGTCTTGCTTGTTAGGCTTTTGTTCCCATCTGTCCCTGTGTCTTCCAATCAGCTCCCTCAGACACTCATGTCTTGTCCAGGTGGAAATGGAGTGAGTACGGCACAGCTTGAGTGGATGATTGGAGATATACTTGGGGCAGAAGGAGATGGTGATCAGATCCAGGTGTGTGAGAGAATCTCTAAATATTTGAAGGACACTCTGGCTCTGACGGACGAATTTGTCGGCCACATGACATTATTTACGGCGCGACGCGACCGCATGCCGTGTCCAAATTCACGCTGGCCTCGAATCTAACCTTCAAATGGCCTTTGTTTTCATGGAGATCAGCCCTGCGCGAAAGCTGCTTCGTTGCACACTTTTGCACCACTCTTCTTTTACACGTGTTGCCGGATATATACAGTCGGGGTTGCATTTATTTATTTAGATTTTTACACGATTCGTAGCTATATTTGAGGATTTAAAGTGGGGCAAGTATTCTTTTTCCCTCTCCTCCTCAAGTTTTAATTGTAGAAGAGGAAAAAGAAGTATTTCCGGAAAAGCGATCAGCTTCTGTCGTTTCATTACTGGATAAATATTTTTTGTCTTCATCCAAATTTGTATGCTGTTGTCCCCTTTTATTTTGCGCTATGGACCTCAAAATTGTTTTGATTTCACATTCTAGTTTACTTTTATTTTGGAGTTAGAGAGGAGAGCCAAACTCATCGGAAAGTACTAGCTTGGTCTATCAGCTTTTTCATTGTATTTTCAATTTTGACAGGTTAGTAGGGATAGAAATTATTTGTTACTAACGATCTTCTAAAAATACGCAAATCTGCTTGAAAAATAAAATAACAGAATTGTACCTTTGGCAACAAATGTCAGACGGGATTCTGGTCAAGGTAGGCAAAACTTTAGTCAAACCTTTAAAAGTTAAAGCGGCAGCGGGCTCACACTTACCTGTTCAATAGATTGGCAATTAAGTGTAGAAATGTGAAATGTCAAATGTATGTGAGTGTTTATCTGTTGCACTGAAGAGGGAAAGCAACCCAATCTCGCTGTACTCTGAGCACAATGACAATAAAGGTATTCGTATTCGCAAAGCTGTTTGAGCAGAAAGCGGACACATTATGATGTACATAGTACATTCCATTTGACCATTTTAATCAAATCGCTTCAGATAATGAATGGATGAATTTTTAATCTGTTGGACCTTTTTTTCCCTCGATTGACGATTGATTGATTGACTTTCGACGTTAACTGATGGATGTGTCGTTAAAATAACATGACGGACTGACTGACAGACTATTAGAGTGTGGTTCAGTATGAAAAAAACGACAGATTGACGGATGGGTATTCAGGCTGCTGACAGATGACAAATGACGGACCGGCAAACTTTAGTAAACGGCCACCTCTGGCGGCCCTTGGTGCATAAAAGATTGGACACCGGACCACTGCCCTTAACTGTGCTAAATCAGCTTGCGGTCTCATATTACAAGTCATAGGTGGTTATGTCCAGCCCTTTGAACATTTATTCCATATCAGAGGCCATAATTAATTTTTCAAAGCTGCTATGCGGAAAACCTGAAACGCAGAGCTGGGCAGTCCGTTCCGTGGGCGGAATGGTCCGTCCCTCATTCCCAGACGGACACCCATCTTGGGGACGGCGGACAGGGGGCGACAAGGGCGGAGGTGGATTTTAGTCCGGCCCACTAATTGTCCCTCATCTGAGTGATGTAGTTGCGAGGCGGCCAAAGTTCATCTCAACCTACTCGGCGAAATGGGCAAATGACAAAAATTGCATCACTTCAAACACACCACTAGTTACCCAACTGTACAGGAGATTTTTCAACAGGAGATACAGCGCGAGTTCTACTAGAATGACAAGTGATGGTACCCAGTAGCGCGAGCAACGTCAGAGCCAGCACACCAGCGAGTGACGCCAGCATGTCGCCTGACTGTCCACTGCTGGAGGAGTACGTAGCTTTAAGCCTTTTTCACGCTGCACTCCCCCAGTATGAAAGGACAACTATTATTCTTCCTTCCCAGCCAACTACTGAAAGTAGACAGCCAGCGCCTTACCTGTTGGAAGCGCCCCGCGGCCACACAGACACCACGGAGCAGTCCCGCTCCAAGGCACACCACACTGCAGTAACGGAGCGGAGCTGGATTAAACAGAGTGCACATATTTAAAACTAGGCTGAATCGACCAAACATGCATACCTTCGATGGAAATGCCACACTCTCAGACAAACGCCAACCAGAGGCACAAGGGTGCCGCCCCGATCTATTTATAGGCGGCCCCTTAATTGTCAGAGCCACAACGCCCCTTGTGGTAGGGTGTGCGGCTCTATTTTGCCACACTTATACAATACAATAAAATAGTATTTGTATAGTGCATTTCACAACAGCTAGAGCTGTAACAAAGCGCTTTACATACAAACAACAAAATAGCCATAATACAACAAGTGAAATCAATAAATCAACATAAAACACTATATACAATAGACACCGGAAAAGAGCCGAAAATTTCAGGTCTCAGGTCGGATCAAAAGCCAGCGAATAGAAATGCGTCTTCAATCGGGTTTTAAAAGTGGACAGATAGGGGGCTTGCCTAAGATCTAATGGGAGGTCATTCCAAAGGGAAGGTCCAGCAGCCGAAAAGGTGCGATCCCCTCTGACGCTCCGCTTAGTCCTCGGCACCAGGAAGGATGCGTAAAGTGGAGGCGCTTGGAGAGGTACGCCGAGGCCAGGCCGTAGATGAATAGGAGAATCTTAAATTGAACCCTAAAATGCACTGGGAGCCAGTGAAGGGAGGCCAGAATTGGTGTTATGTGCTCGATCATCCGAGCTCCAGTTAGTAGGCGGGCAGCAGCATTTTGGACCAACTGGAGACGTTTGAGGGAGAAATGGCTGACTCCAAAATAAGGTGCATTACAGTAATCTAGCCGAGATGTAACAGGCATGGATGACTGTTTCTAAGTGCTGATGGGAAAGGAGGGGCTTTAACTTAGTTAGCTGTCTAAGGTGAAAGAAGCTGGACTTTACAACAGCGCTGATTTCCTGGTCCAATTTAAGATCACTGTCTATTTTAAAACCCAAGATTAAGACTGATGGTTTTAGATATGAAGCCAGGGGGCCAAGGTCAACAAGGTGGGATGTAGAAGGGCCACTGGGACCAAACACCATAACTTCTGTTTTCTTTTCATTGAAATTTAAGAAATTAGGTGACATCCAGGCTTTGATGTCCTCTAGGCAGGACAAAAGTGATCTTATGGAGAAAGTGTCATTTTTGCTCAGCGGGACATAGATTTGACAGTCGTCCGCATAGCAGTGGAAGGAAATACCATGTTTCCGAAGGATGGAACCCAGGGGCAGCAAATACAAAGAGATCAACAATGGCCCCAAAATAGAACCCTGTGGAACACCATACGATAGAGGGGCATAGCGGGACTCAGAGGGACCTAGGCTTACAGAAAAACTCCTGCCAGCATAAGAGGATCTAAACCACTCTAGAGCGCATCCACTAATGCCCACTTGGTGTTGCAAACGAGTCAAAAGAATACTGTGGTCTATCAAATGCTGCAGCCAAATCCAACAAAACAAGACATACATAGTCTCCAGTGTCATTTGCCAGGAGGATGTCATTAAAAACATGTAACAGGGCTGACTCCGAAGCCGGACTGTAAAACCTCCATAACATCATGTTCATCCAAGAAAGATCTTAATTGTGAGTGCACCACTTTTTCCAGAATTTTTGAAATAAATGGAAACTTGGAAATGGGTCTAAAATTGGATAGCACAGCTTGATCAAGGCCAGGTTTTTCATGCAGGGGTTGCACTACAGCATGCTTAAAATGTTGGGGGATCACACCAGAAGACAGGCTGCTGTTGATAATGGCCAAAACCAATTTACCAATACCAGGGAGAATCTCCTTAAAGAAGAAGGTGGAGGAACGGAGTCATAAGCAGTCCTGGCTGACCTTGGAATATCAAGATGGCCACCGAGGGGCAGACACACAGACTGGCAGGTGCCAAACAAACACTCTATTTTACCTCCTTATTTCACATTTTCACTTGTTACATAAGCACAAACATAAACAAAGTAACAGAACAATTCATGTTAAAACACTCTTCAAATAGTATTTTTTGTATTCGGAGCATGATTTACACTCCCCCGTTTTATTGCAAGCACCAACCATGTTATACATTTTTCTGTCCACACGATGGCGTAGTCGAGGAAATGAATCATCTTGAAGCCCCTACGCGTGTGTGGAGTATTTCCCTGCAGGGCTTGACTGCTTTCTGCGGCTTCATTTTGCCATCACTAGCTATCACCACCACCACAGCTACTTAGACTTCCACCAACGCTTGCTGGGTCTCCACCATTGCTGGCTAGACCCTCACCACAGCAAGTTGAGCTACCACCGCTGATAGCTGTGGCACCACCATACAATACACAACATGCACTACAACTACAATTAATAAGACAAAACAAATAAATAAGGCCATTACCAAATATTGCAAATTCAAGCTATTCCATACTCTTAACCATGCTCATGTTGTATGGGACCAAAAAGCTAAATCGAGGTCGCCTCTTGGGCGGACACTTGAATATTAGAAGTATTATATCAAAACATGTCCAAGTGCAGCATCTACTTAATGAGTCAAATCTGGATTTCTTATGTTTAACGTGAAACGTGGCTTCACGCCAGATCATCAACTGCTGGGATACATGTACCAGGTTATAACATCTTTAGAAAAGATAGGGCAGAGGGTAGAGGAGGAGGGGTGATGTTTTACGTTAGAGATCATAAAAAATGTAAACAGATTCATTGGTCATGTGTGAACAATCTGGAATGTCTGGGTGTAAACATAACCATTTCCCCACGAATGTCCTTCATATTGATTGGAATTTATAGACCTCCATCAGTTCCCAGTATTTTTTCTATGAGCATTTGCTGGCTATTCTTAAAGAACTTGATCTTAAGAAAGAAATCATTTTACTTGGGAATTTTAATGTAAACTGGAATGACAGAGTAAATAGAAAACAACTTAAATCACTGACAGACAGCCTAGACCTATTATAAGTTGTTAAAGAGCCTTTAGTTTACTAGAATAAGTAAATCAACAGAAACATGCATAGATCTGGTTTTTAGTAACAAAAGGGAAAGAATACAAAACATATATAATATGATAACAGGTCTATCTGACCACAACCTAATACTCTTTTCTAAAAAATTGTCCAAAAATAGGTTTAATAATTCCACCAGTAAAAAAACAGAACGATTAAGGATACTTAAGAATGAAATTAACAATTGATAAAATGCACTAAATCAAATAAATTGGTCTGATCATCTCAATCATGAACATGTTGACGACAACTGTAAGATATTCACGACGGTTGTGCAGCAAACTATGAACAGTTTCATGAGAAAGGTTAATTAAGTTGGAACCAAGAAAAATAAATCATCTTCCTTGGCTAAGAAGTGAAATTTGGTCACTGATGAAACAGCGGGATCATGCACTTAAAATAGCTCTAAAGACAAAAACAACACATGATAGATAAATATTCTCATCCCTTTGAAATAAAGTCACTAAATAACTTAGGAATGCCAATGCAAAGTTCTTAATTGATGCCATAAGTAATGCAAGAGGCAATGCTAAGGAGATATGGACAAACATAAAGAAACTAACAGCACAGAATGCTGTAAATAGACACAATAAGGAACTTCAGCTAAAGGAAAATATGACCCAAGATTCAAATGAGATTGCAACAGCCCTAAACACATACTTCATAGATTCTGTAAAGAGTCTGACTCATAAATATTCTTACCAGACACAAATGCGTAAAGCATTTGACACTGTAAATAATAGTATTTTAATGACTAAACTATCATTTTAATTTCTCCTTGGGTTCAATGGAATGGATAGAATCATACCTGAATCACAGAAAACAGTGTGTCAAAATACACAACATTACATCTGCAACATTCGAAAATTCATTTGGGGTACCTCAAGGGTCTTTCTTGGGACCACTGCTATTTAGCTTGTACATAAACGACCTTCCACAAAATTGTTCATCTCATGTTACTTTGTCAGATGTATGCTGACGATGCAGTTGTGTATGCACATGTAAAAACAAAACATCAAAAGGCACAATATCTATCAGCCGCCATGTCTGATGTGTCAAACTGGTTGGAACAGTCTCATTTACATCGTAATACATCAAAGACTATCTGTATGTTCTTTTTAAGTAGGGGAAGCACTGATACAAATCCTAATGTACTTGTGCAAGGAACGAGAATCGAGGTTGTACAGGAGTTCAAATATTTAGAAATCATTTTGGACTCACAGTTGCAGTTCAAACAACAAATTTTAAAAAATCAATGAATGAATGTAATGAAATCTCTCTAACTTGAGATATATTCGGAATAACTCTTGATTCATCAAAACTGTTCTTAAATGCCATGATAATGCCACATATCACTTATTGACTAACCAGTTGGCAATGGCATGTAAATCCACACTAAAGCCTGTTGAAATTGCAAACAAACAGTTTTTGAAAATCTTGGATAAAAAGCCCAACACACCACCACTGTGATATTCTGAAGAAATATTAACTCCTGAGTTGGGAAAACATACTAAAATATTCTGACTATATCCTATATAGTATATAAAATACTCCATGATCTGGCTCCGCCCCCACTAAATACATTTGTAAAGAAGAATATGAACAGGTCAACTAGAGCAGGTTCTAGAGGTGACTGTATAGTTAGTTCCATTCAGAAAAAGTGCCTTTGGCCAGGCAGTGTTTTCATACGGAGCATCTCACACCTGGAACACAGTACCTAATGCCATACGAGACATATCCACTCTCACTTCATTCAGTAAACACCTAAAAACCTGGCTTCTTGCGAATCAAGCCTGTAATCACATTACTTTCTAGTGTACTTGATTACTATAAAGTGGGAAATCATCTTTTGATATTTT
This sequence comes from Filicampus tigris, assembly GCF_054856515.1. Lineage (NCBI taxonomy): Eukaryota > Metazoa > Chordata > Actinopteri > Syngnathiformes > Syngnathidae > Filicampus > Filicampus tigris. The sequence goes on along the minus strand of NC_141218.1, from coordinate 35,485,886 downwards.
TGCAATTTATGTGTATGAATATGTCTTTGGAAATGTTTGTTGTGCTGTAATGTGGTGTTTAGTTACTGTTTACTGTATTTTAAACTTGTACGAAAGGACAACAACAACAACAACATGATGTTATAACATCAACCTGCCACAGGGACAACAGATGCAAATTAGCCATTGGCTATAATCAGCCATATTTATGGGAAACTGTTTAATTAATATGCACTGTCCCTGTATACTTAAAAAAAAAAATACAAAATACAAATAAGGGGAGCCAGATGGCTTAATATGGCGAACCCCAGCCTCCAAAAATGTCAAGGAAACCAGCTCAAAGGACTCGGACACTGCTGAACAAGGAATGTGGAAAGAGGGGTCAAATGTGGCGTTTGAAATAAGAGCCCTAGCCGTAGCAAACTTGTCAGCGAAAAACTGCAAGAATCTATTGCACGTTTCGGGGGATGAGTCTGTGCAAATCGGTTGACGGGGCTTCAGTTCAGAGTCAATTGTTTTAAATAGAGCATGTGGATTTTGTCGATTTGCCTGAATCAGACGTGACAAGTGGTCTCTCTTGGACTCCTTCACCTTTCTCTGGTAACAATGCCAGCAGTCCTTTAGGATTTGATAAGAGACCTGCAGCCTGACTCTTTTCCACCTGCATTCAGCTCTGCGGCATTCCTGTTTAGTCGCACGAGTGCTCTCATTAAACCATGGCTCCGGTCTAATTTTTTGCCGCATATTTTGTCATGGAGCCATGGAGTCCAAAATATTAACGCAGGATGAATGAAACCAAGTCCTGAGCCCCTGCGCTCGCTAGCATTAGCTCTGACAGCACTGGAAAACATTACATCAAAGAGCACAGTCATATGATCAGAAAGCACATTGTCCAAAACTTTCAAATTTGAGACCAATAGAGCAAAATTAAGGACAAAGTCTAAAGTATGTCCTTGCTTGTGAGTGGAGCCAGACACGCACTGCACCAAATTATATAAATCAGAGCAAAAATGGAAGGCGTTATGAGGATTCAAAGTATGCTACAATATCTAAATTTTTTTCAGTAAATAAGTTCTCAAAATCTGAAACAGTTCAAATGAAAACCACGTAGTTACCATACCTTTGACTTTATATCAACCCAGACATACAGTATTTAGTAGGGAAAGAACACACTTTGGATTCTTATGACAGATTTTATTTCATTCTTTTAATGACATACATTTTATGGACAATATGCATAATGCACGGCAGGTAATGACAGTTCTTGTGAAAAGATTTGGAGGCGTACAAGCTTCTGGTTTACATTTATTCCAAGCTACGTGGCCGCCATTTAGAGGTAAAATAACTTCATTCCTGAGAAAATGTGTTAACGTGGGTCTTAATAGCTCGCAGCTTGTGCTATTCAAGGTGGAAATCCGAAGTTGGGACTTTTTAAAGATGAAGGATCCCCTCCTGACAATTCTCTGGTAACTGGTATTACAAAGGAGAGAGAAAATTGATATATTTGTGGTCATATACTGCCAAGATGCAAGATGGGGAGGACCCAAATGCGAGAGGGCGAGACATGGAGGACAGATTATGATATTTTAATGAAATGAAATACAATTGACCGGATTCAGATTTCTGGACAAGCCGACGTTGAAGTCGTGCACTTTTACCGGGCACGTTATTTCGACGACTTTAACAAGGCAGTGATTTATGAAGTTTCCATCTGAAAAAGCCTTCCCATGTCTTGCGATCAGTCGGGAGAACTCATAGCTCATTATTGTTTTTCCATTTATAAATGGTATGATTGAAATTGCAAAACATTAAATGATTTTCAACTGCATTATGTTTTCATGCACTGCTTTTTCAAAAGTTATGTATTAGCTGGTTTTTTTTTCCCTCTTTGAGTAGTGATACATTCTAAATCCTGGTCGAGGCAGACGGCCGCCCACTTTGAGTCCCGGGTCTGCTCGAGTTTTTCCTTGCCTCCGTTGCCTAGTGCTTTCTCGTTTGGCCCAGAGCTCTTTTTACTAAGTGAAGAGTGTAGTTTTGCACCCACCCCATGTGTAAAGTGCCCATTGTCAACATACCTTGTGATTTACCATTGTACAAATAAAATTGATTTGAATTACACATTACATGTCTTGTGTTGGGCGGCACAGTGGTCGGCTGGTTAGCACGTCCGCCTCACAGTTCAGAGATCGTGGGTACGATCCCGGCTCTGGTCTCCCTGTGTGGAGTTTGCATGTTCTCCCCGTGCCTGCGTGGGTTTTCTCCGGGTACTCCGGTTTCCTCCCACATTCCAAAAACATGCATGGTAAGTTGATTGGATACTCTAAATTGCCCCTAGGTGTGATTGGATGTTTGTCTCAGTGTGCCCTGCGATTGGCTGGCAACCAATTCAGGGTGTCCCCCGCCTACTGCCCAAAGACAGCTGGGATAGGCTCCAGCACGCCCCGCGACCCTTGTGAGGATAAGCGGTACAGATAATGGATGGATGGATGTCTATGTTTTTTATTCCTTTTCCCCAAAACAATGTGTAGGCCTTATTCTTTTTTTCACTGTTAATGTGAATATAGTTCAAGCGTTACACTTGTATGGTAATCAATTCCATTCGAATTGTCACTAAAGCATTATTTCATGCCATTGACAGTCTGACAAGAGCTTTGTATTGATCATTATTAATCGATCAATATAGGCACCCGGAGTGGGTCTCTTTTATTGCAGCCTTGGAGTATGATGGCTCAGACCAGCACATTGAAGTTTACTACTCTTATGAAGTTGTCCAATTTTACTCACATCAGTGTATCAATCTAAAATACGTTGCAATGTCAGGTGATTTATTAAAGTAAACATGTCGACTTAATGAGGCAGTTATATAGTTTAGAGTGCTGTTCACATGCAGTTAGATCAGGGGTAGGGAACTCCGGTTCCTCGAGAGCCATATCCTACAAAACGAATCATCGCTCCCCTGAGAGCCAAAGTGGTGGTGGTCATGACCACCACCACTTTTAAAGACTGGGTGGTCAAAGAGGATGGCACCGTCGAAGCTGGGGACTCTTACAAAAATACACTGGCTGCACTGTCGGATGACTGAAATATCTGTAAAATAATCCCCAGGCCGTACTTTCTAAAAAGAAAACGACAGTGGTGTTCTGCTATCAAGGACCAACACTCAAATATACCACTGCGCTGACGTGCCGCCGGAAGTGGAGGAGGAAGGGCCAAGGCTGCTGTTTCCCCTTGTGGAAAAGGTTTCCATCAAAGAAATTCCCAGGGAGGACGGCGTCCATGTAACCACTGAGGGCATTGTCACAACTTATCACATTATCACATCTGAATGATATCCCTCTCACACACACACACACACGCACACACGCACCCCCCCCCACACACGCGCACACACACACACACACACACACACACTCCCACACACACACACTCTCTTTCGTCCTCTCTCTCTCTCTCTCTCTCTCAGTGTCTCTATGTGTGTGTGTGTGTGTGTGTGTGTGTGTGTGCGTGTGCGTGTGTGTGCGTGGGGGTGTGTGTGTATGTGTGAAAAAGTATGTTTAATCCTTCTTCTGTCTTCCTCCCTTAAAGCGGAAGTCAACCCAAACATATTTTTTTTCAAGAATATGTTCCCAGCAGGCCCACTAGTTGAAACACGGCATTCTGATTAATTTAGCGTTTGTGGAATATAAATTAAGCAGCAAAATGCACTGGTTTTTCGCCATCTCCGGGGGCGGCCATTTTGTCTTCTGTCGACTGAAAATGACATCACAACTGCTCACAACGACCAATCACGACTGACCTGTTTTCTGAATCTGAGCCATGATTGGTCGCTGTGAGCAGTTGTGATGTCATTTTCAGTCGACAGAAGACAAAATGGGCACCCCCACTGATGACTAAAAATGAGTGGATTAACACTACTTCCACTAAGGCAATATTTATCAGAATGCTTTGTTTCAATTAGAGGGCTTGCATAGAACATATTCTTGAAAAAAATATGTTTGCGTTGACTTCCGCTTTAAGGCCCTGATAGACCAAACCGACGTCGGAGGTCGTGAAGCGTCGTGGCGTCTGAATGCGCCGTCTGTTTGGTGTAGTGGCCACCGTCGTAGTGTCGTAACCTGTCTGTAAGCGTTTTGGGGGCGTTTACGTATGTTGAATCGGCGTCGCCAGCTGTGACATTTGGTCACTCTGATTGGCTGTTAGCTAGCAAATCAGCGCTCGCAGCACCAACGGGATGTGACAAACGCGGAAAAACAGTGGGCATGCCTCCGCTGACTTAATCTTCTTACAAGTACGAGAGCGAGGGTTGACAATTTTAGTATTTCACAATACCGTGTCAAGAACGTGAGGGTTTATTTCGCGTGGGAGTTCATCGTGAGCGAAGAATATAGCTGAATGCATTGTTTTGTTTTTATAATCCGCCCCCGACCAACAGCTTTCCGGATGGAGTTTTCTAACAATGAGAAATAGTGACTACCGCCGCCGATGGTATGGAAGGGTATTACATCTTATGGATGCGCAAAAGGTACGTTAATGGTCAGCATCGCTGTCTGTCGTTGCGGTGTATTCCTTCAGCGTGACGTGACGACAGCCGGCCGGACGCCACAGCGGGTAAGGGTCTGTCACTTTTGGCCAGCGTCTTTTTGGTCTATCTAGGGCTTTAGATTCGCCCCATCAGACTGGTGAGTGTAGGCAGCGCCCCAAAATAAAAAATAAAAAAGTAAATATTGAAAACACATGTTTTACTGTTAGTTTACATTAAGTGCAAAATTTCAGGTTGCACTCAATGAATTATTTTACATATTTCGAAGCTCAAAATTACATGCGATGGTTTCTTCAAGTGCGGCACGGCGGTCGTCTGGTTAAACATAACCTGAACAATTGTGGCCTAGATCTACAATTCATCTGGCAGTATTCATTGGACATTTTTATTACAGGAGGGAACAGAGGTCAGGATTGTACGTTGGAGGGAGGCCAACCTTGTCCCCAGGTCTCACACCTAATAGAGAAGATGGGCCCATATGGGTTTGAGCTCCACACGACTGCCCAGACAGAGATAAAAGTGAGTAGGCCGACAACGTCTGTCTGATGCTTTTGAAAGTATACGTTGACAGCAACGTCAGCATAGCACAATACCTATATGAACTGTAATGTTTAGTCAAATACAATGTGTCCTATTTGTGTTTTGAACAATAGAGTATTTGTTTTTAATCCTAATTATTTTTAAAAACATGTTGGTAGCAAATGGATAACTCGGTTAACATTAAATCGTTGTTTTTAATAAACATCCAACGCAAAAAACTTCTACACACCTACAGTGTCCAATTTTTTCCCTATTGTTTCAACCCTTCCACATGGTGACAACAGAGGTAGGGTCTAACATAAGTATGGGAGTAAAAAAATAGTGCACAAGGCAAAACCTGGCTTTCGAAACACATACGAGTGCCCACGATTGTGGGAAAATGCGGCACATCATAACGAGGACTTAGACACACAGAGGGACAACTAGGCAGACACACACAACAATACACTTTCAAGTGGACTAAACACCCCGGAAGCCAACTGCCTTAGTGCAATGGACAAATGAACTGGTTAAATGAATAAATCAACGACGGTTGTGACGAAGGTCCTACAACACACGGATGAATGAAGGATGGTTATGGAGAAGAAATCAACACAATGCACTAAGCTAAAGACAGCGATACAAACACACAGGCGGTATAGGGAACGGCTAGCATACTTGACAGCACACAACCAGCCCTAAGGAGTGGCTAAACACGACAGCCAGCCAGCTCTGAAGGCAACAGAGTCCTATTTAAACTGTGGTGGGTAATCAGTGCAGCTGGTGGCACTCCTGAAACCAATAACTACTCAGTCGTGCACCCCTACAATGATTGGTTGGCTGAGTTGAGGAAGAGGACCACCAACGAGAAAAGAGCAGGAGGAGAGCTCCCGCACACAAACCATTAACCCCTATAATACAACAAAATACACTTAATGGCCTCGAAATATTGTGGGCCGTAACATCTATATTCATCTATATTTTTGACAATATGAGCACAAACCTCTTCAGTATTAACTGTTTTTATGACGACCAAATGCAAATTCTCCTTTTTCCTCCACACTAGGAAATAAGATTGCTAACATGAGGACCACAGTTGTTGATGGCGCCATTCATTAAAAAAAAAAAAACGATCATGCTAAAATGATCAGAGACGTCACTGATTACAGTGACAATTTATTCAAGTTGGCAACACTCAACCCAAGTCGCACACATACGCACATGAAAATAAAAGCAGCGCATACTTTTAGGTTGACTTCCTAAAGGCTGCAGAGACTGTGGACAGGCTGCACGTGGCCCGCAGGCCCTGCTTTGCCCAGACGTGCTATAAATAACCAGACAACAACTTCTGGTGCTCATCTGAGAATTCCACCAAAATGTTCATGTATATAACACGCCAAAAACTGTGTACATTTTAATAATAAGTAGGGACGAAGTTAACACATTCTTAAGTGTTGTACAAGTGGTGAAAACACAAGTGGGGAAATAATGGACACATACAGCATTTGCATTTTTTGATGCCCAAATTTGCATTCCGCTGTTTACTTATTTTGCTATTAGTCTAAAACGGTCAGAAATTCACTCCACAATTAAGGTAAAGTTGTGAGTCTCAGGCCATTCTACCTTTCTTCAGAAACTGTGGAAAGCACACACAGTGACACACTCTCAGTGGGAGACACTGTTGGGACGCCAGATGCTGCTGCAATGGTTGACAAGCACATTTCAACCCCCGATACACATTTAGATCCATGCAATCAAACACACATACCTTAACAAAGACAGCTGGTTGGACAGAGATGGTGAGAGAGGAATAGCACGGAGAATACGGGGAATGAAAGCTTTGAAACAGAAAGTTGACAGCTGTCTGATACACACTCAGATCTTACCCATCCCAAAGGAAAGTATAATTTATGCACCATTTCCCAAACCTCCCGAAGGAAAAGTGTCATTTTCCACTACTTAATAAACTGGAGCCAGGAGGACCAGCAGCAATCCCACATATTGAATATAAGTCCCCTCCCTGCATAATGAGTTTGGCTCTTTGATTAACATTTGTTGAGACCCACTTGACCACAGCAGTGGAAAAGAGTTGCTGGGAAAGCATTTTTCAGTCCAATGAGTAGAAGTTGATCTTATGGCTACTGATTACTGATTATTATTACCGTGATCATTGACATACATTGGGCATTTGACATACATTGGACATTATTGGCTTTTAGATCGCAGGAACCAATTCCCGAACTACATTATGTAGCCTGGGAATTTGGGTAACTCCCTTTATTCACACACACAAAAAACTACTGGCCTTAGAGGTATAGGGGCCACCAATTTTTTGGAAATTGAGAGCTACTTCTTGGGTATCGATTAATGAAGAGCGACCAGTTTGATACACACTTTTGATTTAACAAATTTGTCAGTTTACCTTTACTAATATAATCGTATGGCATAATTATTATATTAATAAATAAAAAACTAATAATGATATTTGTTTATGTGAAGACACTGAACATGTTTACATATTGTTTCTCATAAAACATTTGGAAGCAGACAAATATCCATATTCAACACTATTTCTATAAATCCTTGCCAATATTTACATTTTCAAAAGATCACTTCTTCAGCATTCCTAGAAAATCAAAACGTTCCATCACTGGTAAGACAATTTTAGAAAAGGCCCGTGGGCTACTCATTTGGTCCTTGAGGACTACCCGCAGGCACCACCTGCACTAGGGTCTTCGTGTACCTACTCGGAACAACTTTGACTGCATTCAGACTGCAGGCATACCTGATTCCAATCAGATTCCTCCTCAAATCCCATTTTTAGGGCTGACTGTCCACACTGGTTTTAGCAAGTGTCCAAATGGGAACCGTACGAAAGCAGCAATCAATCGTGTCATCTTTTGGTTATTGCCCATTTGCAATTAGCAATGATGTTAACGCCGTATGTAGGATCATAACTTAAAAATTATGTTTACATTTGAAGGCGTATTCATTATTCCCATGGGGTCCATTTTTAGGAGTTGACTGTTATTTTATATTTTTCTACATTTATTGCATTGTTGAATAAATATGTTAGAAATGTTGAATGTTAATAAACTGTTGAATTACCATATAATTATCTTTGTTTTCAGTACTAACGCTTTAAAACTGGAAATGGCAACTGCAAATTGCAATTTAAAAAGCATCCATCCATCCATCCATTATCGATACCGCTTCTCCTCACAAGGGTCGCGGGGCATGCTGGAGCCTATCCCAGCTGTCTTCGGGCAGTAGGTGGGGAACACCCTGAATTGGTTGCCAGCCAATATTTAAAAAGCAATGAAACAATTTTTTTTTTCTATAGCGCAGCACAATCTGCTTGTTCTCCTACGTAGATTTTTCGGCGGAGGATGTTTGGCTAAGCCAAGTGTGACTTATCCCGACATTGTTTATTACCTGGTGTTGACGACATACTCCGTGACACACCGTCAGATGAAAGCTTACAAATCACTGGAGGCTTTATTTTCCAAGCTGAGGGATACAGAGTGGAAACTTCAAGATCTAATGTGAAGAAGCAGTTCTAGTTGTTGCATGGATTAGTAAACCGCCGAGCGTTGTTAATGCTGTACAGATACCAGTAATGATAGGCTCTATATAACTTTTTTTTAATTATTATGTGCTTTTGGTGATTCTCCTTCACATACTCTAACAAATTACTATCATATCACAGTTTATTTAATGGTCAGCCAGAACACAAGCACTAATATTAGAAAAATCTAATTAGCAGTGGCATTTGAACATGCACATTGCACACTAGAGCTGGGCACTTGACCCTTTTTTCCGGTCCGTCCTCCGTCCGCGACCTGGTTACCCTTCCGGCCTCGTCCCTCTGTCCTCATTCAAAAACATTATTTAAAGATTAGCTGGCTAATGTCCTGTGCACATCCACTTACCGGCTGGCAGTATCGTGAGTGGATTGAATTGTTTACAACAGTTTAACCAAGATAGCATTTAGCTGTCATGATGTGATGAAGATGATGATGATGATGCCGACTAGAGCAAGCCCTGAGACATCAGGAGAATATTTAAGATTGAGTAATAATGCAATACTATTGCTACTATTGTTTTTAACACAAAATGTTTTCAGTTTTTATAAAATAATTATTGTAAAATAACGCAAGGCTATTTGAAGAGGAAACAAAGATTTCCACTTTTGGGTCATTTAAATGTATACGCTGGTCGAGATTTTTACAGTCTAAAGATGTCCCACACAAGGACATACTTCGCATGCAAAGGGATAAAGTACTAAATGTTAACAGTTAGTTAACAAATCAAAATTGCTATCCTGAATTACACACACACCCGTTCCCCGTCCCTAGGACAGAATGCCCAACTCTGTTGCACACAGTAACCAGACAGTGCATGGTGTCACTATAAATAAAGTTGTCATATGCACTTAGTGGTTATCGGGGGATTTTTGGACAGAACAATCTGGCGATGAAGTTTTCTTTATTAACTTCATTGGGTTTTGTCAACTTGACTGCTGCATTTTGGGTCACTGTGCCCTCGGTCCTGTGACTTGCAACCTTGAAAGAAAGACGAACGAACGTATTGGGATGCTGTATGGCTATTTCAACTGGGGCTTTATTCCATCACAATTCTGAAGCAAACAACTTACTGTTATTCGCATTTATGAATAGGAGCGATCGAGGTTTGCTTCAATACGTCAGCTTTCGGCTAACGTTAGACTCCTCTGCTAGCTAGCTTGTATTAGCGAGCTAACTTGCTCATGAATCCAAAACATAAACGGCATGTAGTGTAGTGTTATTTAATAACTTTTTTTTTTATTTGTCGTCCATATGAAATAATCACTTATCAAAACGATTTCAAACGTAAACTAACTTACCGTATTTTTCGGACTATAAGTCACTCCGGAGTACAAGTCGCACCAGCCATAAAATCTATAATAAAGGGGAAAAACATATGTAAGTCGCACTGGAGAATAAGTCGCATTTTGGGAGGAAATTGTGCGCTTAGTACACATCATTTCCACCAAACTACGATGCTACATGTAGCAAACAAGAAAGTTACGGTAAGATAACTTTAAACTCACCAAAACGGTTGTAGATCGATTAAATAAGTCTTTTATTTATCCCCGACCATGTTGAATGTTTCCAAGTCTCCAAAATTATTAATGTATTCGCTCGTAATTATGTCTTCGTCTCCTCTTTGCTGAGGGTGCTCCTCCTTACGTGTGTGGCTGCATGATGCAATACCCCAGTCAGAGGCAGGCAACTGCCTGTTTGTGGTTCGTTCTTATTCAACCATCGTCTGTAAGTAACTTAGACAATTGTGTGTAATGAGCATGCAACATTTATATAGGAGCTGAATTGTGGCTAATTGTACTGTGTTGTTGACTGAACATACTAATCGCTAATGCTAATCGCGGTTGCTAATCGTTAGCGTGTCTGCCTGTTTGTGGTTCATTCTTGTTCAATCGTCATCTGAAACTTAGACATTTGTGTGTAATGACATTTATATACAAGCTGAATTGTGGATGATTGTCGTTTGTTGACTGAACATCCTAATTGTTATCGCTAATGATCGTGATCGCTAATCATTAGCATTGGCTCATCTTGTTCATGTCTATGAAAATACATCTGTATGTAATGCATAAATTGATAGTATTTTCTGTTTCTTGTGCAGTTTCACAATATAAACAGGCAACTTCACTGCACACCTAGAGTCTGTGGAGTTTGTGTGTGAATGTTTAGCTGTTTGGATAAGCTGGCTTCCTTGACTAGCAAGGCCTGTTGGTTTAACAAAACATTAGACTTTAACCGTTTAAATTATTCATGCATTGTAATAGCTTTTAGGATGTATATTATGTTCCTTTATGTTGGTTACAATAACATGTGTAATGATATAGAAGTAATTGTCATGGCTTGTTAGTGCTGACTTGTGTTTATGATGTTATGTCTCCCTCTGTAGGCACTTGAGCGCTAAAGCGCCTGCAGAGGGAGGCAAAACATAAGTCACAAGTCAGCACTAACAATCCATGACAGTAATGTGTTAAACAATTTCACACATAAGTCGCTCCAGAGTATAAGTCGCACCCCCGGCCAAACTATGGGGAAAAAACTGCGACTTATAGTCCGTAAAATACGGTACTTCTCACAAATTGACTGTTGCACACACAAGCCGAAACTATGGATTGGCCATGGATATGTGCATGGGTAATGTTTCTCAGTCACTTGGCTTGCCATTACTTCTTTCTCCCGGCCGTGGTGCATAATGATCTGCGAAATCTGAAAAAAAATCCATCTTTTTCTGTCTGCATTGTTATAAGACCCAATGAAGCATCAGGAGTGCACCATATTAAGAGCAGCCGAGAAGCTTGTTTTTTCGATCAAATGAACAGTTGAGTCTAATGCTATCCACCCAAGAGGGTGTGCGAAAGAATACAAAGCAGAAGTGACGCCATGTGCAAGCGACCTATAAATATATTTGCAAATGATTGCATTCTCTTTTTATTTAGGGTTTTCGCAACGCCCTGAATTACAGAATTGGGGTTGTAAATAAATACATTGAAATATGGTTTATAACATAGTGACTTATATATCTTTTGAGTATTTACAGTATTTTTTAACACGATACCATTTAAGTTTATTGGTTGCATTGGTGATAAAAACTGATAACACAGACAATCCCTCCTCCACTTTTCTCAAGACTGAGCGCTGAATTATATAGAGAACACTCAATGGTTGTTTTCATCCAAGGATACAAAAATACCTATTAAAATGTGCTCCCCTGATACACAACTCATACCCTTTGCCGCAGTGTTAAAATAGCTGATGCTCTCCGGCGATAACATCTAATTTAATCTACAGCAAACAGAGGACTTGCTGTTTGTTGATGTTTTTTTCTTCTTTGTTATTCATTCAAACATCAACTCTGACATGAGTCTTTTGGAGTAGGAGAAAGTGAGGCAGATGGAATCAGTTTCTGTAACAGAACAAAAGCTAAGGGGTAACTAGTGTGAAATTACCCTGTCGACTGCACCAAATAGCTGACGTGTGGATCCAGACCACAGAATGTGTACTATTGAACTATTAAACAATGCTAAGAATGTGTATTGCATTCTTTCACATACTTTACTGAATTGTTCTGTCTATCTTAAAATGCCGCTTCAGAACCATTGAAGTACAGAGAAATAGGGAGAACCAAACAAAACCAAGGCACTACTTTTGTCATATACTTATGGTTCAGAAGATTAATAGAGGGTAGTTACATTTTTTTTTTCAGTTTTTAATTTTTTTTAAGCCATTGGGGGCATCAATTACACTCTTATTTGCGGTCAGGATTGTTATTCGCGGGGGAATAATTTATGTTATTACGACGCAAATAAGCTGTTTTAAATTGTGAGACAAAAATGCGTAATGTATCCGTTTTAACTCATTAAAGCCTGAAGCCCCTCGTGAGACAAGTGTGTTGTCTATATCACTCCCGTGACTTGTATAAGAGCTCCCGCAATCCACTGTGCGGCCATTACTCCTCGGAAAGATTCTGGATATCCTCCGACAAATCACGATACCTTCACATGTATATTCTGATGCACTTCATTGACTAAGAGACCGAGAACTGGATTAAAAAAAGAAAATGACATATATGCTCTCCCGGCTTTAAAAGGGAGAAACACGCAACAGCGCTCCCGGCTTTAGTGATAGAAATGCGGTTCATTATGGGTTAAGGCCTACAATGTAAGGGTTAAGAGATCTCAAATTAATTTAAGTCACTTGAAAAGCTCCATGATATGCTTGATGCATGATTGCTTTAAAAAGAGGTCAGGCAAATATATTCAATAAACTACTACATACTGTATACACCCTGACAAACTGTGCAGGCATGCTTTCTTTAGTGCACACTGTGAATGTGTGTCTTGAAGTAGGTACTGTATTGATATTCCAATTTGTATTTGTCATTGCATCATTATCTTAAAAGTTTGAAGTAGCCAAAGGCTATATAGTTGGTCTTAACAAAAAGTGTAACAAATGATGTGTGTAAATGACACAAAAGCCACTGAAACAAAAGCCACTGAAACAAAAGCCACTAATTTAGAGAAATTAGCAATCAGAAACATATTTGGTTCAACAAATTCTGCAGTCTTGTTGAAGCACACTAATAAATTGAGTGTGGGTGTGTTACACATGCTATGCTTCAGTAAAAGCTTGCTTCCTACACGTTCATAGATCCAATTATCTACCTGAGGATGACATCATTCCACAATTGCAAGATCTGAGAGGATTGCCAAAGGGCGGCAAGAGAGATACATTATCCATGGAAGTGCCTTCAAAGTCCCAAGCACTATCATCCCATCTCAGAAGCAGTCTCATTAAAGTTAAAAAAAAAAAAAAAAAGATTTGTCACTGTTGGAAGGCAAACCTCCCACATACTAAAAACATTCATTCGAGATTAATTGAAGGTTCTAAATTGCCCATATGTGTGAGCATGAGTGTGAATGATTGTACCCTGTGATTGACTGGCGGCCAGCCAAGGATGTTCCCTGCCTGTCTCTCGCTCAATCAGCTGGGATAAGATCCTCCTCCCCTCTAAGAGAACAGAGTAATGCATGGCAATTCTGGAGATGACAAGCCTCGCTGGATTTTCTTGGTATTTACATTTTTACATTTACATTTTAAACTGGAACATTTCCATTGTCTGTTGTTTACATTTATTGCAAATCGGAAATGACCTGCATGCGCACATTGCCAAAATGCAGGTAAAATAGTGTCAGCAATATCATGTAGGAAAAAAAAAATAGCGATGCCTTGGCTCACCCTGTATTCAGTTTACATTCATGAGCATTCTATCCAGCACAGGCATATCTAGCCCATTTTTAGGGATGCTGAAGCACTAGGGGTGGGCGATATATATCGTCATCGATTTCATTGTCAATCTTGCTTTCACGATGTGTAATTTTTAGGCCCGTCAATTTAATCCAACCCCCTTTTGACGCCGTCAATTTTTTTGATCGCGTGATTAAGGTTTCCACAGCAACCAGCGGCTGCATTGATAAAGGCTGCTGGTCACCATGATCTATACATATATTTGTATATTTTTAAAAAAGCTTTAGAGTGGAGGAGGCGTTACATCTGCTTCAAAATATTGACGATGAGGATGAATTGCTCGGCTGATAGCGACGTACGCGTTGGTAATGTAATTATTAAAAGTTGTTCTTCCTTATCTTCGGAGGCCGTGGTATGGCGAGTTACAATGTAGGTTTGACTTTATGTATTTCTTCTGGCGTCTTCCTTGGTAAAGACAACCGACACGGCAGGACAGTGTTTTGTTGCGTCTTCGTATTCGGACGTGAACAGCTCCGCTCAAATTCATCCCTCTCTCTCCTTTCTTCTCCGCCCAGGAAATGAGCGGTACAAACAACAAATAAAACAAATCAAAAAGGAATAAATACTTAAGCACAATATAAATACATAAATATATACTCACAAAACAACATTGCGGCATTTTAGAAAAATAATAAATAGAAAAAATATGCCGTTTGCTCCAAAGCAGCTGTATTTTATAACAGCACGACCAACGCAGCGCGATCGAGCGCTGCACGGGACAATCTCAGCGGTCCACCAACTGTTTGTCATTGATTTATCCGACACAATTTAAATTAAAATACACCCACAACAGAATTTTAATAAATAAAATACATTTATTAGACACTCGACAATGTAAATGATTGTGTGCGTTCGTGTGTGCGTGCGCGGACGCGCGTGTGTGCGTGTAGGTGTGTGTGTCTTTGAAAGGTTTGTTTTTTCAATTGAAGGGGAAGTCAACCCAAACATTTTTATCACTTCTGTCGAATGAAAATGACATCACAGATGCCCTGAGGGATCAAAAAACGACCAATCATGGATCAGTTTCAGAAAACAGGTGAGCTGTGATTGGTCGTTACCTGAGCCCTGAGCAACTGTGATGTCATTTTCAGTCGACAGACGTAACAAAATGGTCGCCCAGTGATGGCTAAAAACAGGTGGATAAACTCTTACTCCACAAACGCAATATTTATCAGAATGCCTTGTTTCAACTAGTGGGCTTGCATAGAGCATATTCTTGAAAAATATGTTTGGGTTGACTTCACTTTAATAAAGTATTTGCATAAGAAAATCAATCTTTCTTATTCATGTTAAGGGTATTAAAATTCAAGAAAATAATGGGACATAAAAATCATGGGATTTTTTTTACAATAACTACAATGTGCAATTAACTATGAGTTAACTATGAAAAATGTGATTAACTATGATTAAATATGTTAATCGATTGACAGCACTAGTAATTTTACATTATCGAGTATTAATACTGCCTCGAAGAGCATAATGAGTCAGTCGACTGCCGCAAAGTGTGAGGAAATGCTGAAAGCCTCATGCCACAAATCAGTGTGCATTGACGGCAGAGGAGGAGGAAGTGACTGTGTCCGCACTGCAGCCGAGCTGTTTCAAATATAGAGGAGTGTCGAGCGGAGATTCATAGCGAGGCGCGAGTCCACGTTGTCCGTAGTCTGTAAATGGTTTGAGCTTGACGAAATTGACGTCGGTGGCAATAACATTGTTAGATGTGCCAAAATGGTCACCGTGAAGAGCAATTCTGTTGCACCACGAGCCATATGGATTACGAGAAAAACTTGGCGACCACCCAAGCACACTAAACAAAAGCTTGGTGAACACACACAGTCAGAAAACAGTCGCCGAGTTGAACTAACAAATATGAACGCACGCACACACTCACACTCAGTACTTTAGCGAGCAAGTCAAATGTGACAGCCTGGATGATCGATTAATATTCAGTCTACACGCTTTCAGTCCGCACCATTCATAACTAGCCTGTATTCCCGAGGCATGTTGTACAAACTACGCCGTCTTATTAGTGTGATGCCAGGATACACCCAAACATGAATAAAGTCACAAGTATATCACAGCGATGAATGAAAGGGAAAATGCACTTTTCGGTAAATTGCAGTTTTGTTATTCAACTTTATTCTGAATACGGTGGCCAATGTATGAGAATGGGTGTTGTCATGACGATGTCTTTTTTTTTTCTCGCTGGGTGACACTTCGTCACACGTTACATATCAAATACATTTTTTTCCCATTCCGAATGCTCTAGTTAACACCTTTTTTTCATTCTGATTGCTCTATTAGTTGGCAGTAGTACACCAGTACTTACTGCAACTCAAAATGTCATTATATGTCAAATCATTATGGAATAATATGAGACATTTAAATGACATAAATATTCCCAAAAATCAATGTAAGTCTATACATAATTTTTGTCTCTTTATTGTTAAATATTGTCGTAGAATATCATTATGTTTTGCAGAAGCTGTATTTAGCAATTTAAAAGATGTTGATCACAAACGCTGTCCATCCACAATTGGTCTGTGAAGCAAGTGCAGATTTAAAATAATTTTTTAGGATATCGTCAAATTATCGTTAGGTTTTTGAAAAAATATCGAGATATTTTTTTGGGCCCACCCCTATAAAGCACCCCAAAAGAGAATTTTCGCATCCCAAAAATTTTTGAGACCTTTATGTATTTTTTTGGTGTGTTCTTTCTTAGTGTGTTCAAGCTAGAAAATTGTGAAATACATTAAATTAAAACAGAATATTTTAAAAACCAAAACACAAGCCCTCCACTCCTTTTGCTTGAAAAATGGTTTGATCAGCTCACTCTTTCCACCCCTGCTTTGGAGCGCCGAGCTCAAGCAGAGAAAACTGTCTGTAACCTTCTCGTCATCCCGTCAGAGTGCAAGTGAATGTATCTTTGCTATGTGACACATTTCTTAACTTCAACTAGGTACAAATGCATTATTGGCCCCTTTTTTTTTTTTTGCATATACTGTTGACTGCTAGGTAGGAGTTAGCTGCAGTTTTTTTTTTCAAGCTAGGAAACGTTACAGGTGGTCAGACAGTAGACGTGTTTCCATTTGAAAGAGAGAAACAAGTTTATGCAATGTGTATGTTTTCATATTAAAGCCTTGTGCTGCTGTTGTCTAGCTGACTGACGTGTGTGTACAGACAGACAGGCAGCTTCATGGGAATAAGATTTATTTTCGACAAAGAAGAGCCAGGTTCAGCTAAGAGTGTTAGATCAAATGGTCTAGCCTTCGAGAATGATGCAAGATGGATCAATGTATCAGTTTTTTCCTATTAAATAAAACCCATTGCTCGGTTACCAGCTTTTTGGTTGATGGTACAGAAAGAGCAGGGAGAGGCCTTGATATAACGATGTATGAGTTGATGTATGAGTATTCCATTTATTATTTTGTCGATTTTATGTTCATCCTCACATTGAAAACCACACAGACACTTCGTATAGCCAGGACATCTCCATTACCATTAATTAACTTCTTTCTACATGATTTACTAGTTGTTAAGTTCACTATACAAGGAGGAGAAGAACAGGAAGAGACTTCCTTTGTAGAAAAGTGGTATAAAATTTGTACTCACTGTAGGGGGCTGGTTCACTCCAGAAACATGCATATTGCCAATGTGTATGTTGAGGAGCTGCTGCATCGAAATAAGTTGTCTTCCCCAGAAATTAGGGTTACCATATGTTCATATTCTACAATTACAATCCTGTGACTCCTAATTTAAATAACCGTCTTAAGATTTGGTTTACTGGCGGATTTCCTGTGCATGTTTTTTTTTTAGGAGTGGTCAGTGCTCCTACAGCATTCTAAACGCTCGTCGATGCACATCTGCCAACGAATCCCCCGCGACCCCAACCTCCACATACAGCCGGTCTTTGAAGCACCCAGAGACCTCTCTGTAGCACCCCTAAACCTCTGATCCAAGAATCGCCCCTGTATTCCATGGTAGCCTCTCAGAGTTGCATACCTATCCTGATTTCTTGGAGTTGGCAGCTGTTTGGAGTTAAATTGGTATTAGCTCCTTAGCTGTACCATTTGGACAATGAGGAAGAGAGAAATGAGGGAAGAAACCCCAGAACAGTATGGAAAGCACAACAACTGGGAAGATAGATAAAAAGATACTTTATTCATACATGAGGGAAATTCGCTGAACCATGAAAAGAAGAAAACAATTCAAGAGACATGCCTTCTTCAAATGTTTTTGTCCTGACTTGCTGCCAAGCATGGAATGAGACATGACGCAGCATGGAATTAGAAAAAATAAAAATAAATCTGACTGAAGTGTAGTTAACAAACTATATTGGGCATGCCCAGAAACAACACAAACATCACATTTTTGTTAGTGACATAAACAATTGGAACCAAAGGCATTCCCAGAACGATTTTGGTTGGTTTGGTTATTTCTTGGTTGAGTTGTTTTTGGCGTGCATTTTTTAGATGCTATTTGATGTTTTATACTTTTTATTTTGCTTTATTTTGCTGTAGTGCAAATGGCCAAAAAATGCAAGCTGTACATGCAAAGCAATTATAGGAGTTCTGAGCTCCCCAGACACTGTGAAACCAAATGGCTTGCTGACCTACATAGAATGTGCTGGACCAGTAATATAACGTGTGGGCATAGTTTCTGAGTCATGACTATTTGGAGAAGTCTGGCAAAGTGAAGCTTTTGGAAAGAAAACAAAGTTATGTTGCTTTTGCCAGGCTCTAAAACCATCGGCATATTTCAACAGTGTTCCAGTGAGGCGATTACAAGATATGCACGCATGCATGTTTTTTTCCCCAATGAATGCTAAGCAATCTGCTCTTGTCTTTTGGTTATGGTTGTATGTGTTATAATCCGTCATGTATAGAGTACCTGAAAACAACACGTGAGTAAAAGTACACATATCACGTATTACATATGTATTTAGTTTACGTCAGTGGTGGGGGTTTAAGATCTGTGTATTGGCGAATGAGCAAAGTTAGCCTGACCATCATGTGACACTGGCGACAGAAAGACAAGTGCGTAGATACTACAAACCCAATTCCAATAGTTGTGACGTTGTGTTGAACATAAATATAAACAGAATACAGTGATTTTGCAAATCATGGTCAACCTATATCTAATTGAACACACTACAAATACAAGAATATAATGTTCAAACGAATAAACTTTGTTTTGAATAAATAATAATTAACAGAATTTTATGGCTGCAACACATTCCAAAAAAGCTGGGACAGGTGGCATAAAAGACTAAGAAAGTTGAGGAATGCGCATCAACCGCCTGTTTGAAACATTCCACAAGTGAACAGGCTAATTGCGAACAGTGGGGGGGGGGGCATGATTGGGTATAAAAGGAGCTTCCTTGAATTGCTCAGTCAGTCACAAGCAAAGATGGGGCGAGGTTCACCTCTTTGTGAGAAAATAGTCGAACAGTTTAGTAGTGATGGTGAGATGAAGCCCCATGAAGCATTGACACTTTCAGTCAACTGTGCTGAAACATGTACCAACACTTTATCAGGAATCATTTACTCTATGGCGCCATCAAGAGGTTAATAAAATATACAGCAATCTCGTTTCCACCTATAAAACAAGTGATAGGACCACAGTGACACACAGAAATAGGAATGTAGTTTTTGTTAATTGTAGTAGTGCTTGGAATTAAATAAAGGCAATTAAACCCCCAATATTTTTCATTGTTTTTTATTTAAAAAAAAAAAAGTTGTTTCTCTAAAGAACCAGGAATAAGACGGTTCTGCTTTTTTTGTGAGGATTTCTCCTGCTTTTGAAAAGATCCTCTCACAATTCACAGATGAAGCTTGAGTGAAAAGGTAATATGAATAAATTAAGGAAATCATTTCTTTGCTTTCTCCAGTGTTACAGTGGGTCCTTCTGTTGTTTGATTCTGCCAGGTATTTCTGTACTTCGATTGTTTCATTTAATGTCAGTGATGCATATGTGGGATTTTTACTTTAAACGGATCAATCCAGACAATGACACAGTTTGCTTCCTGAGAGAGAAAAACAGTCAAATCACCATATAAACATACTGTATATAAAAAAATGTTCAGATCCCATACACATTGCTTTGTGTTTGTGACTGTGAAGCTCTAGATGGCTGAGTAGAGGCTGAGGCTGAATTTGAGGCTGAAGCACTTCTCATAACTCAAGCACATTCAGAGGTCAGGCGTCTTTCTGCCTCAGCAGCTTTGTGTGGAATGAAGAAACCAAATTTCTTAGATATTGGACCCAGAACAGTGATGAGAGATAAAATACTCTGCGATTGTAAAATGAAAGGTTTTTCTTTTAGCAGTTTTTTTTTACATTCCATGGCCTTTGGAGTGCCCACATTAGTTTCCTCTTCCTCCAGAGCATGATGGAGCATGGCCAACATAGGGATGACTTTCGACCCAGAAACAGCTTTCCCTCTGAATCAATTGTTGCTTGATTGAACGGTGCCAGAACCTTTAAATATGCAGGCAGGAAATAGGTGATGCCCAGCTCAGGTAATTTGAACAGGTGGAGACACCTTTTCAAGCATGTACGCCGTACATCGCAAATCTGTACGGCCAAACTTCGTTGCTACCGCCACTCCAGACCGGTCCGCTGTTAGCGATTACGACTGCAAAGCTCAGCCGACTTTAACTAGTAGTAGTAGTTTTGATGTGTTGATCTACGTTCTTGAATAAAGCATTTTAAATAAATGAATAAATACCTTTTTTAAAATAAATACTTGGACAGTTACCTAGGTAACATAGTGGGAAGAGCTATGGTTATATGATTTGGCTTTATGTGGCCCACATTGTGGATACCAGATGTGGACCACTAAAGGACCGTAATTCATTGAGGTATGTGGGCCAAGTGCAGCTGGGTTTTGCTATTTTGCTATCTGGGCTTCTTTTGCGGACGTCAGTCGACCTTTAACGTAACCAAATACGGCACGTCGTAATGGTATGTGATGTCAGAAAATTCTTACGTCTGTGATGTAAAATAAGACTATGTTGAAAAAAAATTGAAACTGCATTTAAGAGGAAATCAACCCAAAAACCAAACGTCATAATGGTGTGTGCGCGTATGTGTGTGGGTGTGCGTGAGTGTGTGATGACGTCATACAATTCTTACATTTGTGATGTAAAATAAGACAAGTGTAGAAAAAAAAAATGTAAACTGCATTTACGGGTGGGTGAAAACTGGCTATACATACATGTATATGGCCCAGAGTTCTAAAGTGATTTCTGTGCCAGATACTTCACTCAACAAGTGGCTCGAGCTTGGTTGCCAGAGTCAAGACAGTGCCTCCTTTGCCAGTCCTGGGCCATGTTCGATTCAAATGCCGTATGCCAGTGCCAACTGAATACCACCTGTGCCAACTTCATGCCTTTAATATTTGGGAAGTTCCTGATTATTTGCTAAACACAAGTTTGATCGGTTTGAACATTAAATATCTTGTCTTTGTAGTGTATTCAGTTAAATATAGGTTGTACATGATTTGCAAATCATTGAATTCTGTTTTTTATGTTCAACACGATGTCCCAACTTCATTGGAATTGGGTTTATGTATAGTATAAAAAAGATATAAAAAGTCTATATGTCACTGTTCAAATGCCAGGGTTTTGTCATATAAAGAATGAGACCAAGATAAATCATTTGAAAACATTTTCCACCATTAACGCGAGTTATCACCTATATCACCAACTGATTTTTTTTTTCCCAAGGGACAGAAGTTAAAAAGAAACAACTGAGACAATGTGGTTGTACAACTGGGCATGCGCTCTGATAATTGGGGATGTGACTGTGTACCGAATTCACCAATCACTTTCAAACTCATGATTGAGTCAGGACACTCGTCACTGTATTGTATTGTTTAAAGGATTTTTTCATTTTGCTTTCTAGCAGAAGTGTGAGGATTTTGTGTTAATATTGACTGCTATTTTGAGACAGTTCATAATTCCATCCACCTTGTCTGAGACTATAGTTTCAGATGAAGAAAAATAGTGATGATCAGTGTTGTGTTTGCACCTAACATACTTTTGGGGATATTGTTTACAAAGTTCAATCGTGGTTTCATTGGACCATGACAACAGTTCCTTCCAAGCACATGTGGAAAATGTATCACCTTCACATTTATCCTTTAGTTCATGGCCATAAGAAGGCTACTGATAATGTGTGATTTTATGAAAATGTGAAAAAAAATTGCCCAAGGACACTAAAGGACGGTTTGTCTACATATTATATATGATGTGCTATTATATCATATATGATATGATATATTAGCCCAATCACTCTTGATTATGTCAAAGCAAATAGGATGTTAATTAATATTCTGTAATATCTTGCTGTTCGTTTTGATTGATTTCATTTGAATGCCAAAATGTAAGACAAATGTCTTCATCTCAGTATTTTCAAGGCTTGGCTCAGCATAATTGTTCAATACTGTTTGTATTAATTGTCATATCTATCATCATCTCCTGAATTTATTTCATCCCTTAATCTCCGTCTCTCTAATGATCATCATAAGCCTCACTCCATGTGTCTGTGTCTCTAACAAATGAAACTTTAAAATAACAACAAAATCTTGTCTGCGGGGTTTCTACTCATTTACCATTTTCTTTCAGTAAACTTGTTTTATAGTTTGTCACTGTAGAGCAGGGATACGGAAACTCCGGTCCTCGAGGGCCACTGTCATGCCTGTTTTAGATGTGTCCCTCCTCCAACACACCTGATTCAAAGGTGATAAGGATTGTAATCCAGTTTCTGCAAGCTTGCTGATGAGCTGATCACTGCTCCAGTGAGAATTGAAGTTTGCGGCTGGATGAAGACAACAGAATCACATCATCAGCAAAAAGATAAAGGGTAGCCTTGGTTTAGTCAATCCCTCACTAAAATCGAATCAGATTCACAATGCAGACACCGGGTTGTAAAGGGACCATACAGCACATATCAAGGTGTTCAGTACACACACATAACTCCCTAAGGGACACAGAGCTGGTCTACTGTTTCACGGCCATGCAGGAAGCAAACCACATTGCCCCTCCCGAATCTGAGATTTGACTTCCCGGCGGACCATCCAGTCAAGATTCACTGAATAGACCCTACCAGGGAGGCGCGGGAGTGTGATCCCTCTGTAGTTGGAACACACCCCTGGTTCCCCTTTTTAACAAGGGGGACCACCAGTCCAGTTTGCGTGGCAATCGGGGCAGCCCTACAAACACCTAAAGACTTTAGGAACTCTGGGCGGATATCATCCACCCCTGGGAGCCTTACTACCCACTTCAACCCCAGAGATGAGCACCTTACCTATATTATCCCCAGAGCCTTATCTTGTACATCATTCTCATTCTATCTACTGCACATTTGCACGGTGTTATTTTATTCTATTTTATTGTTGTTTATCTGTTGCACTGAAGAGGGCAAGCAACCCAATATCGTTGTACTCTGAGCACAATGACAATAAAGGTATTCGTATGCGTGTGAGATAGACGAGCCCACCTTAGAGTCCCCAGACTCTGTTTCATCAAAGGAAGTATGTCGATGGAATCGAGGTTTCTAGACCCAGCTTCTGGGGGAGGGGATTGGACCTCTAAGGTCCCAGCCTTTGGCAGCCTCCCATCTTATATTGCATCCGACCTCTCTAGTCCCTCCCACAGCTGGTGAGCCAATGGGAAGGGGGATCCATGTTGTCTCTTCGGGCTGTGACCAGCCAAGTTCCATGAGTGCAGACCTGGCCACCAGGTGCTCGCCATCAAGTTCCACCTCCGTGCTCCAGTGGTGTACCCCTTTGACCTGCGTCTAGGCAAGGGATAACAATGTCCACATTTTTAACTCATCATAAGGCGTCTTTGAGGTGAGCTTTGTCTGGTTTCTCACCTGGGACCTGTTTTCCATGGGTGCCCTGCCAGGAACGTAAATCCCCAGACAATTTAGTTCCTAGGATCATTGGGACACAAACCCCTCCACCGCGATAAGGTGACAATTTTTATGCATTTTGATGCAGACATATGCTGCAAACATAGCCAGTAGAGTAGTTATGTTATGAAGCTCAGATTAATATTTGAATCAAATCGATAGGTATCTTAAATTACTATTAAAAAAAAAAAAAAATCTTTTTCTTCGCTCCAAAAATGTTTTGCTGTACTGTTGGTATCAGTCCTCAAGATTAATTCACTTCAGAAATGTCCATGTTTCTCTGACCCTGAAATCCTCCAATCTTTACCAGCTGTCTCTGATCCTTTTCTTTGTTCCAGTAGTATATTTTACCATGTTTACTTGACAAAATGGTTGTTGAGTAAAACTAGACATTCATCACAGTTTTATGAAGACAATCCTCACACTGCAGGCTTTTTGGAGATGGAGAAGATTCATTGGTGAACGCACAAGGCCAAACGTCACAATAGCAAGTAAGGCACTTTGAGGTTAGTCAGAAGTGATTTGAACGAAGATTATCCCTCTTACAAGTGACTCCCATAACTCGCTGTATTTAAACCGGCAGTGGAAACAAAACTCAGCTCAGACTGTCAGTGCTGTTTTCAAGTGCGTTGTTAAACATTTAACTTGGGAATGCAGCCATCAAGTTCTCTCAGATGACTCTGCTTGAATGTGTACGCGTGTACCTTACAAAATACCTTGAGAAACACAACAGCTCATTTCACTTTCCTCTCCAGACTGTACTCTCTCGCTTGATGTTCTGCATCAAGTTTGCAGATGGCATCCCCATCATGAGGACAAGGCACCAACCTGACAAGTAGTGGCATAGCTATCATCTTGCTGCACTTGTAACAGCCTGAAGCCTGACAACCGTACACCGCACACTCCCATCCTTTCATCCATCACATCTGGTTGAGTGCAGCAACCACGTATGGCCCCACGCCGGATTCTTTGAACGACTTTCCTAGGAAGTGAGAGAGTGTGTATTTTTTTTCCTAACATGTATCACTTAGATATGACCTGATAGTGTATTTGTAACAGTACAGTATATAATCTTGATTATTGCTTGAACTTTGACCATTGCTTTTTTGGGGGGGGCATATGCAATTATTTATTTCTAATAAATGTACGCACTAATGGACAGATCAGAGTGAGGAGTATGCACATAAACAAACACCTCAAGCAGCTGGGGGTTCAACACCTTGAACAAAGGCATCTCATCTGTTGTTTTCTCAGCGATACCAGGTATTATTTCCCAAAAGTGCCTCAGACAGCAGACAGAGTTTCAGTAGGATTGTGGAGATCCTGGAAGTGCTTCTTACATTGCCCAACTACATGCGGTTGCAGCCGAATGGTTTCCATCTCCATGGTTAACAGTCTGCAAAAGGACTTGTTATTCCTCCACCAGGCCTCCGGCCCCCTAACTTTGTGTTATATGGTTTCTCTCTCTCAGGTATTTTGCCTGACCAATCACCAAAGCCATGCATTGCTTGGTCCTTTGGTACATTTCGGCTGCTGCAGATATCCCACGAGCAATTTCTGCTTGGTAGGACTCCATATTCTTCTTGATGGGCTCCTTTACTTTTGGCCTTTGTTGGGTTCACTGGTTGTCATGGCGACAGGCACAGCTCATAGCAGTCCCAGCAATAGTGATGAGTACAAGCATACTCAGAATCAATATCCCCAACCTTGGGTGATCAAATGGAGGAAGGTCAAAGTGCAGTGGATTTTATGCTGGAGGTAGTTCTCATAAAATCATGAAAATGTCCGGCTTTAATTGTTTTTCACAGGACCAATTAGCATGTGGTTAATTTGACTGAAGTTTTGCACGACAAATGTGAGGCGGCTTGCTTTTTTGTTTGCTTGTTTCATGAGATGCGGAGTGTACCGTTAACAGCATCCGTGACGTGAAACCTTGCAGGGTGAGAACCCAAAAGAGAAGAAAAGTAGCAGCAGTGAGAACGCGTGCTCCACTATACAGGGTGTGGTGTAGAGCAGCACACCCGATTCAAATGATTCATTCATCAAGGCTGTTAGCGATTAGCTTTGCACAAGCCTGTTAACGATTGTGATCATTTGAATCAGGTGTGTTGCAGGCAGGGAGAGATGGAAAACAGGCTGGATGGGGCTCTTGAGGACTGAACTGGAGCACCCCTTATTTAGAACATAGTCATATTTCAGTAAGACTTCAAAAGAGGGCTATTATTATGTTTTTTGTTGTTGGTGTTTTTTTTCTACCCATACAGAGGAGGCACAATTTAAATTAGGGCTGCACAATATATTGAAAAAATATTGTCATTGTAATAATGGCACATGCAGTGCAGGATGCAAAAGGCGTGCAATACATTCATATGGAATTGTATACTTTAACTTTGACCAATCATATGCAACCTAAAATTTGCGTCGCCATCCAATTGGAGAGCAGTACCTAGGGGCATAAATAACACCAAATAACCTAATTAGATAATAATACATTCATATTTGTTTGCAAGAAAAAGTGTATTTCTTTCATTAGATAATAAAGATTTCATTTCTTTAGGTACACGTTAAATCTCGCAATAATATGCAACACCCATATCGCATATTGCAGCTTTTTCCAATGTCGTGCAGATCTACTTTAAATATATTATAGTCATATAAAGAGTCATGTATGGTATCATTTCAGTATCTCACCTCCTTCAGAATGTGGTAGATCTATGGGACTGACAATTGGTGCAGTGATGCCAATGTGGGTGTTGAAATACCCAAACTATAGAACACCTTCTAGCATCCCGGATTCTAAGGGTCTCCAAGATGGTCAAGTACTGTGTGCCGTTCAGTGCATTAGCACAATGCTGTTCTGAATCTGAAGATGAGAGGGGGGAAAAACAGTTTATTCATTGGGGTTGACTCTGAAATGTTGGTACTGATGTGGAGAGCTACTGCCTGCTGCCTTTTCCCAACAGCAACCCCTACACAGCAACTCTCAACAAGCTTAGTTCCCGTGCAGTGTGCTGATGTAAGTCCAACTATATGAAGTATGAATGGCCCTTGTCAAAATGTCATCGTTTTATGTTCACAGAACAAGTGGTAGCCAAAGATTGGGTTACTGAAGCTTTAACCACTGTCGAGGCCACAGTGTCACGCTCGGTGACGGGAAGTGGCGAAGTGCGAGACGGTAGGAGGATTCAGATCATTTTAATGGGCTGTGACAGAAGTCGCCGTCTGGCTCAACGTGACTCGAGTAGCATGACTAGACTTGACCGGAGTAGCTGGACTGGACGTGACTGGAGTAGCTGGACTGGACGTGACTGGAGAAGCAGGGCTGGATGAGACCCAGGAAACTGGACATGACGTGACCGGGGAAGCTGGACTTGGCGTGACCAAGAAAGCAGGGCTTGACGTGACCGAGGAAGCAGGGCTTGACGTGACCGGGGAAGTTGAGCTTGACGTGATTGAGACGAAACATAATTCTACCAACAAGACTTCACACCCACAAAGACACAGGCAGACTAGGACACCAAAGACACTGACAATTACCTGACAAGGACTGAACGAAAACTAGGAACTTAAATACATGCATACTGAGGGAGGAGGGAGCTGATTGTCTAACACTAGGGGGTGGAATGCAGACAATAATCATTGATGAGACAGACACAGAAATACTGAGAACAAAACTAAAAAAAAAAAAAAAAACCAACACAGACCAAATAAGGACACACAGAGTACAAGACCCCAAAATTCCTCCATGGTTGTCCACCAAAGGGCTCATAGATGCATAATCTCATGCGTGTTCATGTCGCCTGTTTCTTTGGCCTGATGATAAAAATATATGAATGACATTTTATTTACTTTTGATTAAGTGGTGGAGCATTCTGGTTGAACAATGACAATAACATAATGTAAACTGATGCACTGGGCATGTATTTAATACATCTTTATTTATACAGCACTTTCACAACTTGTACTGTTTACATAAGCCATGAACTGGTTTTGACTGAACTCTGAATTTAAGTGGATGGAAGTGGATGATGATCCAAAAAAAACACATGATTGAGGTTACCTGACCTTAACATTAGTGCATATAAACTCAAAATAGGTCACTTTGAAAATAAAGAAATAAATACAGAGCAAGACCTTGTATATTTTATTAAACAAAGCTTCTTCCCTTTATATTGTCCCAGAAGAGCACTGGATGAAGCAGGAGTGCCTTCATTTATTCATTTGGTTGCCAGTTGATGAGGCTTTCAGCAGATGGGATTACACTGTGACAGCAGTGGAACCGAGGTAGTGTGTGTGCGTGTGTGCATGTGTATGCATTTTGTCAGAATACAGATACAACATAATCTTTTGCATTTCTGCACACCTGTTCAGTGCAGAGCATAGCACGTTGAAGCAATGCATGGTGTTCCTCTATAATCCTGTCCTGCCCATTTGACTGTTGGCCTTCCTTTTTCCACTGTGGTCTCATCGTTTTATCTCTTCTAATTTTCAAGGCATCTATGCAGCCTATGAATTTAACGTTTGACAAAGGCTCTTGTTTTCCTGCATCATCTGCCTTTGAGCCGTCATCTTTTTCCTCTGTTGTTTGCTTTTAACATCCTTCTGTTTTAGTCTTCAGTGATGCAGTGACGTTTGCCTTTAGCACTCTGCCACCGTTCGCTGTTCTCAAAGCACCAGTGCCACCCAGTGGTGTGGAAAGAGGAGCCCCACACCACAATACTACTACTTATTAACATTTACAAATCAACTTTCAGCGACATAGTAGCAGAAAATATACAACAACATGATAGTATGTGTGTTTTTCTTTTGCTTATAAGTTTACTTCTTTAGATTGGCAACATGCTGTTTTACTCCAGATGACCATATTCTGCAAATAAACATATTGGGTTTGTGTTACATGAGAGAATGGTCAAATAACTTAAGCAATCCACCCAATGTAAGTGCACATGCATTTTAATGAGGATTCTCTGATTCTCTTACCATTACCGGTAAATGTTTTTACATGAGCTCATTCTCTACTATCTGTCATGTGTCATCTTCCAAACCGCTTATCCTATACAGGGTCGCGGGGAGTTGCTGGAGCTTATCCCAGCCGTCAATGGGCGAAGGCAGACTACACCCCGAACTGGTCGCCAGCCAGTCGCAGGGCACACACAGACACCATCACTGATCCGGAATCGATCCCACGCCTCCCGCACACAACTCAGGCGTGTGTACCACTACACTATCAGTGACTCATTCTCTACTATTCATGTTTAATTGTGGTGGATTATGTGGAACAGGTTTTGTACACCTTTTTAGAAATAGTTTTCCATGACTTTTAAATGACTTTTCCAAAACCTTTTATATAATTTCCAAGACCGAAAAATTAACACATTTTCATGGCATTTGGTTGGGAAATGATCAGAGCTGGGCAGTCCGTCCCAGGGCCGGGCCGGTCGGACCCTCCGGCCCGGCCGGATGCCCATTTTTGGGGCGGGGGGTTTGGGCTGACCATTTTTAAAAAAGGGCTGGACTAAGCATGGCCGGAAGTGGATTTTAGTCCGGCCCACTAATCAGCCCTCATGCGTGTGACGTGCTCGCGAGGCGGCCAAATTTCATCTCAGCCTACTCGGTGAAAGGCTTCTTTTTAGGCTTCTTTCTACTGCCGCATTGATTCGGATGACCGACGCATTGTGCTGTTGGCGAAGGGTCTGCAACACATGCCACGCGCACATCAGGAATTGTTGCTGCTCTGATCGGTCATTATGTCACATGTTGCGATGACATACAGTTTACCACACGGAGGAGAGGATGCACCACGCAGCTTGTTGCTGCTGCAAAGCAAACTAGTTTGGCAGCGGTGTGGGTGTTATGTCACGTATGTGTGTGTAAAGAAGCTACTCACCCACGTTCCACCTTTGCAGCCGCCTTCCAGATTGTTTTCGCAATACAATTAAATGCATCGTCTAGTCATCACCCTTTATAGTTGTAGCAGGCACGATATCTATTGTTGTCGCTGTCTTTTTGAAGCGACGCCCCCGACTTGGAACGTAACTGTTTCAAAACAACTTGTCTCCACGAGTATAGTCAAGCACTCAAGAATGACGCTGGCACATCAAGGTCGAGTTCATGCACTTCTTCTGGCGTCTTCCCTACTACAAGCAACACAGCAGGACTTTCTCATTGAAATGAACAAACCTCGCTCTAATTCACCTCCCTCTCTCTCTCTCTTTCACTCCGGAAATATGCCGAAGCATACCTGCTGTGTAAGTGGCTTGCTGGCATGCTTTTATTTTGAAGCCCGGGAAGTGTGGAAAATAAATAAGTAACTTGTTGAATGCTTGCAGACGTGTCGTCTGTTGGACCCAAATAATTATACAATACCACAAAACCAACCCCATGGCTCGCAATGGAAGTAAGCACACGTAGCTGGGTAAGTACTAGTGGCCTGTTTGAAGCATGTTTGAAGCGTGTCCAGAGCAGGTTTGAATAGTAAATTAGCCAGCTAATGATCTTTAAATAAACCTCTTCCGTTAGCATCTCTCCCGCGGCGGCGTCATGCACGGTTTTTTGGGGGGTTTTTTTGGGCAACTGTGAGCAACTGTGGTGTCATTTTCAATCGACAGCAAGTGACTAAGTGGCTGCATTGTGTACAAAACAATCCTTGTTGGGGGGGTTGTTTTGTGGGTTATTCATTTAACACAAAAAGTTGGATCAAACGAATTACCCAATTACCTCAGTCACTTTTTGACCCAACTGATTTTAGTGTATAGGTCTAATCATTTTCTCCCCTGTTTTGTTTGTTTGTTTGTTTCCTCCAGATGAAACAGCTGTTCACAGAGAAAGTCACAGTTCTTTGACCCCTTAAGGCCAAATTGGTGGCCATGACACACACAACACAGCCTTTAAAAATTGGACACTCAAGGAGGATGGCACTGTTGAGGCTGGGGCCTCTTTCAAAATCACGATTGCAGCGATTTGTGATGGCCAACAAGTGTTCAAATTCATTTTATTTGAGGCTCTCTCTACCGACGTTTCCCCAGGCCGTAGTTTCTAAGAATGAAACTACATAGTTTCATTTTCAGAAACTACAGTCTGGGAAAGGACAGTGGGGTACTCCTCTCACAGGTTCTTACTAACTCAGACATGGACGTGCCTCCAGAAGTGGAGGAGCAAGCTTATCGGCTCCTTTTTTCCACTTTCAGGATCTCCTATGCAGCTTTATTTCTTCTGTAAAAATCATCATTTAATTTTATATTTTAATAACATGCATGGTACTAACAGCTTTGTGAATGAGCCCATTATCAAATAAACGTACTGTTCATACTAACTAGGTTTACAGACTCAGGTGGCCTTAATATTTTGCTAAATGTGTACAATTGATAAGACAATATTTTCAACAGTGAATAAAAGCATGAGCCTCTGCCATTTTAAGCAAGTGTATTTCCATCCACGTTTCATATACACAGGAAATTATAAAGAAATAAATGCAACTAGTGTCATGAGACAACTAACTTTTTGGGTTGAACTTCTATATCCTCCTCGTCCACAACTTTTCACTTGTTGTTGGGGTTTTCTGCTTTGCGGCAGGGTCTTTCTATATATTTTCTCCATTAATAAATTCCTCTCTCTTCTTGCCGAGGTAACTGTAGTTTTCTGCAATAACTGCAGTCAGATTACTTTACTGGAAAAAGTCACGTGTTAGAATAGCTGTTACTTGGAATCGCACACAATTTGGAGTAATGCGTTACTGGCATCCCTGCACATGAGTGCCTAATGCTCCCTTCCATGAGAGGTCATCTTATCTAGGTGGCGTTTGCGTGTCCCAGTGATCCTTGGAGCTAATTTGCCTGGGGCTTTGTGCCCTTGGCAGGGTCACCAATTGCAAACCAGTCCTAGGTGAGGGACCAGACAAAGCACCGCTCACAAAACCCTTTTAATGAGCAATATCATTGGTTCATGTTTTCGCTTCCCCAGACGCAGGAAACCCAGACCCCTTCTGGAGCCAGGCCTGGAGGGGGGACTCCGAGGTGAGTGCCTGGTGGCCGGACTTGCACCCATGGGACCCTGCAGGGCACAGACCAAAAAGGCAACGTGGATCCACCTACCCGTGGGCTCACCACCTGTGGGAGGGACCATATGGGCCCTGTGTGCAATGTGCCCGCTAAAGTACACACGTGCGCAATAGTGCACTGCTCTCAGGCGGCCATGTTTCATGATGTGGCGACAACTTTATTGCACGCTTGCGACCCTGGTGAGAATAAGTGGTTCAGGAAAATGAATGGAAGGCTAGCAAATGCTGAAACTGCATTGTGTTGTCATTGTCATAACAGTAATGAATACTTGTTGGAATACCAACGGCCACGGCTCGTTGAAGTGTAGCTATGGTGAATGATAGTTTTAATTGTTTGTTTTTATTTTGGTCCTTGAAAATGTCTTCACATGAAAATGACCATTAGCACTGAAGTGTTTGGGGTCCTACATTTATTTAAAAATATATAAGATAAGATAAGATAAGAATGCCTTTATTGATCCCACAGTGGGGAAATTTTCATTGTTACAGCAGCAAAGATATAGGTCACACAGGGACGGCGGCATAATGTAGCCATTAATGTATAACATTGACGGCAAACATTCGGGATCAAACCTATGTAAATATAGGCAGTAACATGTGTATATACACATGTATATACACACCAACATACATCTACATAAAACGTATGAGGAACACTCATTTTGGCCTGTACATAGTACAGAGGAAAAATACTCTAAGTGACAGTGCTGCAGTGCTGTAGTGAAATGTAAGGAACAGCATTGGATAAAAATAAAACTAGACGAACAGTAGTGGGGAATGTTGAGTATTGCACGGTATTACAGTAGTGGGGAATATTGGGTATTGCACGATATGAGCACAGGTGCAGGACTGCACAATTGCACTAATGTCCGACAGTTTGAAGAGACTACACAATGTTCTTGTTAAAGAGTCTGACAGCAGCAGGCAAGAAGGAACGGCGGAATCTCTCCTTTGCACAGCGAGGGTGTAACAGTCTGTCACTGAAGGTGCTGTGGAGTGCTGTTAGGGTGCCCTGGAGGGGGTGGTCCGGGTTGCCCAGCATTGATGACAGCTTGGCCAACATCCTCCTGTCCCCCACCGAGTCCACAGAGTCCAGGGAGCAGCCCAGGACAGAGCCGGCCCTCCTGACCAGTTTGTCCAGCCGCTTCTTGTCCCGGGCCGAGACGCCGCCTGCCCAGGTGACCACTCCCTGGAAGATGACCGATGCAACCACCGAATCATAAAAGTTCCTGAGGAGTGTCCCCTGAACCCCAAAAGACCTCAGTCTCCTGAGTAGGAAGAGTCTGCTCTGACTCTTCCTATAGAGGGCGTCTGTGTTGTCGCACCAGTCCAGTTTATTGTTCAGATGAACACCCAGGTACTTGTAAGTTGAGACTCTCTCAACATCTGTTCCCCGGATATTCACTGGTGCAGGTGAAGAGTGCTGGCGCCTACCGAAATCCACCATCATTTCTTTGGATTTCCCCGCATTGATCAGGAGGCGGTTCTGCTGGCACCAGTCCACAAAACCCTGAGTAAGTTCTCTGTACTCCCGATCATCTCCGCCTGTGATGAGGCCGACAATCACAGAGTCGTCAGAGAACTTCTGCAGGTGACAGGTAGGGGTGTTGTAGTTGAAGTCCGAGGTGTAGAGGGTGAACAGGAAGGGAGCCAAGACAGTTCCCTGTCTTGCGTAAACATGTATGTTTGCAATCCATTGTTGAAACCTCATTGCTCAGTGCTCGTGATTTATTCTTAGAAGCATTGTTATTAAATGTATATACAGTAAAACACTCTCGCGCGCAGTCTGGCTATAATGTTTCGTGACAATTTTAAAAATAGGAAAATTAAGATAAATTGTTCAGGGAGGAAATGAGGAAATAAAAGACAAATTTACTCTGCCACTACAGTACAGTATGTGGTGTATGTGTTAATATTTGTTGAATGTTGTTGTTGTCAGAAAAAAGACTCGCCACTGGTTGATTTTTTAAATTTAATTTTTTTTTATTCATCTAAGAATTTTTTTATCTTTTATCATTTCAATGCAAATGTTCCATATATTTGAGAACTGAAGAATAACTGCTCTTAAAAAGGATGTACTTTGATGTATTTTTGCTCTAACATGATCAGTAGATCTGTGACATAAAAAAACAACAAAAAAACAAATGATTCTATCGTTTATTGTGATTGTTTCTTTGTAAATATATAGTCCGGAAAAAAAATTGTTATATGACAGGCCTACCAATAAATAATGTAAATACAGTACACTGACTAAAATGAAAGGACAGTATTCTTTACACCAGCGGTCACCAACGTGGTGCCCGCGAGGACCACATGAGTAGCCTGCTGGGCCGTTCCGGGGAATGAAGGCATACTTCTAAGTACTGCAAAGCTAATGATTTGAGTTTGAACTTACCGGCAATGGGATGACATGATTCGTTTTAAAGCAAAGGATGTCTACTATGCCGAACAATACTGAAGTTTCGTGTGTGTGTGTGTGTGTGTGTGTGTCAGGGGGATGGGGGGTGGGGGGGGTGGAGATGCCTGCATGCATATTGGCAAGTCACTAGACGGTACATACATTCTCTCCTCTAGACAGGCTGTGAAAACCATAGTGGAGAAGCAGTCTATGGAAGAAAAAGAGAAGGCCAAGACAGTATTGCTAGGCACTGACAGTGTCAAATCAAGAGAACAGGCCACTGTGTGAAAATACTTTCACCATTTCAAGCAACCACAGTCCAGATTCTAAGTGTCTGCCTCCACTGATTTGTGTGAACAAACATGCATTTAAAGAAAGGTTAAATCAGCCAAGCGTCATGATAAAACTACAGGGGCTGAATCTCATCAGGATATTCAGAGAAAAACTATGAGCTCTAGTGAAAATGACTCATCATTTCATTAAGATTTAAAACACTCTGATTTCATTATCCAGCTGTGCGCTGCTTAAAGTAGTGGGCTGCATCCCCTAAACAGGATATGCAGTAGAAAACGAATGGATTAATGAATGAATGGAGAGATTCTGAGCTGTTTGCAAAGAAACAGGTGTAATGCAATGTAATATGTTGGGTTCACAGTTATAATGCATGCTCCAGTTTGTGGGTTGTGTTGAACTAGAGGAATCAAAGAACATTGTCCTCTCCACAGGTTGGCATTCTGTCAGACTGACCATCACTGACTATTGACAAAGGACGGGACACTTTTAAACCCTTGTGTTGTCTTGTGGCTCAAAATTGACCCATTACCATGTTTAGCTGTAGAAAAAATACCTTAAACAATCTTTTTCCAACTTGAAATTTGATGACCTTTCCTAAATGGGCGCCATAATTAGAAAAACTGATACCTTGTTTTTCTGTATGTTTCCATGTGGGCTGTACACCACTAGGGTACAAAGATTGTCTTATGGATCATTTTTGACCCGTGAATTATAGAAGCAGATAAACACCAGAAAAAGGCTCAAAGGGAACACAAACTCTCTCAAATACACAAATATACACATACAAACCCATGCACACACAGAAACATAAACTCACACACACGCACACACACACTAAAACAAAAAAAACACACAAAAAAAATGGATTGATGTATGAATTGAACTTGCATTTGAGCAGCACCTGCACTTTTGATCTGCAGCTAACCCATTGATTTACACAAGCTCCAAAACAAAACAAAACAAAAACAATCCCAGACATAATAAAAACAAATTCAGTAAAGAGGATATAAAGATACTCTGAATCAAAGGACCCATATTTGGCTTCTTGCTGCATAGTCCATGAATAGACATTTCACTGTCCAAACGTTCGTGGAGGAGATTTTTTCAGGAGCTCAGGAGGAGTAAGAGGATGAAGATGTATCTGAAGAGCAAGATGGGAAGGAATGAAACCCAGAAGATGATGCATCTTCAGATGAAGAAGAGGAAACCCCTCAAGCTGACGGACATTTTTGTCAAAGAATAGCAACATTGCGTGATCCTCATCAATTTCAGACAGCAACCAGGTAAGAACAAATGCACCAAACATCATAAGGATGACTCCAGTGCCAACAAGATATTCAGCTGCTAATGTCCAGGAAATTTCACCAACCTTTCTCCTGTTCATCACACCAAACATCGAAAAAGTCAGAGGCCTCAGAAGCCATTTCGGAAGATATTCAGGGACCTGAATCTTGTCTTGGTCCGCCTGAGGCTGCAGCTGGGTCAATCAAAAGAGAAAAGGTGCAAGTTCTGACCCTGGAAGTAAGACTCCAAGACAAAAGATAAGCACCGGACATGTGAGAAATACATCTGCAAAACCCATTCTCACATTCGCACATGCTGTCCTACATGTGCTAAATAGAGTTGATGTTGAAAATTGTTCAGAAAGTCCAGCAACATTTTGTTGTTTTGATGTTAAGAGAGAAGTATTTTTATGATTCACTTCATAAAAAAATGAAAAGAATAAACTGCTGACAAAAGGTTCCAGATTGTTGACTTTTTTCTCTTTCAATACAATTACTTCAGAATTGTTTCATCATGCAAAATAGATTTGGGATTCAAAATTCAATTGAGTTGCTTTATTTGGGGGCTTTGGTAGGGCGGGTCTTTTTTTGCCCATAGGACAAGGGGAGTAAACAGAATCTTAGGATCGCACAAGGCTTAAAAATGATGGATTAAGCTCTGACGGAAATTGATTTTCATACGTCACAGTAATAGTCACTAACCGCTGACGTTTTGGTGACGTTTTTTGGGGGGTCAGGGGACGAACTGACGGACTTCTGACGGACTGAGCAACTGACAATTACAATTCGATTCGTCACCAAAAATGACGGATTGACGAATGACAAACGGGTACCCAGGCCGCTGATGGATGACAAATGACGGACCAGCAAAATTTAGTAAATTGCCCACCTCGTCCATCAAGTAGCTCACAAGGGAGCATAGGTGAGCAAGGACCAATCCCTCTTGGGTCTTCATCAGATGAGAGGTCAGCGCCACTGGCCTATATTGTAGTTGTTCAGCTCCTTAGGGTGTGGGGGTCTTTGGTACTAGAACCAAGCAAATGAGGGACTTTACCCAACTTCAGGATCAGGTTTAACATGTACTGTGCAATTCCACACAGCTGGTCCACGCAGGATTTGAGGAGCCTTGAACTAATGCTATCTGGACCTGCTGTTTTCCTCCACTTCATCCTTTTCAGCTAACAGAGCTAACAGCTCTGCCCAGCGGGAGAAGGGGTTATGCAGCATATCGTCGCTGTCCTGCGAAAAACACTGATCTACAATTTTGGAAATGTTTTTAATTTTCATTTTAATGCGATGTCTGTAACGCGGAAACATGATTCATGTCAAAATAAGAAAATGGAAAAAAAATGGAGATAAGTGTTTTTCACATGACAGCGACGATATGCACCTTTGGTGTTGGCATGATAGAGTTTGAGTATTTGATCTTGTGGGACAAGTCAGTCACATTCTATATGATTCAGGTCAGAAAGGAAGAAATAGAGATGTGATTAAAATCACCTGAGATGAAGAACAGAGCATTGGGATGCTGTGTCTGCAGTCTGCTCACGACTGAGAGCACATCACAGACTGCGTTGCTGTTAGTGGGGGGGGGGTCATTCATGTCACTGTGATCACGTGACAGACCTCCCTTAAAATGTATAGTAGGGTCTCATGCTGTTAGCAGCTCAGTGTCTTTCCTGCAATTTGCTCCTTCGCGGTAATGTCCAGTTTGCACCATTTTTGTTTACAAACATAGTAAGCCCTTCTCCATTCCTCTTACCGCACTGCATCGTCCTGTCTACTCGTAAGCATTGAAAGCCGTCCAATTCCACGACCTTGATCCAACATCCCCCATGATAAGAGAAGGGAGGACAGATTGATATCGTCTTCTCCTTTCTCAACATTTTGCTCCCGCCCGCCAGCCTTGTCTTTTCCTACTCAGCTCACGAGGGATGTCGCTTCATGCTGCTGTAGGACTAACATGTACTGCTAAAAGCTGATCTGGACTGTAAATAAAGGCACCATGGTGCCGTGACAGTAGAAATTGTACACGCATGTTTGGAAAGTTAATGCGTGGAGGTATAAAATTATAATGAAAACAAGATCATAAGACAAGAAAAGCTGATGTTGAGCAGGAGGTATTGAGACAAGCTGCTGCTTTCACAGCGCTGTTGGTCAAAAGCCAGTGTTCATCATGTATGCATGTTATATGTTCATCCCTACAATGTAGTATTTGCTATTTTTGTGTTCAACTGTATATTTATTATTTGACGGGACTAGTTTACATGACTATTCCATGGCAAAGTGGTGTCGGAGTGCCTGGATGCATGCAGAGCGTACAACTCATTTGGTGGTGTGTGTGTATGTGGTGTAACGGTTTTTGTATTCGTCCCGAAACGGTTTCGGTACGGGCTTCACTTTTCGGTGCATGCAGTCATACGACAAATACATCTGATGGAGGGTGGGTTGGGGGTTTTGGGGCGGTCAACGCCTGATGCTGCATTCATGCTATGTTCACACCAATTGTGGTGGGAGCGTTTCTGGCGGCGCGTTTTAGTTGGAGTCAATGTAGTTCGCGCGGGGTGGTGTGGTCGCGTGCGGGGTGGTGCGAATGATGCGTTTGGAGCGGTGGGACATATGTATATGTGTATATATATATTTTATTTTCAGAAAAAGTTGGCTCTACACAAAACCCAAGGGAATCAAGTGATGAGGATGGTGAGCCTGATGGCACAGCCACAGAAGCTACATGTGAACCAGACTTTGAGGAAGAGGCTGCATCCTCTCTTCCATCTACTTCTTCCGGGACCACTCTTACTGAAGGTAAGAAAAAAATAGATGGAGAAACTGTTTTGTATTGGTCTATACTAATTGATGATGGTCCCAGATAATGGTGTGTAAGTAAATATGAGTTTTCATTAGGAACGACATGCAAAGAATGGATAGAGTGTACCATCATTGTAACTTTTCAACTTTCTCTGCTGAGCAAGAGCCTTATTGCATAGACTCCATGCGAGATGGCCATGGACATACATATGAATGGACTAACACATGGCTCATTGTGGCTTAAGCCGTAGGGCAACAATCTGACTTTGCCAATGTTACTGACAACTTCTGGTATTTTTTTAAATTGAAAACACTATCAGGGTTTAGGGCTGTTTGATTATATAAAAAAAAAAAAAATCACAATTATTTTGGTAATAATTGAAATCATGATTCTTCAAACGATCATTTTTTTTTGGGTACAAAACAAGAAAATGTTTAAACGTAAAAAATATTAAGACAAATGAAACATTGAAACATTGGAATTACGTAAGGTCCATTTGGACAAAATACATGTTTTAAAATGAGTAGTTATTTTAAAATAAAAAAGCAGTTAATGTATAAATTCAAGTATGGTTTCCTTGTATAAACACACAAAATGCTGTATTCAAGTTAAGCGCGCTTTGCGAGAGGCAACATAAGATCGCAACATAAGAACTGCAATTGATCGTGCAGGGTGGGCCTTGCACTGCTTGCTAAGGCGAGTACCATAAGCGGCATGAGCAGTCCATTCTTATATAAGTTGTGGAGGAGGCAGATAATGTGTTTGCATTCTGTGAGTGAGGCCCCACTCTATGGACAAGGCTGAAAGTGAACGTTTTGTATGTATAAGCTTTGGTCCAAGGAACAGTATCACTTTCCCATTGTTTCATTCAACACTGGAACTAAAAGAGTAGAGGTCTTCATGTTTAATTTTTTTTTTAATTTGTCTTTTTTTTTTAACAGATATGGGAATTTCACGGAAACAGAAAGGAGGCGTTATCAAGCGTAAGTGGAATGAAGCTGAAATACATGCTGTTGAGAAGCATATCATGTATTTCATCGATAGATGCCAGCTACCACAAAAAATGGACTGCCTTCGCTGCATTAGTTCAGAACCACATGCCCTAAAAGATCGAACATGGACTGGTGTGAAAAAATTTGTACGAAACCGCATCACGGCCTTCAAAAGAAAGGTTTCTGCCAAACAGTAAGCCTCTCTTTATTTTTTGGGAGAACTCCTCCTCTGTCAAGCAATGCCAAGATACGCTTTGCTTGGCCTGTACGTATAACCACTGTTGATGATTACATGTTAGTAAAGCAATAACTGACATCAAAGCCTGTTTTGTTGGGTATTTTTTTATTTTCATATAAACATACCTGTCAACTTGTATGTTTTCCCTGTATTTTCTTTGTTTTTTGATCATTTCAAATTGTATACGCCATATAACAATTTTTGTACGGAAAAAAAAAAAAAAAAAAAAAAAAAAAATCGTTTTTTGTTAGACCGATTTCGTCTTGCCCAGGGACGGGGGCGGGGGAGGGGATTGGCTAGATGGCAGTGGGAATTTGTCGAAGTTGGTAGTCCGAAACACTCAATCACGTTTTTCGGCTCCAGTTAAAAGGTGTACAGCAGAGTTTTGGACTAACTGTATGCGTGAAAGTGCTTGAAGCATAGGTTGAAATAAGGAAGCTTTACTGGTGGCCCGAAGTTTCCTTTTAATTCCTTTTGGGTTGTACATAACAGTGGCGGCGACAGAACGTGGCTAATGGGTGGGCTTGGAAAAATCAGGGTGGGCCTGAATATTTCTCTCACTGAGTACAATCCTCGTGTACCGAAACATCATATAATGACAAACTGAATAATATGAAGTTCAGATCTTCCTTAGACAACCACAATTATACCATTCTTAGTATTCAATAAAATAACACAACAAAAAGCAAATGAAAAAAGAATTTAATCATAATTTAATAATAATCTAAAAATATTGTGTTTTTCATGAATCTCACTGGGTAGGCAATCTGTCAATCTAGGTGGGCCTGTGCACACCCAGGCCCACCCATGGCTGCCCCAATAGTGCATAAACCTCTTACACCATAAGAACTAGAAATTAAAAACAAACATGAAGCCATGAGTCACACTTATCTCCATTAATTAAACGCATATTCTAATCACAAACAAACCTATGGACAGATAAACAAAAATATTCACCTTGACAACACAACTTGACAGTAAGTGTTGACTCTTGGAAATGTAAGTCAGTTGGTGTCATATATTCAGATTGTTTCCACATGTGTGATAATTAATTAGACGTGTCCATAGCAGGCACTACTTTAACCCGTACAAAAATTGTTATATGGCGTATACAATTTGAAATGATCAAAACATGCATAAAATACGGGGAAAACGTACAAATTGACAGGTCTGTCAATGTGACCAATTACTGCGGTATTGTAGTAATGTCTGCAAACTTCAAGCGCTTGACCGCTGGGTACATTGAGGTGCAATTGATTTTTTAAAGAAAGGAGTAGGAGAGAGGACACATCTTTGGGAGACACTAGTGCTGATATTGCATGTGGATGAGGTGTTTTCCCCGAGACTCACCTGCTGTTCCATGGCTGCCAAGAAGCTGTTAATTTGCGTGCAGATCACCGGGGCAACCTTGAGCTGGATGAGCTTGAAGGAGAGGAGATCGCGCCATTGTCATTGAATGCAGAGCTGAATTCCACAAAAAAGGATCCTTGCTAAGATTAAGTGCAGCCCTGTGCTGATTGCATCATCCACAGAGCTGTTTTCCTGTTAGGAAAATTAAAGGGGGTCCAGCAAGTCTCCTGTGATGCACAAGACATTTGTCCAAATGACTTCAAGATCAAATATGTATTCATTCATTCAAATGTAGGTTTCTTGGGGACAAGGCAAATGCAGTCAGTATAAATGGCAAGTGACATTATGATATGCATTTGTACTATGGGAAGCAGACTTATCATGTCAGGCTCACTGCAGAATTATTTCGCAAGCAGACTTTGGCCTTTTCTTTGTCTCCTTCTACCAAGGCTTTCGTTTGAACCAAGGGCATCTTTTTAGTAAAAGGTTCATGTGCAATTAGTTTTCCATCATTGACCGCGCAAGGTTAAACAGTCAGTCTTGATAACACAATTTAATCCTATTTTGGTAGTTTCTCAGTACAATTTCAGATGGCTAAACTAAACCAGTTGACTTCTGTAGTCCTTTTTTTGAGATTCACGGCACAAATGTTGTTCTGGCTGGCTTCATTGAAGGCCAGCTTGCTTGTGAGGTTGAATTTTGAATTTGATTGCTGAAAGGGGGATTTTTATCATTTAAAAAGAATATTAGCATTATATATGTTTATATATATATATATATATATATATATATATATATATATATATATATATATATATATATATATATATATATTTGTTATATTTGGTGGGGTCTGATCGTGCAGCGCCTGCGTGTGATGTGATATGATGTTCTCAACGCCGATTGGTTGTCGCCGACGAGGGACGGACTGGGACCATGTGTGTCGGCTTGAAAGACAGACAGGACCTTAGTGAGAGATAAACGATGCCCA
Source organism: Filicampus tigris (assembly GCF_054856515.1). Classification (NCBI taxonomy): domain Eukaryota; kingdom Metazoa; phylum Chordata; class Actinopteri; order Syngnathiformes; family Syngnathidae; genus Filicampus; species Filicampus tigris. Next base: position 35,443,635 of record NC_141218.1, on the reverse strand, counting down.
CCCCTGGTGTCAAGACAATAAGTCCGTGAGCCCTATGGCGTTATCGTGCTGTTAAGTGACTCAGTAAAGGGTTAGGAGTCCAAACCTTTATGAAACTAGTGGGGAAAAAAATGTCTAACTTTACTACCTTGGCTTTTCAATCGCTGGAAATATGCACGTTATTTTACAATATCGAATTTCGGTTTAGCCTGTAGCACGTCCGCCTCACAGTTCAGAGGTCGTGGGTTCGATCCCGGCTTCGGCCTCCCTGTGTCTGCGTGGGTTTTCTCCGGGTACTCCGGTTTCCACTATTTTAGTATTTTTCACTTTCACCAGAGGGAACTAAGGCATCCACATCCACCAATGAGTAGGTATGCCTTGTTTGTGTATTCAATTGGAATTTGTCTGTTTTTATGTATCTTTACTCTTTTTTTGTTTAGGATTTAAACTCTTTGCCACGTCCTCCAGAGCCAGAAGAGATTCTCTTATCAGAAATGCAGGCATTGAAACCATGTATTCTTAATCTGCAACTATTTCTCATAAACTCCATAATTGAAAAATCAATTGCTTTAATTTTTAGGATGTCAGCCTTTTGTCTTGCACTCCAGAGTCGGAGGAAGAGTCTTTATCAAAAGTGCAGGTACGGACAATGTGTATTCGATTTATTTCTCATCCATTTCACAATAGAATAGTGACCTTTGCCTTTCTTATTATTATTATAATTTTTAATTATGGATTGTAACCTTTTGCCACTTGTTCCACAGCCCAATGAGATGCCCTCATCAGATGTACTTGTATTAAAACCTTTCTTATATAATCTTGACCTGCATCTGGTAATGGGATACTTAACCATCGTTGAGCATCCGTTATTCATCATCCGTCTGTAGCACTTCCGTCATCCGTCATTCGCCTTTTTTTTTTGGGGCGGAAATAGTACCTGCCTATAGGCTTGCACCACCTCTGATTTTCTCTTCCCTGAAAATCTACATAGTCCCATTGGCAATACTTGAGACTGAAAATTACTGTTTGTCAAACATTATAAGTTGAGACTTTTTTTTGTTTTTTTTGTGTGTTTTTAACAGAATGCAACAAGATCTGCACCAGGCGCTTCTTGTCTGACTATCCTTGCCTTCTCTCTGAAACACAATGTAACTGGAGCCTTGATGGAGGATTTACTGAAACTGTTAATTATGCAGCTCTGATTATGCCACCATCCCATGTGGCAAGTACATGTTGGAGAAAGCGTTTCAAGACTTTCTGGTAAAGTCAGAATACCATCACTACTGAGGAGTATTAGCATCTCAACAACTAGTAAGGACAATGAATTAAGATGTAACACCTGCTTGTCAACTGTACCTGTAAATCAGACTATTGACATGAGAAATGTCTTTATATTTTTGCCTTTAAGGGACCAACTCCAGAGTCTTTTAGAAATCAGCCCATTACGGATTACGGATGTTTTCACTGATGTCTATGGCGGGAAGATGTACACACATCTGACATCTATTAGTGATTATCTTGTCACTGTCCTTCTATTGTGATGGTGTGCCTGTATTTCAGTCCTCTAAATTTACCATCTAGCCATTACTGTGCTGTGTTAATGAAGTACCTCCTGAGGAAAGAGGCAGGCAAACATTTTCTTTTATGTGCTTTGTGGTTTGGATCATCTAAGCCAATAATGACCAGCTTTCTTAAACCTTTTGTAGAGGAGTGTAAAAGTCTTGCGCAAATTGTCCTTTCTTGGCATTATCCAGCAGATAAATCAGCAAAAACCATAAAAGTATATCCACTGAGTGTCATTTGTGATGCAGTAGCACAACCCCTGTTACAAAATTTCAAACAGTTCAATGGAGAGTATGGATGTAGCCACTGTCTTCATCCAGGTGAACAAATACGAAAAGGCAATGGGACTGTGAGAGTGTATCATGCCTGAACTTCAAGAACATGACAACTGTTGAAATGGGTAAAATAAGACAGAGATAATAGGCACAGTGTTTTATGTATTAAGGGCTTATCTCCAATAGTTGACTTTTTGACATTTTGACCTGATCAATGGTGTGGTTCCTGATTATATGCATTGTGTTTTGCTGGGGGGGTTGTAGACAAATGTCCACTTTATGGTTTGATTCCAAATATTACAGTCAGCCATGGTACATAGGTTTAAACACTGCACGAGCGGATAGAAATTTGTTGGTAATCATGCCTCCGAGCACTTTTTCACAAAGCCCACGGTCTGTTACTGAGAGGAGGTTTTGGAAAGAACATGAGTGGCAGAACTGGCTGTTATATTATAGTTTGCCAATCCTAAAGGGCATACTTCAAATCAAGTATCTTTGTCATTGGGCATTGCTTGTTGAGGGTGTGAGCATTTTGTTAGGATCACAGTTTAAACCAGAAGATATTGACCATGCTCAAGACTCCCTTGAGCTTTATGTTAAACTTGTTCAGTGTTTATATGGTGATGGACAAATGAATTTTAATGTACACTCACTCCTACATTTGAGCAATAGTGTTGAGAACTTTGCTCCTCTCTGGACCCAGTCATCTTTCATGTTTGAAAACTATAATGGGTATTTGTTTAAGCAAGTAAAAAGCAGCAATGCGGTACCTCAGCAGATATGTAAACCAGTAGCTTGGTCCCATGCATTGCCACAGATACTGTAGCTAATGCCTCTGCGCTAAATGAAGTGTCACTTGAAAATAAGTTATTCCTCCAAGAAATGACCTCAACTAAGTATCACGTTAGAAATGTTGCAAGGTATGAGAAAGTGACTGCTCTTGGGGTGCCAAAGATAGGAAAAGTGTCTGAAAATGACCTGATTGCATTGCATGCGTATGTAATCCCAGACTTCATTGTTCGGTTTTATAGCAGAATAGTTGTTAATGGAGAGGTCATTCACAGTGGTACTTATATGCAAGGAAAAAGAAAATGAACAACAGTGGAGTGATTTTGAAAGATGGACACATATTTTGAATTTCATATTTTTTCTGTGTGAGTGAAGATTGCCATTTATATGCAGTAGGCAAGGTTGGAAATTGCACTGTACAGAACCTGGTTAGAGGGAAAACTCTTAAAACTTCACTGACCTATATTAACAACATACCGGCCCCTATTGAATTTGTAACCTGAATTTTGGTGTAAGTTGAATTTCACCATTAAAGTCAAAATTTACAAAAACCAAAAACTTAAAAAAAAGAAATAAGTGTGAGAAAAAACAAAAATACATAAAAAATAAAAAAAATAGAAAAAAAAATAAATGTACTTATTATTGCTGAGAGGTGGATGAAGACGAAAGAGGGGAAGATGTGAGAGCTGTTGCTGAGGAAGCAATTGCAGGTTTTACTGGTCTCTCCACCTTGGTGAAGTACTGTACTTGCAGATGTCCGTCTGGTAGGGAATCTTCCTCTTTTCCTCCCAGTAGCATTGAACACTGTCCATCACTCCCCTTGAAACTTTTGAAAATAGTTCCATATTGTGCCATGGCTTGTTCTAGAAGTGAAAATGCCTCAGCTAAGCCCTTGGTTGTGAAACGTCTTTCTCCTGGGGATTTGTCATCTTTGTTCATGTGCTTCTCCTATTCAATCAGGTCCTCCGATGACAGCTCTTCTCCTTGGGAATCCAGAAGTTCCGTGAAGTTCTTGTCCAACTCCAGATGCAACTATCGACTGATTTCAACAACTGTATCGATCCTGTTAAATGGCTTGTCCGGATTGCAAGTTATATGTTCTAAGATATTACGTTACTTGTGAATGTTTATGTAAGTACCAATAAGTTAGATCAACCATTTTTCGCTTTACAACGATGGAGATTTTCTCAATAAAAAGATATCCTGTTTTGAGCTTCCAATTTTATACTATAGGGCCGTGAACATGGCACCCAAGAAATTTGGTGACCTTAGTATGTGGCCAGATTATTTCTGGAATTGTTTCTCCTGTGCAATCACCTGCTGAATTTCAATTTAATTAATCTTTATTGCCCTCTGCCTACAGCCGGGATACCCTTCCGCCGTCCATTTATCCGCCATTTTGTCCGGCCGGACCAAATAGTAATCGCCTATAGGCCAGTCCAAACTATCATTTTAAATGAGCTATTAGTGTTTCCAACTACCAACTTTGACAAATCAAAATAAATAAAAATAAAAAATCCCCCCCCCGGAGCAAGATCGCTCAGTCGAGCCTTGTGAGCGGAGCGTGCTCAGCCACCCAAGCACGACATATTCAGCAAATGGACGAGGAAAAAACAAGTGTTTGTCAAAGTTTGTCTTAAAACGGCTTACCTTAACTAGAATCCTGTGTTTCATTTTATCCAAAGGTCTTTGTTGATATTGAAATCGAAAATTAACCTGCCATGATTACTGTCATGACTTGCAATGATGGAAGCAACAACATCATGGACTGACCAACTGACTATTACAGTTTAGTTCGGGTTGAAAAAATGATGCTAACGAATAACGGACTGGTAAAATTTAGTAAATTGCCCACCTATGTCTGAGACACTACCACTTACAGTCAGGGTGCGCCGTTATTACAACACAAAAACTCTTATGTAACAGTTAACACTTCTTAGATTGTTTAACAATAAAACATGAACATAACATTACATAAAAAATAACAGCTACAGTGTTCAGACAGTGTTAAAAATACACATTGGGGGTTGAAACTAACACCACATTACACTCTAATTTTTGCTGTGAATGTGTACAACAGTCTTAGATTTTCAAAACACAAAATGTAGAACATACCTGTCAAGTTGTATACTTTATACAGGTGCAAACACCTTTTCAAATATGTACGCCGTACATCGCAGATTTCCGTTCACGTGACAGCAGCCGTTTGAAAATAATGTGTAAGATGATATACAGATGTGTAAGGGCAATTTACAACTTTCATAAGATTCAGTACACCCCGGGGTTGACAGGCGTATGATGTAGACCTTTTGAATGAAAATACATATATCGTCGCTGTCATGTGAAAAACATTTTCTCCATTTTTTTTTTTCATTTTCTTATTTTTACATGAATGGTGTTTCCATGTTACAGACATCGCATTAATGTGAAAAATAAATAAGTTTAGAAAAGTGGAGATCTGTTTTTCACAGGACAGCGACAGATAATGTAGTAACATTATCCGTCACGTTTTACATAATTAGTTTTTGTCAAGTCCGACAAAAGCGGACAGGAAAAAATGTGGATCCCAAAAACGCAGAATGAGACAAAAGAGTCGAATAGAACAATCTTTTACAAAATCAAAATTGACCGACAAAGTAGGAACAAAGGACGCTGGCGAAAACAAGGCCATCACATAGGGAACACAAATCGCTCGCAAAAGGCAAGGAAAAACAAAACGAGATTGCAAAAAACCCCAATAACACGAAACACAAAGCGCTCAGTCAAAGTGACGAGGAACAAAAACTTTATATAACAAAAGCTTATCGGAAAAATCGAGAAGAAGATACGAGAACGTGACGTCTAGAAAACAGCGCTTGGGCTGTGAAGCGAGCAAGGTCAATAATCCGACAAGATGTGGTGGTGAACAGTGTCCTTTTAAACCTAGCTGATTATGATACGCCACAGGTGCGCATCTGTAGGGAACGCCCCCCACTCCAGATGGGCTGCAACTAACAGAGAGAGAGAGAGAGAGAGAGAGAGAGAGAGAGAGAGAGAGAGAGAGAGAGAGAGAGAGAGAGAGAGAGAAAGCGAGAGAAAGAGAAAGAGAAAGAGAGAGAGAGAGAGGGAGAGAGAGAGAGAGAGAGAGAGAGAGAGAGACAGAGCCTAGAGCAAAACATGACAGTTGTGAGGAAAAAAACGACCCTCCTGAAAATGTAATAAATCCCCAATGACGTAAAAAAGTATTACATTATCTGTAATAAGGTATTACGTTATTGGTAGAAATGTTATTCCAATATCAGTCAACATTTTTTATTTGATTATTATTGAAATTATTACATTTTGGGGTTTTATAAAATGTTTGATCGAGTTAAGTGCACATGTTATTACATTTCAGGCTTTATTCCATTTTCAGGAAATTATTAAATCATAGGGTGCTACAGGGATTGGAAGGTTTATTGTAATCTTGCTTGATCGGAGGTAGACTTTTGCTAAGTGGGTGAAGGGGATCCGTGGGCTGAGTCTGTGTTCTCGGGCAACCAGGGAGGAACAGATTCACAGGGTTCAAATCCGGGTTGGCAGAGAGCAAGAGAGACACACATCTAGCTGGGAAAATGCTCGATGGGCTTTGTCAATGAAACACTGATTAAACACCATTGCTTTTACTTTGCAAACGCTTCAGGAAGTGAGATATGCCACGTCCTATGCAAGTGATGCACACCTGTGAGTCAGAAAATTGAAACCATATTATTTTAAATGCACTAATCCAATTTTGGTATCGATTCTGTGTTCTACAATTTAGATTCCGGGACATGTTTTTTGTGGTGGGAGGAGTTATCCAAGGATTCTTAAAAAAAACAAAGAAACATGATTTTCCCCAAATTCTAGCGTTAATGATGATTGAAAATTACACTTACACTTTAAATGCCACATACTTAACCTACATTTTCTGTGGACAACTTCATAAAGAAGGGGATTTGGTTATGCTTGAAATTGTATTGCACAATGTCTTGAAATAGTGTGACATCAACTGTACCATTTACACCAGGGCCCTTACATAGACGACAGCAGCCTTTGCTTGTCTGTTTGCTTTTTTTCCATGTTCATCCCTTTCTTTTCTAACTCACTTGTGATTGCTGATGTGAAAGAGGCCTCACATTATTTGTCGAGAATAATGACACCGTCGTGGCATCGTTTTGATTAATTAGACCACTTTCAATGAGGAGATGAGACACTGGTGATGCTGGGAAAGCATTGCCTCATCAGTTCTGAAGGAGTAGAACTTTTTTAGAAATTAAGCAGGGATTTAACAACAGGCTTAAAGAGTTAAGATCAAAAGGAACATGTGCTACTCTGAGACCGGCGTGTGTGCAATGACAGATGATTTGGACTTAGTCTACGTCACAGGATATGACTCCTTTGCTCCCTCTTGTCAGAGCATGCCTGTGACTTCAAATAAACCCCTGACAACTTGGTTTCACTTTGCCTTGCCAGAATTTAAAACAGTCTTAACTCAATACTTCCAGAGTACGTCAAGTGCCCTGCAGGGATGTGGTGCTTTCTTTTGTTCTACTTGTTACGAAAGATGCTGCATTCTGCTTCCCAGTAGTATTTTGAATTAAAAACTGCCACAGACATCAGAACAAATCAGTAGAATACTGACTGTAGCTGACCCCTTCGTCGAAAAATACGACGTAGTCTCGACTGATGCTCCAGACTGATGCTCCAGTTAATTTTATTTCTCTCCACTCTCTACTTCTCCGGTAGGCACCGGGAAAACTAGATAAACAATTGTGTCTCAGTATATAGCCTGTCTAGATCCATATATGTAAGTATGTATATTGATGGAGATTAAACGTTTTTACATGTATGCAGTATCAAAATATTTACAGACAATACTGTAAAGAATAATAAAAATAAACATCCGTTTACGAAACAAATAAACATACATTATAACATTGGTGAGGTATTTGCTATGATGTTACCCTATTCCGTCACCAAGGGTGCTAAAGAATGACGCTCTGATGTTGTTTATGATGGTGTTAATAATGCTCTGAGAGGGTATACAACGAGCAACTGTTAGCCGCATGAAATGTGAGAAAAATGTGTGAACAAAGATAATAAAATGACACGATACTCACTGTAAATGTTTGTTACATTGGTTGAATAAATTACCTTGAACAGTTGTTTATGCTTTCTTCAATGAGCCTTTAAATCTTTCATTTGACCACAAGGAGAAAACAATCAAGTGACGTTGTGTAACAGATGGTGCGTCGCGGACGGTGCGTAGCACGTTCTTAAAAAGCTGCCGTGACTCGTCACTTCCTTTACACCAGGGGTGTCCAAACTTATTTTAATAAGGGCCAAATACAAAAAAACAAACAAAGGCTCAGGCCACACATTACCCGTAGTGACATATTAACACATGAATACTGTTCTGATTTAACAGAGAAAATGTTTGTTCACAGATGTATGTTGAGCCGAACAGGCTCATCATTCTTTTTGCGTGGCATCTCATCAAAGGAAACTTGGCATAATCCAAACTTTGATAGAAGTCAGGGAGGGAGAGAAGCTGATGTTGACTCTTCAGAGAATCATCACATTGCATTTCACTCAGTTCTACTGTAACTGCAGACTCTCTTCAACTCCTTCTGCATCCACCATGAAGGGGGTCGAGAACAGCTTGATTTGTTTCTCAATGACAGAAAAATCTCGGAAACGTTGGTTGAATTCTGTCACAAGAGATGCAATCACAGACACATATTTCTCCTTTTTAGCAGAAAGGTCGGCCTTTGGAAAAGCAGACTTGATTTCAGACAGTGCAGGGAAGTGTGCAGCATTAAAGCTTCGCGGTTGTGTCTCAAACAGGCGGAGCTAGCTCTAGCTCGAATTATGATGACAGTTTTTACAACAGTGTTTATCACGTTACCAAGCTGGACAGTCTTTGCACACAGTGCTTCTTGGTGGATTATACAACGCATCTTAAGAGCCTCACCTCCGCTCACTTTGGCGCACACCATCGATGCCATTCTTTTGCACTCGCCCGTCATCGCTGGAGCTCCATCCGTCGTTCCTCCACAGAGCTTGTCCCATGTAAGCCCCATCTTTTCAACTGCCTCTGACAGAGCTTCAAATATATTTTTACCCGTCGTTGAGGCTTTTAGGCTCATCATATCAAGCAGCTCCCTCCGTACAGCAAAAACGATCATCTACTCCCCGCAAAAGAATTAATAGCTGCGCGGTGTCTGTGGCATCTGTGCTCTCATCGCATGCTATTGAGTAGAACTCAAAAGCACAAGCTTTGTCTCTCAGCTGAAGTTTCACGTTAGCTTGACAAGTCCTCGATTCTCCGCACCACTGTATTTCTGGATAAACTCACCTGCACTTTTTTCGGGGACATTATTTCTGTGAGTTTGATGAGGCACTGCTTTATGAAAGCACCGTCTGAGAACGGTATGATGTGCTGGGCAATAACTTTAGCGACTTCATAGCTTGCTGCTGTGTTTTCCTGGAATTTGTTAGCACGATGTTGTTGAGCCTGCAGGGTAGCTTGCCATTTGCTTGAATTTTTGTGTTCGTTCGGCACCGGTGTAGCTCTGATGCTTGGTCTCATAGTGGCGACGGACATTATATTCTTTCACCACTGCAACATCTTCATTGCAAATCAAACAGACACACTTTCCGTTTACTTTTTTGAAGAAATATTCATTATTCATTATTCAATATTCATTTTCCCACCGTGTTTGAAATCTTCTACACTCACTTGTAATTTTGCGTTTCTTTGGTGCCATTTCTGCTGACTAAGGTAAAAGATTTTTTTCTCTTTGTTTGGAGGTGAAGCGCCATTTGCATGGCTGGCTCTATCTAGTGTTGAAACTGAGAAGTGCAACAAAGTTGGGCTCAAGCTTCTTGTGCGGGCCATTTGAATTTTATTATTCATTATAATTTCAAAATTTGCGGCATGCCAAAAGAAACTGGCTCGCGGGCCGCAATTGCAGATGGTTTGGACGCCCGTGCTTAACACATACACAGTTCAACTAGAACACAAATGCAACATCGCCACTTTCTGGTGCCTTTGGAAACTGCATTGGTATTAAAAGTAAATTATTTGGAACATTTTGTAAATTATATTAAATGATATTGCATCATGAGTTTACACTGACCAATTAAAAAAATAACAGGTATTGTAATACAACCTTTGACCCTAGTTATAATGAATCACCAAAGACTGAATATTATTTGAAAGAAGCATTTAAGAAATATATGAGGAGCAGAGGTAAAGGTCAAATACTGACAAAGAACATTAGCTGTCCGGACAAGGGCCACATTCCAAACATTACTGCTAATTTGTTTGTGTTCATTCATTTGTAGTTGTTCATTTATTTTTGGTGCATAGTATACTGCATATGTTTTTAACAAGATAAAATGTAACACACTGCTCATCTTTTTTAAATAGTACTTACAGTCAAACCAATCATAGTATCAAGTAGTCAAGGATAGCAACAGTTACATGATGTCCCTCCAGACCGCCAGAGGCGGTACTTAAAGCACATAACTGTCACTCCCGCGCAGGTCAAGAATACATACCAACAAACGTCATTTGCAGAGCTGGGCATCGCCTAACCGCCACCGCGTTCCGTCCTGCAGATTTTATCAACCTCGTGGTCCCGGTCGATCCCTTGTCGGCGACAGCCAATCGGCGTCGGGAATGTAATCTTCACGTCACAAGCACGCGCAGACACGCTGCCAAACAAAAACAAATATCAAACATCAGACACACACACGCACAGCGTGGTGATCGGTGAAATAAAAACAATATGGGGAAGATGTCATTGCCTCTGTGGAACTGCAAGATACACAACACTGTTTTATTTTTTATTTTTTCCTTACCCGGCCGCGTGTCAGGAGTGCGGCACCTGCGCGAGCCGTGGTACAGGTAAGGTTCGTACTCTACGTCGTTTGGATAACTCAGACCGACTGGGACCACATGGGTCGATTAAATATGCAGACGGGAAATAGGCGATGCCCAGCTCTGGTCATTAGCGATCCCCGGGTGACCCAGGGTGTGTATACGAGCCTTTGACAGCCGGTAGATATTCTCTCAGAACCTTCTCGCGTGTTGGCTTGCATGCCACTCGGTTATGCTTTTTCCTATGGATCAAAGCTGTTCTTTTTCATCTGCTACGTTCAGACCAAATCCGCTGTGGGCGTTTCTGGCGGTGCGATTCAATTGAAATCATTGTATGTACGTGGGGAAACGCACCAAAAATCCGTCCATTTGCCTATTGGTCGAAGTTAAAAAAATTGAAAGGAAGGATAAAGGACATCGTGGATAACAAATTGGATGGGCGAAAGAAAAATACTGTTTAGATTCCACACCAGCTGAAAATGTTTTAGAAAGATGTGTTGTTTTAAAGGATTGGTTTTGACCTAGTTGCTCAAATATTTTTAATTTCTACAATATCTTAACTCATAGTATTATGGTGTAGATTAACCTATTAATTAGGAACTTGGGTTCAATAAATGGCTTTTCTGTAAATCATTTTAGAGAGGAAGTCAACCCCAAATTTTTCTTTGCAAGAATATGTTGACGTCTCATTTATTGGAGAAAAACTCTTTGTTGGCCAAACGTGTTGACAAGCTGTCAGTTTGTTGTGTGTGGAGTGACTGAGGGAGAAACAAGAAGATAAGATAGGTTACGGTATTTAAAAAAAAGGCAGCAGAAGACTAACATTCTTCAATGGCAAGGGGGGGGGGATTCACTCGGCAAAGATGACACACGAAGAAACTCGAACGCTTGCCAAAGACCAAGCCAACAGGCTAAACTCAACTTTGTTTGTATTTCATTTGTTTAGAAAAAGCATGTTGTCTTCCATCCATCCATTTTCCTTTTTGCTCCATATGTAGAAGGTTTGTGTTCTTATAATAGTCCCTCCAGCAATTTTTTTCTCAAAATCTAATTTGTTTACAATTAAGCAAACGTTTTCTACAAATTTTAAGTGGATTTTTACAAAAAATGTTTGAAAAAGCAACAGATATTTACAAATGTGTCTATTCTTTATTGAAAAGGATATTTAGCACACATCTCTCAGCATCTGGAGTTGAATCAAATATGATATTTTTCTCAATGTGGCTCTTCAGTGCTTCTTTCTGGTAGACTGCAGCTATATATATATATATATACATATATATATATATATATATATATAGACGCATAATTTGATCTACACATTCACAATGTGCTATGCATCTGGAATGAAAAAAACGTTTCAGAGACATCATTTTCTAGATGAATTTAATCATATTCTCCAATCGATTATACAATTTTAAATAGATTTTCGAATAACCGTTTAATCGAATCCCACAGTGTCCATAATTTGATGAGTAGTCACCAGAAAAAAACTAGTGATGTTTGTTATCCCATTGTTTCCACAAGGTGCCACTCACGATCTACTGCTGTAATTTATTCTAAATTTCCAGCGTAACGACTTTACTAAATTGAACTGGAAGTCCAATGGGCTAAAGCAAATAGCATTTTGACCTGGTTTTGAACAAGTTCATTTTTGGGTTCTCACGTCAACCACTCAAGTAGATAAGTGGGACTGGGAAGTATAATATTATTGACAGTGACGTATAATAATGTGATAATATATTGACGACTTATTATACACCCAGTTACGCGCAGTATATGAACCTGTAGATCGCATTAGGACCACTGTTGTCATCGTTCTTGCTTGGTATCTGGCTTGTACTAGCGTCCAGACGTTTGCACGTAACGAGCACAACTTTCAAAATAAAAGCACCACATATTTTACTTTGACTTCATGGTCATTGTGAGGTCAAGTCAGTGACTCTACTTTGCCTGAGTATGTTTTATGGTAGGAGTGCTCAACCAGTAGATCGCGGACTAGGCACACTTTAAATCTCAAGTCCACAAAAAAGTCAGCCACCTTTTATCTTACGGTGGCGCATGACCTAAATTATAGTTATTAGCAGTCAGCCTTAGCTTGCAGTTGGCAATCAGAGCCAAAGAAGATGCATAACTATTTGTTTTATTCTCATTTAAAGCATGTTTTCCCTGCAATGCACCAATGGCATTGGCAAAGAAAGGTAATCCCAGCCTCCCTGTCTCAGGTCTCCCACTAAAGTAGGCATTCCATTTCCTTTCTACAAACTAAGAGACCTAACTGTCTTGTGTCTGGTTTATTTTTCTGCGTGGTTGATATTAGGGTCCATTATGGCTATTGCTCATCATGGCAAGCATGTATGTATCCGTGGGTGAACTGGTCGTTTACAGGAGGTTGGCTGCTTGAAAAGTAGATCTTTGGTCAAAAAAGGTTGAGCATCCTTGTTATGGTAGTCCACGGAGCTAAGAGCTGCATTGTAGTATACCTTTCCACCAGTAGAGGGAGACATAATACCATCTGTTGTGAAGGGCTGTATCCACCTCTCATATGGTTTGTCTCTTTAGATACAATTTAAAATTCACAACTATTTTTTTTCTTATTTAAAAAGTAAACAATAAATTAAGACCGTTATTTAAAGAATTGTGCAAGCTAAAATGAAGTTCCACACAGCTCCGCATGTTGGGTACGTGCGTGACTTCTCTCACCTAAAAACAATATTGATTTTATGACCTCGTTAAATGCAACCAGTGGGGAACGATGCCGTTTAGCAGTACGCTTCTTTTTATCAGGCAAGGTCAAAGTACAATTTCACGGCCGGAGGTTTGTGCAACACGATGACTTCATTTAAAAAAGACCCTCCTCACGTGTGTCGTGAGGTAAATCTCCGTTTCATTTTAATATGCATCTTAAACGCGGTTAGTTGGATCATTGTTTTATTTACTGCATCACTCATGGCTTTAAACCTGAAGGAAGGTTTTGTGAAGGCATTGTATACATTGATATACATATTACCTGCTATATTTTAATATCTCGTATTGTGTTCATTTTATTTGTGTACTTTTTAAGGTGACTTGTCAAGGAGTACCATAAAAGTGAATCCAATAAATTATAACAAATGACCTGGGATTCCTGATTTTAAATGAATGGCGCCAGCAACAACCGTGGTCCTCATGTTAGCAATCTGTGGAGGGAAAAGGAGAATTTACCTTTGCTATGATTTGGTCGTCATAAGAACAGCTAATACTGAAGCGGTTTCTGTTTATATTGTCAAAAAATATAGATGAATATAGATTATATAGACGGCCCACAATATTTCGAGGCCATTAATTGTATTTTGTTGTATTATAGGGGTTAATCGTTTGCGTGCGGGAGCTCTTCTCCTGCTCTTTTCTCGTTGGTGGCCCTCTTCCTTAACTCAGCCAACCAATGATTGTAGGGGTGCACAACCGAGTAGTTATTGGTTTCAGGAGTGCCACCAGCTGCAGTGATTACCCACCACAGGTTAAATAGGACTCTGTTGCCTTCAGAGCTGGCTGGCTGTCGTGTTTAGCCACTCCTTAGGGCTGGTTGTGTGCTGTCAAGTGTGCGAGCCGTTCCCTGTAACGCCTGTGTGTTTGTATCGCTGTCTTTAGCCTAGTGCATTGTGTTGATTTCTTCTCCATAACCATCCTTCATTCATCCTTGTGTTGTAGGACCTTCGTCACAACCATCGTTGATTCAATCATTAGCCAGTTCATTTGTCTATTGCACTAAGGCAGTTGGCTTCCGGGGTGTTTACTCCACTTGAAAGTGTATTGTTGTGTGTGTCTGCTTAGTTGTCCCTATGTGTGTCTAAGTCCTCGTTATGGTGTGCCGCATTTTACCACAATCATGGGCACTCTATGTGTTTTGAAAGCCAGGCTTGGCCTTGTACACCATTTTTTTTTTTTACTTCCACACTTATGTTAGACCCTTCCTCTGTTACCATGTGGAAGGGTTGGAACAATAGGGAAAAAAATTGGACACTGTAGATGTGTAGATGTTTTTTGGGTTGAATGTTTATTAAACAATGATTTAATGCTAGCTGAGTTAAAATGTTTTCACCAGTTTGGAATTTTAATTTTCTTACTAGAGAATGCAATTTCTGGAGAAATTGCGTGCGAAGGCGAAGACGCTGAATAAAAACTGCGGAATACGTTGGAATGACACTGAATGACGTGGAATGATGTGAAAAATCGCTGAAAGGAAGCAAGAAAGGAAGCTTAAAAAGTACACAATGCGAGATATTAAAATATAGCAGGTAAAAATTGTGAAATAAGGAAGGAAACAAGGTGGAAAGGAAAAGGGCAAGCAAGGAAAAAACGAAGGAAGTGAGAAATCTCTGAAGCAAGAAAGTAGGCTAAGAAACAAGGCAAGAATGACACTAGGAATGAAGGAAGGAAAGAGGAATGAAACTGAATGAACTAGGGGGTTCAGTATCTTGCCGTAAATTTTTTGAATGAGAAAAATGCAAGCCCTGTTGCCAAGAATTTTTGGAATACATTGAGGTTGCAAAGGCGAATCGGTTGAAAAATGTGGAAGGAGTACCGCGCCAAAAAAGTGTGAGGAATAAAATATATATCAACAAATTGATCGTAACTAACTGAATTCTTTACTAACTTAGACATGGAATTTGGAATTTACAGTTATGAATCATGTTAAAAGTGAGGCAGAATCAAATAAATGCACAATGTTGTAGTTTAATGTTGAAATGCAAACTTGGAAAAAAAAACACAAAAGAAAACAAAAAACACAAAACTGACATTTAAAGCAAAAGTCCCTCTTGGGGGATAACTGGTCCGGTGGGGAATTTTTCATTACACCCACTCCATCAAGGGGGCGGTCTTGCACTGGCCAGAGTCACTGATGACCTCCACCCCCTCACTGAAAATCCTGTAGCCAATTAAAATGAAATGAGCATTTTCACATGCATGCTTTTTAATATACAAGTTGTTCGGTCGACAACTTATTTAGCAGTTTCACTCTGAATACATTTTTTGAAGCTTATAAGCGGCGGCGCATCCCCAATTTCCCACGGAATTTGAACGGCCTTTAGATGAGAATGTTACACACAAGAAAAACGATATTGCACCTTTAAAAGTGTATGACTATGCTTTAGAATATGCAATTTTCAAATTATTTGTTCACTGTCATTTTAACCATGTCAAATGTAGTATAGCAACACCAAATTCAATGAGATATATATTTTAAATGGCTGTTTTGAAAACTAAAGCACGCAGAACAATATTTTTACTCTAAGAGCAAAAAAAAAAAAAAAAAAAAACGGCTAATAACTTTTGAAAAACAGTGCATGGAAACATAATACAGTTGAAAATCATGTAACGTTTTGCAACTTCAATCATGCTATTTTATAAATGAAAAACAATTATACAAATCCAAAAGCAGGGGTGTCCAAACTATAGCAGCGACAGTATTTTTTTTCGTGCTCAAAAAGTCCAGGAGAAGGCTACAATAGCCAGCTATGAGGTTGCCCGACTGATCGCAAGACACGGCAAGGCATTTTTAGATGGAAACTTCATAAATCACTGCCTTGTTAAAGTCGTCGAAATAATAACGTGCCCAGTAAAAGTGCACGACTTCAACGTCAGATGTCCAGAAATACACTTGCGCGAAGTTAAGGCTATATACATAATTTCTAGTAAGTGGAACGGCAGAGAGAAACTGGCGTACTCTATTTGAAATGGTTGGATGCATGTTGATTGAATCAGGTCTACCGAAAGAGTCGTGGCCTTATGCTGCCGGAACAGCGGCAGTTATAAGAAAAAGGTGTTACTGCAAGAGAACAGAGGAGACTCCCTATTTCCTTTTTACCGGAGAAAGACCAGGTTTGTCTAAAATGAAAAAGTTTGGTTCAGAGTGTATGGTGTACGAACAAAACAGAAAAAAATTAGACCCGAAAGGTAACTTTTGTTGGTTTTGATCGTCATTCACCTGCACATATGGTTTATTTTCCAGAGAGGAACAAGGTTCAGAAACCCAGTCTGGTCCACTTCTTTACAAAGAGCGTGACTGAGAGCCATACGCAGACCGACTCGGACCAAACAGTGGACCACTACTTAGAGTGGGTACACTGTAACAAATTGATGTCATTTCTACAGTACAATTTTACAGTACCTTCTTGTTTTGTCATTTTACAGTGTTTAACTATAAGTAAATGCATTATGGGTAAAAACAAATTACAGTAACCTGCTACTTTGCGGTTATATATTGTAAAATTTACAGCAACTGTGTTGGGGCATGTATAGGTCATATATATTACAGCTAAATAGTGTTATTAGGATTATTGGCGGTAGAATTTTTCTGAGGAGATGAAACTATGCCGGATCCTGTACAGCCACCTGAGCAAGGCTAAGAATTCAGACGATTGGTGAGTAATATTTGCTTCATTTACGGTTATTTTTCATAATTTTAGACAAAGTGGGTGTAACATTTAGCACGAGGGCAGTCTGCATCGTCTTCACATCGCATTTTTTCAATAAACAGACATCGTTACAGCTAAGCCTTAGCTTAGTGCATTGATACACTCAGCTGTCGAAGGGGATTGGGGCCAGAGGGGTTGAGGTAATGATGTCGGCACTGAAAGTTTTATCCGAATAAGTTATTGTTGTTTAGGACAGAGCTGCATGGAAAATGTACCTTCGCAGTAATTGGGTTTGAATTAGATGTCCAAAAGTTTGCTCGCTTTACAGCAATTTGTTCCTCTGCTATTAGTTAAAAATAATAAAGGAACAATCTATCATATCACGTGTTTTGCAGCTTGTGCACTACCACTGAAGCCCACAGGGATTTTGAGGTAAAAACATGCTGTACAATTTATAGTTAAACCGTAACAACGCAATATGTAAACTAAGGCTTTTCTTTGCATGCCACATTTGTACCCCTGGGTTTGTTAGAGCCAGTATTGCTAATCTAAGTTAGAAACTTTGCAGTGAACGTTTATTTGGAATTCAGTTTGTGTCCAAATTACCTCAAGTAAACAAAATTTGACTCCACAAGTTAACACTATACTACTATCTCAGTGAAGAAATCATGCATTCGCTTGTGTGCCTGTGCGCGCGAGCGTGTTATCTCACAAACTAGGCATCAAGCAACAATTTTATGTGCACACTCAACTGTATGGCAAAAAAACAATGGTTTAATTGGTTACAATCCATACGTTATACAGATGAATATTGTTAAAAAAAAAAAAAAGCTACTTCTCTAATATTGGCTAAGTAACCTGGAAAATGTAAAGCTAAACTGTTGTTGTTTTTTAATTAATTTTCTCCTTCCTCTGTCATTTTTCTCACAGGTCATCATATGAAACTCCACAGTAATGCAGCAAACTGACCTTTTACCTGTGGCGTACCTAATTGTGCATTCAAGAAATTTGCAGCTTTCAAGTCTCAAGTTTCTTTCTGTACAGAGATCATAAAGCGTACAAGACTGACAAAAGTACTACAGATGAGCCCACTGGTATAACGCTGCGATGTCAGATTTTGTCAGGGTACATTTACAAATTTGAAGGAGTTGCTTAATCATCTGAAAGGTCATAACAGAGGGGAGAGAAACATGTCCCTTTAGGGATTAAGAGAAAACATTTTGTGTAAAATCTACATTTGCATCTCACATTTCGAGAAAACACAAAGTAAGTTTGAGAAGAGAAATACGCAAGGTGGTGTTTCCACACCAAGCACAAGAAACACAATGTGAAACCCGTTCTAAACCTATGAGTATGCCCTCTACCTCTCTCTCCAAGTATGATGGACATACAGACACAGAACTGGATGATGTTGTTGATCTTTTTTTAAAAAAAGTCTCTGTTTTACTTGAGACTTCAGACTAAATTTGTTTTGCCAGCATCAGTAATTCAGACAGTTATCGAGGAAAAACAGGACATCCATGATGCTGCTCAGTTTCACATGTTTTCCAAACTTAGAGAGAAATTGTCTCTTCTTGGGGTTCCTGACACAGATATCACTAATCTAATTAAAGAGCTCACAAAAAATGACACATTAAGAAAACGGCAACAACATTTTGCGTACAGACCAGCGTCGCAAGTCAGTATTCAAAAACCACTTCAACTATGTTGCACCTCTGCCTTTGTATTTAGGGATGAGTGACTCAGGGAAAGAATGTTTTGCACAATAAAAGAAACTTCTACTTCTCTCTTTGAATACGAGGCTTTCAAAAAACAGTATGAAAAGTCCCACGCGCGCCTTTCGTCCCCTTATGTGTTTGGAACTCTCATCCGTCTTTGGACATTGAGATTCGAGAGCAAGCATAGGTTTTTTTAAACAGGAAACTACACAACTTTAAAAACTTATGTGCCACTCTTGCAGAGTGACA
Source organism: Filicampus tigris (assembly GCF_054856515.1). Classification (NCBI taxonomy): domain Eukaryota; kingdom Metazoa; phylum Chordata; class Actinopteri; order Syngnathiformes; family Syngnathidae; genus Filicampus; species Filicampus tigris. The sequence continues at coordinate 35,424,776 of NC_141218.1, read as the reverse complement.
CCAGCTCTGCAGGAAGTTTTTTGCTTCCTGTCATACAAGTTGAAAAAGGAACTGATTTCTATGTTGATGACTATAGTGAGAGAATCAAAGTGGCAACTGCACATTTTAACTTCACAATTTCACATTTACATAGTTCCAGTAATAAATCAAAAACATTAATCTCGTTCAATTCTCTTTGAGATTTACATGAGAATGTGGAAGTGAGCAGAGCTACATAGCTTTATGCTGGGACGAGCGCACACTGCTTCTTTGCTAAAAAAAAAACACTGTTTCTTCACTGATCACGGTTAGGACGAGTGAGGCATTTAACACCAGTCAGGATATTTACAGAGACCAAACTATTGTGCAGAGCACTTTTATACTTTCACATTTTGAAGTGGACAAGAGTAGTAATGTGCATTTGCATTTTGGTGGCGATCGGTCGGCGTTTTAGACAACATACCTGACAAAGCGAGCAATATTACCAGCTTTTAAGTTGGCAGGACAAAATGTTTTATTAGCCAGTCACTATGCTAATATCCAAAAAGAATTTGATCAACACAGCAACAAAGACTAACCTCTAATGGCAGTGCAATGTCTGTCAGGGGAAGACTATAAATTCTGCTTTTTCCAACTGCTGCCTTCAGGTCCTTTAACGTATTTGCCTGAACTTAGGTCAGTAGCCTAATCTTGTCTGCTCTTGCGAGATGAAAATCAATAACATTAAGGATAAATGATGGGAAGCTCTGGCATACATATTGTTGTTAAGATTCAGGGAGAGTCACTGAAAGCGGCACAAAACATTTGGAGGAGTCTGCCCCTTGGTGATAATGACTTGGGATCCCTGGAAAATAATAACATGATTATTAAACAATATTATAGTATTGGTTCAAAAAAAATGGGGGGAAATACTTTTTTTAATCCAACAATAAGCAATATAAGCAATAACAATAGCAAATGGATTTTCCCTGTAAATGAAAACACACACACATGCAATCTCACTGTGAAAATGAGAAGTGTGGACATTACCCAAACTGATTCTTGTCAGCCTGCAGTACTCAGAGTGAGGTGGAAGGGCGACATGAATTAGGCAAGAGGAAGAACCTTGCTTTCCAGACTCCAGTTGTTTGATTAGCACGTGCTTGTGTTTCTGAATGAAAACAGAATCTTTTATTGATATACAACTGTCAGTAGCAAATTAAGGAAATTGCGGTATTGTAATTTCAAGATTGCTAAGGACATGTGGGCCAACAATTTACCCTTTCTCACTACTTTACTATTACACTCTGCTACACAGTGCTAATTAAATCAAATGCAGATCCTAAAAACTCGTATTTCGTATGTTTTTTTTTAATCATAACATTGATTGAAAGTCTTACAAAAATTCATTCATAATAGCTAATTAGCTATGTCTAAAAGTTAGCTTACCTGTCGTCGGGCATGCTCTTCTTCTCCGAAATGTGGCGAGCAATAAATAATTTTCGTCCGTATGCGATGACAATTCTTTTCTGGCAAAGTCGAGGGCATTCCAGACGTGATTAAAAACATAATTAAAACCACTTTCTGTGGCAGATTCTGAAGTCTGGCTCATGTCAGCAGGAGCCCCGCCAAATAACTTCGCCGTGTACACGACTTCTACCCACACCTGCTTGTACACTCATCTACAGTGTTGTATATCTAATTAATATTATGGGGGGGGGGGCAATTAGGTACTATTCACATTGGTGAAATTGGTGACATTTGATGAACGTATTTTTAATGTTTTAATTTATTATTTAATAATGTAATATTTAATAAACAATATTATACGTGTTTTCGTTTGGTTTTTTTGTTTTTTTAAATACTTTTGCTCCCGCCCGACTGTTCTGGAGGACCAAGGAAAATTTTGGAGGGATTTAGGCAAGGCAAGTTTATTCTAAGATAAATCAGGGACCTAACAATTTAGGATTTCTCTATCTACACATAGGCTTTCCACCTCAAACCATTTCAATGCAAATCTGAGGTGATCATATGTCACCCTCTTGTAAAAGTCTGCATGAATCTTAATAAAATTGGCCGTTAAAAATGTGAAAAATATATATTTTTAAATAATACAAACATGAAGAGTATGTTGTTTACTCACCCAGTCGGAGCGCTGTGTCCACAGTGCAGCCTGAGACTAGCAGCTACTTCAGCAATTTAGGCATGAAGTTAGGACAAAAGTAAACATTTGGATCTCCATGTTGGTCCAAAACTGCCTTTTGGATTATGGCGTTGTAGTGCTGCTCAAAGGGTGTTGGGCCCAAATCATTCTGTTAGAAAGATTATCTCGGTATAATTTCTTTATTTATTTTATTTATTTGATTTTGAATAATAAATCACAATACTTTTTGGGAATTGTCTATTTCTTAATAGAATTCCAAAAACAATAAACTAATACCTGCTGACAGCTCCTGTAGGAATTTTAAAAAGTACTTTTAAACTGAAAAAAATATATATAAAATATAATAATATATAATATACCAAAAAACAACCACAAACCCAAAGGAGTCAACAGTAAATCCTAAAGAACTACTATTTAAAATATTTTTTCTTAAAGAATGGCTTAGCCCAAAGTCTTCCTGTGGAATGGCTGAGTCATCCATGACTGGCTGCTCGGTTGCTGTGAGTAGGGTCTGTATATTTTGAAAATGTTTTGCAACATTTTCACCACTACAGGGGCTTGATAACAGTACTGTAGCACTCACTACAATATCACCCAGCTGTTGCAGTGTAGGAGCCTGGGTCAAAGATGTGCATGCATAATTTGAAGTGTTTTGTTGCACTGGGAGGAATAATTAGAAATTATGTTATCAATGTACCACAAATACAACTTAAGAGGAAATCAACCCATACATATTTTTTTCAAGAATATGTTCCCAGGAGGCCCGTTAGCGGCTCCACGGCTGTCTGTTTAATATTGCGTTTGTGGAATATGAGTTAAGCAGCAAAATCCAACCCTTTTTAGCCATCTCAGGGGGCTCACCTGTTTTCTGATTGGTCGCTACCTGAGCCCTGAGCAGTTGTGGTGTCCACAGAAGTGACAAAACGGCCGCCCCCTGAGATGCCTAACAATGGGTGGATAAAGTTTTATTCCATAAACACAATTATCAGAATACCGTATTTTCCGGGCTACAAGCCGCACCGTTTATATAAGCCGCGCCCACTCTATTTTTAGAATATTTTGGGAAAAAACTTAAATTAGCCGCATCTTTATATAAGCTGCACCTATCTATGTTGAAAACTTTTATATTTACTGCATTTACAGAATGATTATGAACTGTAAATGTACATGTATGTACCTGAGCAGATTCTTTTCTAACAGTGCCTTTTAACACTGCAGCAACGTTGCTGATTAAAACAGAAGAGAACCAAGAGAAAATAAACAGTACTTATCTTCATTTCACTGCCGACTGCCGCTCCAGTTTGTCAGCTAATGTCCACCAGACTCCACCAGCTATTGTTCTACTACATTCTACATATGCACCTGTCTTGTTTTATGTTAATAAAGTCAGCCAATCTAACACACGACGTGCTAAATCAACAATAGCATTTCACATCGAAACAACAGAACAGACGTAACATCAGCCAATCGCATTCATGTGCACTTCACGACCTCTAGGAAAACATAGAATCAAAACATTACAGCACCTAATGCAATAACCTAGTCTACGGCGCCCTCGCCTGTTGAACTCCTCCACCTGCAGTCACATCCAAGTTAATGGGAAATGTATTGTATTGAATTGTACTGTCATTCCGGTTAGAGCGCCCCGAGCGGTGGAAGAAAAACCCACAGAATAGCCGCACCGGACTATAAGCCGCATGGCTCAAAATCTAGGAAAAAAGTCGCGGTTTATAGTCCGGAAAATACGGTACCTTGTTTCAACTAGTGGGCTTGCATAGAACATGTTCTTGAAAATAAATGTTTGCGTTGACTTCCTCTTTAAAAATGACATTCAAATTCTGTTGAAGACACAACATACTGTCTTTTGCAGAGGTCCTTAGCGTTCTTGATTACATGGCTCAGGCACCAATGTAGGACTGGATGTGAGAGCCTGTGATTCTTTGCTTTTCCTGATGTGAGACAGTAATACTGCAACAGCAGTTCAATTAGGCTAACGCCACAAAGGTTTTGAGCAATTGGCCGCATCAGCACTATTGAGCCATCACAGACATACATAATCAGTGTTTTTTGAGTAGTTTTGCATTGTCGTCTGATACAGTCAGTGATAAAAGGACCCCAGAAAATATGACACAGATGCTGTCGTATGGTCGCAGGTGACATACGTTGCAACCACAACAGGAGAGCATCCTTTGAGTGGATGTCTCACCACGAGTTCATAAATGTAAAAAGGACTGCTCTCCCCTTTGGCCTTTTTAACAACGCTACCAGTGGGATCAAGGTAAACAATGTCCTCCTTGGATCTTTCTTTGAATAATTGAATTGTGTTGTTAGACCACAGCATTCCCCCTTTTGGCTGCATGATGATTGCTTGAATAACCTGGTCATCTGTGTTTTTTTCTTCTTGAAACATCAGGTTAAGACTTAGCATATAATTTTCATGTCGCCTGTGCTTTCTCCTTTCACTCCAGGAAATTGTTTTTAAGACCCCAGGCAGTGGGACCTCATTCCTGCAACCTTATTGTAGAACAGTCTCCTCCAGCTTATTAAATATTATGCAGGTAAATATTGCGTGGGAGTTTTGTTTGTAGGGTGTCAGCAAGCTGCTGTCTATGACCAACTCTTGTTGGCCTCTTTTTTAATTGATGTTGGTTGTGGCACACAATGTCCCCCTTCAAATTGACAACAGCCTTGAGGGATTCCTCGCTCTCTACTGTCACATGTACTGTAAGAGAACAGTCATCGAATTGACAGAACAAGAGAGGGGTGCTTTTTTTGGAGCCTATAGTTTTTACAGCGTGTCGCTCGAAACCAAAGCTACAATATGGATGGACACTTCGGATCCCTTTTGCGATCACATTTGTCCAATGCAAACTTTTAAATTGCGTTTTTTTTGGGTCCTCCTGAGTCTTGACCATTCCTTTGTGGAATAAAAAAAAATAGTTCATGGTCAGGCAATTTGTGGGTGAAGTATTCTTCATTAGGGGTGGGCGATACTGGGAATTTTGGTATCGATCCGATACCAGGTAAATACAGGGTAGTATCGGCCGATACCGATACAATACCGATACTTATTGCTTGGAAATGTTACGATCTCCCATGAGTATGTATATACGTTATATATTGTAAGAATAATAATGTATTTTATTATTCATGTGCTGGATTTTTCATAATTAAACTTGTTAGCTTTGTAGGTTTAGCTTTATATTATATAAAAACAGGGGGGAATGTAAGAATAATAATGTATTTTATTATTCATGTGTTGGATTCTTGTGGACAAGGCCTGTTAGCTTTATTAACTTGTGGGTTTAGCTTTAGCTTTTTCCAAATCTACGCCCAACTTGCTTGATTTGCAAGTAAAAAGATAATATTGTTGTCGAGTGTCTTCTCTCCTCATTTTGTGCATTGTTTACTAATGTCTCACTTGGTGTGAACCTGACATTTAATTGGTCCTTCGAGCCGGATCCCTATATGCCGGAAGGTTTCAAGCTGTCGAGTCAACCTCCAGGTAAAGTCCGCGGCCACGGCTCAAAGACCCTTTCTGGGACTGGACTTGGCCCCACTTCTGGGAACTGAAGGTTGACGGGAAGCCGGAGGAGTGAAGACATCTCTGGGTGAGTAGGAAACTCGCGACACTCGTGGATGAGTGAATTGCGCGCTGGTAAAAAAAACCCTTGACAATACTAGTCCCTGGTCAAGTAGTAAGACAGAGTGAGTCTATAAAACTGTAAGACAGAGTTAGTCTATAAAACTGTGAGACAGAGTAAGTCTATAAAACTGTAAGACAGAGTTAGTCTATAAAACTGTGAGACAGAGTAAGTCTTTAAAACTGTGTAAGCCTTGAGAATACTAGTCAATGTCAAGGTAAAAGACAGAGTAAGTCTATAAAACTGTAAGGGCGACGGTGTCCTATATGTACTTAAACTCTGTGAAAAACGCTGCTAAAAGTGTGACTGTGTAAACTGTGTGAGTGGATATGAACAGGATTGTAAGTGACAACGTTGTGTGGACGCAATAGGCAAGAATCCTCTGCCACTTGTGGTAGAAGCTTGAGGATTGCCACACACTGTGTTGATTGTCACCCTGTTTTAAGGTAAAAGTCAGTGTAGGACACCCTAAGTGTCATAAAACTGACTCTAGGAAAAAAAATGAAAAAAAAAATGTGGAAAGTTAACAGTAAAATCGGTGATAAAAGTGATCCTAAACAAAACCTCGCATGCAAAGATTGGACATTTGTGGAGCGTCACTGTCCTTCCAAAATACAACACTTAAACCTTTGGATAACAAAATATGACTTTGCTGTCCAGCTTAAAAAAAGAAACTAATAATAATAATAATAATAATAATGATAATACAGGATGGCGAAGGCCTGTATACACTTGAATTCTGGGTGTGTGTATGTTTGTGCAAATCGGTTGTGAAACCCTGTGTGAAGTGTGTAAGTGAACAGAGTGAGTGATTGCGAATTAAAATACCACAAGGTATTTTATTCCATATAATGTAGTAGGATAATGAACAGCAGACTGGTGTGGATGCAGAAGCAAGAATTCTCCACCTGAAAAGGTTGTAGTGCGAATGACCACAACAGGAAATTTGAATTGCTGTCCTACTGATAAAAATCCAGTTTTTAGAACACCCTAGGTGTTAGCAAGCTGGACCAAATTCCTATACAATTGGGGAAAATAGCTAGTAAATTTAGATAATAAAATGCAATGTAAGGATTGGAAGTTTGTTGAAAAACAGGATCCTGATAAGATCCAATATTTAGACGCATCGATAGCTGAACACGTTTTTAATGGTTAAGTTAATTACACATAAAGTAGCCGTGTTACAGGAATCAATCATGTAGCAGAAGCGTTTAATGGGCAAAAAGTAAGTAACAAAGATAATGTGACTTGAGCGGCGGCGCAGACATCAGGGAGGGGCACCTTTTTTTAATTGAACCGAAGTAAGGAGAAAACTATTGTTTGGTCATCATAGGTGCTTTTTCAAAATGGCTAGAACTATTCCCTATACCAAACATTCAGACGCGTTGATGGTGGCAAAAGCACTTTGCAGGGATATCATCCCCACATATGGCATTTCTAAAAAACGTACAATGATGGTGGTACCCGTTTTGTTGACCAAATTGTGGAGAAAATAGGAGTGATGGTTCACATTGATCTGAGAATCTTGGTGCTTACCACGCTCGAAGTGCTGGATTGGTGGGAATAATTAATGGGACAGCAGAAAATAGAGATAACGCATTAATACGACGGGAAGTACTTTTCATAATAAGATAACGCTTAGACAATGTGTACACGTGAAAGACATGGCAAGTACTTTTCATGATGGAATAACGCTTAGACAACGTACGCAAACGGGGTAGCAAGAGAAGGTTACATTTTTCTCAAACAGTAATGAGACAAAACACACACACACGGAAGGAACATCTGTTGACATTTATGGCGTACTTTCAGTAGACCAAATAACAGATGATAACACGCCACTCGACGACGCAATACTGACAAGACATGCAAAATAGTGAGTGAACCTTTTGGGGAAATAACGGGGTAACAGGAAATGTTGAATCATATGTAGTAAAGAAGGTGACCCCATCATTCCATAAGGCCTGTTTACGTGGGTAGCGATTAACAGTCGTGGGTCTTGTCACGTCTCTTCAGGGGGGAAGGATGGTATAGATTGTGGAACATCGCTTTGCTGCATATCGATGTCGAGCATGTGACTTGTATAAACCGTAATTCATAAGGAAATGCTACTTAGTGTGTTTTATACAAGTCACACATACAAGCACAGTATCCTTTAGGTGGGATTTTATTATTCGACTGAACAAAATAGGACTATACTAATATTGCCTATTGCTAATTAATGTGTTCTCAAACATTGTGTAAATATATCACTACGGTATACCACAAATGATTTGGAGTGATGATGGAAGTCATTTTGTAAAGATTGTTGAGTAACGGGACACATCTTTTGGTTATCCAGTTAAAGTGACAATGGAAGTCATTTTGTAAAGATTGTTGAATAACGGGACAAATGTTTTGGTTATCCAGTTAAAGTGCATGACTGGTGAAAAGAACGAGCTGCACTGTAAGAAGATTAAAAAAAAAAAAACAGAAAAAAAAAGACTGTCCGTTTGAAATTCTGTACGGAAGACTATTTATGTTACCCATTATAAATAACCCATTAGGTCGTGGGCGAATGGAAGACATTGACTGAAATAACTATATGAGGAAAATGTTTATGCTTTACGATGAGGAAGTCAAACTGTCTCATGAAATGCCAGATGAATCTCTACCCCTGCAAGAAGGCCAGCCTCCCATCAGACCTTGTGAAACCCCAAGTGTTGGTCCAGGCCGCAATGGGAAGGCCATTCCAAGTGGTGTTGACAACCTTGGCTGCTGTGAGGACTTGGGACTCCCTCAGCTGTTTTGGAGTTGTGGAGTCAGAAGGCCTGGCCATCGCTGTGTGTATTCACTGACTATCCAGGCTCCCTCTTACGTCGACGGGAGTATGAGATGCGATCTTTTGTTGGTGGTGTTAAAAACATAGCAAGAACGTAGACAGGATCAACTACATCCATTGCAACGTACAAAAATTGGGCAATCGGACACAGAGTGGGTTTGAAGCTGTGCATGAACAGCTATCAGCCACCTCGCTTATGGAGTTCCAAAACACGACGGTTGTTGACGTGTTGTTGGTTGGGAGAGGAGAATGTGCTATTATCGGAGAGCAGTTCTGCACATTTGTTCCCAACAACACTGCTGCAGATGGCAGCCTCACCGAGGCCGTAGAGGGATCCCGATCCCTTGAATGGCAGGATGAAGTAACACTCTGTCCCACGCTACATGTGGGACTCCTGGATGAATGTCTTGGGAAAATGCGAAGCTCTGGTGTCCTCAATTTCGGTATCATTCGCTGTTTTTGTAGCTTCTTGACCTTGTGTGCATGTTGTTTGTTGTATTCCTTGTCTGCGCTCTCTCCTTAACAGATTGATGACAACAGCACTCCCCCCCCATTTGGAACCGAATGGCTCAATTGTTCTCCTTTAGTGGATCGTGACATTAAAGGTGATAATGATGATGATGATGATGATGGCGTACATTGTACATGGCTGATTCGTTTCCAGATTTAGGTGACTATGAATACGGATTAACGATGCTTCTGAGGGTAAATATTTTGCTTTCTTAAGAAGTAAGAGGGGTAAATATATTTGTTTTTGATAGAATAATTGTTTGTATGTTATACCATATTTACTCTTATTATTCTAAGGTATTTTTTCAGCATTATAAACTTGTTTTAATCGTGTAAGTCGAAGTTGCTTGTGAAGAAAGTGGAATGTGAGTAGGACGCAACCGCAAAATAGGAACGATGCTCTTATCGAAGAGCATCCTGTGGTAAGACGCTGAGTCCTTGGGACAGACTAAAACAATAACAATGGACTGTGTAAATGTAAGAAAAACAGAGGGGTATGTAAGAAGAATGATGTATATACTGATTCATTTGTTAGATTTTTCATGATTAGGATTGTTAGCTTTGTAGGTTTAGCTTTATATTATATAAAAACAGGGGGGAATGTAAGAATAATAATGTATTCTATTATTCATGTGTTGGATTCTTGTGGATGATGCCTGTTAGCTTTATTAACTTGTGGGTTTAGCTTTAGCTTTTTCTAAATCCACGCCCAACTTGCTTGATGTGCTTTGCTTCCACATATGTATGCTAATGGCTCACACACACAAACACTCACACACACACACACGCATAGACAAAACAAGTTCATAGTGTTCCAGCTGCTTTCACTCCCCTTTCCCTTAGAGCTGGAACACCTTTGTAATCAGGGACTCCGAAGAAAATAAAAAGAGAGGAGGCGTGGGAGCCGGGCAGACGGTTTT